>NC_073360.2:3785961-4106538 GCF_027580225.2 Misgurnus anguillicaudatus
TAAAATCCAATGACCATTTTTGTCCACAGATGCGTATAATCCGTGAAAAATAGATACATTGTTTTACATCAGATTTCGCATGAACGTCCTACAATCTGATGTCTATTTGCGTCGTAACACACTGTATATTACTCTTTAGGTTCCAATAAACACGCGTTAAAACTTTGTTTTTAAAAGTAGGCGGGAGTATAATCCATAATATCCAAATAGCGCTGTTATTTCCGTGAGACATGATAACAGCATAAAGCAGGGGTGTCCAAAGTCGGTCCTGGAGGGCCTGTGTCCTGTAGAGTTTAGCTAAAACTTCCCTCAACACACCTGCCTCAAAGTATCTAGTCTGCCTAGTAAGACCTTGATTAGCTGGATCAGGTGTGTTTGATTAGGGTTGGAATAAAACTATGCAGAGAGACCGGCCCTCCAGGAGCAGGAGTGGACACCCCTAGCATAGAGGGTATCAGCAAAGGACTGCTCTGTGCTCTCTCTAGCTCCCTGGTGGGTGGAGACCTGCGAGTGGGGTGGTGGGCGGGAACATTCAAACGGAATGTGATGAAACGGCTAGTAACGTCACAACGGCGCTGAGTTCAAACTCGTGCAATCTGAGACTCAAGGCAGAGGACATTCAGAAACATGTATCTCACTCAAAACAGCATGGATGGATTTTTTTCCAAGTTTGTATGCGTGTGGGAGCATCAGAGACACAAATGAACACCCCAAAACCCAGAAAAAGTGAGTTTTCCATAACATGGGCACTTTAATCTAACCACCCCAAACTTTCTTTGCGATTAACAAAGCTGACACTGTTTGTCAAAGCACCACGAAAACACTTAATGTTTTTGCACTGATATATGAAGCAATTAGACCCCTTTTATCAAACTCAATATAATACAACTTTATGTATAGTATATTAATAGACAGTGCAGGTCTATAGATTATAAATGTGACTGATGTTATAATGGTTATAATTTCTATTGAATAGGCACTTTTACTGCTTCTGCTCTATCTTTCTATTTCTCTCTTGCCGATTAAAAAAGCTTAATCCACTCATTATTTCAGATTTAAAAGTCTACTTGCTGTGCCGGTGACAGACTTCACATTGGTTTGCTCGTTCAGTGCAATGGGCTTGACATTAGCACTGCTTTTTTGCTACAATCTCTGTGCAAACTTAATATGGATATGGTTTTAGAAAAGATATGGTTTATTAATAATAAGATTATTTAAAAAATGTGAGAAAGAAAATGCAGCGCGTGGTCATAACAAAAACCATCGCCATAGAAACCGGAGGCACACTGAAACTGCACTCGAGCTTTAGCACGGTAGCGCTCATGGCCGTTTTCCCATCGACTTGGGTTATAAACACAATATTAATCAGACTTGGGACCCAAAGTAATTAAACTAGGACCTAACCGGACCCGACTGACCATTTAAAATATAAACCGTGTCCTCAGTGAAGAAAGACCTCTGCTGAAGTTCAGAAACATGGAAGACACTGAGCTTGCTTCGTGTCGCACCCAATTCATTGAGAAACAGAGAGCACGCGAACGCACACTCATAGGGAGAGACACAACGTGCTTTCACGCAAAATGAAGCCAACGTGTTGATGGCTCAGAGCACGTTATAAAACGTATTCTTAAAATCCACATTTCTGTTTTAATAAATGCTCATAGTAAATCATAGCATATCGTCTAAAACATTAGGTAGCACATTTGCGACCCATTAAAAATTAGGGTCACAACGGCAGTTCAAAAGGTTGCATATGCGACCATTTTGGTCGCAGTGTAGTGCCTTAACCTCTTTTGTTATATAACATTTGTTATTAGAAAATACAGTGAAAGTTTTCTTTTCGACAACTGTATCCACACAAAAGTTAATATTAGGCCTGGGCGAAAAATCGATTTAATGAATTAATTCAATTTTTTTGTTGTGGGCGATTTAAAAAATAAGTAATTCGATTTTTTTGTAATGGCGCATTTTTGGCTGCCCGGGGCTTCCGTAGCGTTATTATAGCAACATCAACAACATCATAGCACACGTGAAACAGCATCAGCAAGCGACAACATCATCATCATAGCACAAACACACGAAACGGCAACAGCAAGCGACAACATGGCTACCGGCGAGAGTGGGAAGTTTGTTCCAAAGAAAAGAATAAAATCATCTGTTGTTTGGAACTGGTATGGGTTTGCTGCGACAGACGTGGAGCAAGAGAGACCCCGCGCTGCAACATTTGCCTAAAGCCCATCGCAGTCAAAGGCAGCAGCACCACAAACCTATTCCAACACCTGAAACAGAGACATCCAGCCGAATATGAAAAATGCCAGTCTCTCCGTGACGAACAAACTGCTAAAAAACAGCTAACTGTAGCGGAATCCTTTGCAAAAGGCACCGCATATGAGAGGAAAGGGGCACGGTGGAGAACAATCACTGAAGCGGTCGCTTTGCACATAGCCAAAGACATGGTACCCATATATACCGTAGAGAAGACGGGGTTTATTAATTTGATTAAAACCTTAGACCCCAGATACGAGCTACCCAGCCGCAAGTACTTCAGTGAAGTCGCCTTGCCCCAGCTGTACAACATCACACGAGCGAAAGTCAGCAGAGAACTGGAGGAGCTGTCCTTTTATTCAGCAACAACCGACATAAAGTTTATGTTGTTATTTAAAATTCTATGCAAAGTGCAATTAAAGACAGAGTATTTTTTCTGTTTTTGGTTTGACATATTTTATTCTGCTAAGAGTAAATGCAGTGCATGTTCATGCCATGTATCCCTGTATGTTGTTGCATTGTTTGGGCTAGATTCAATGAAAAAATTCACTGTCTAGTTTTACTCAGATTTTAATGTATTTTTAATGCTTTCGAAAATGGTGCTACTCTCAAGGTTAATGTTTGTCTCTTTTTAGTCTCTAGACTACAAAGTGTGACTTAAAACACAGCTGGGACTTTGATTCCAAGAGGGTGTTTATTTATTTATTATTCATCTCAAAAATGGGGGTTACATTTGTCTTGTCTTGTACATTTGTCAAAATTTGCTTTAAGTTTTCTGCCGTTTGTACTTATTGCTTTTCTTAATAAGTGGGGGGGGGAATCGGAAAAAATCGGAAGTCGAATTAAAAAAAAATCGGAGATTTTATTTTTAGGCCAAATCGCCCAGCACTAGTTAATATAATCTGTGATGGTATCTGTTGTAGTCTCAATATCCAATTCATGAAAAAGGGCCCAGTCCGTGGAGTCCAAGCAGCCCTTTAGAGTCTTAATGCTATCATCAGACCAGACTGAAACATTCTTAGTATGTGGCTTAGCCCATTTTAAAAAGTGTTTTATAGGTTGGAATCAGTTGAATAGTGTTATGATCACAGTTTGAAAAGGGGGGTTTGGCCTTAGCAGCATATGCCTCCTTTATATTCCCCTAGCATTTGTCTAGAGTCTTGTTGCCTCGGGTATTACATTTGATGTACTGTTCATACCCCGGATGGATGTCTCAGTAAACACCATCAAACAGGACTCGCGATACTCATTACAAGTCCTTATGTTTGGGTGTAGCTCCTCAATTTTGTTCCTTAAAGATTGAACATTACTTAAAATCACTGATGGTAAAGGTGGTTTGCTTCCCCGATTGCGGAGACGAATTGCTCCTCTCTTTCCTATTCTCCGGGGTCGCGTTGGATAAACACGCTTCCCCACCTGTACGCCCAAAAGCTAAAGCCCTGTGTACTCACCTGTATGCCCACCTGTACACCTTTTAGCTAGGAGTTTTTTCTTAAAAGTTATTCACAATGCCTTTAAAACCTACTCTTAGTAAGGAAAAATGACAACTCATAAACTAAGAGTGAGTCTTCGTTGCTACAGATGACGTCAATTCCCGTGCACAAGCTTACTCGCAATGACCACGTTGATTGGTTGTTAGATGACAGGGCTTTCATGCGGAACATAACACAGACGCACCAAATCATGGAATTAAAATATGTCTGTCCTACACAAAATAATAACAATAATGTCATCGAAATGCATATATAATGTCATGTTTGTGCAGGCCCCAGTGAAGTCTAATTCTAAAAAGGCAGAGAGAGAGAGAGAGAGAGAATCAAATTGTGAATCAAATTAAATCAAGGTAGCCTAATACCCTAATGAAAACCGCCAATTGCCTAATGATGAAAAATGACATTGCATTAACGCTTGGTTAATTGACATCCTATTAGCCTAAATAGACTACTTAAAGCAAGGAAATGTTGCTCCTATTGAAATAGCCTAATGTAATAGTTAATTGACGGTGGATTATGAACTCGGCAAAATGGAAAAGAAAGCCCAACTGGACGCAGGATCAAATACTGCTGCTGGCCCAGTTGGTGCTGGAAAAAAAAACATAATAAAAGGGAAATTTGGCACTGAGATATCAAGCAAATCTAAGTGTGAGACATGGGAGACAGTGATGCGCGGATCAATGTATAAACAATCCGCACCCGACCGACGTTTTCAACTAACCCACCCGCAACTCGGACCACAAAAAAAAAAATAGTGTTACCGACCCGCTCCCTGGCCCGCATTTTTTAAAAGTTGTAATTGTTTAAAATAGTTAACTTACATCTTTATTTCAAACGACCCGACCAACCCGAATATCATTAAAAATGTTTTTGGATGACTCATAACCGCGGGTGACCCCAGGCACCCCCTCATTTCGGATCAACCCGTGCATCACTGATGGGAGAGGATTTGTTTGCAGATCAATGCAGCATTCCCCTTTGTGTCGCGGACCCCGGACGACTGCGAGAGGCGGTGGTATGCATTACAATCGCAGTCGAGGGTTGAGATTGCAGCCTTTAAACAGGCAAGCATGGCAACAGGTAACGTAGACCTATAATATTAAATATTTAATATCATTATTGTTTCATGTAATTCTAAAAACTTCCTGCTTGTCATGAATGATGAAACAAATTTAAGCTGTCCCAGACTAAGGTGCTACTATTAGGGATAAAATGCTTTGTGAATTACTCTTAGTAAAAAAATTACTAAAGTTGGGAGTGACAAGCCCATTATTTTTAGGAGTTGCTCCTAAATTCGCCAGTTAGGAGCTACTTTTAGTCTTAAAATTCTTTGTGAATACGGCCCCAGTTCATTATAGTTGATGGACCCTTATTAAAAAGTGTTACCCATATATAATACAGTAATGTGATGATTTATTTTTCATAAATTAAAACCTGACCAAGCTTAGTCAGGATATTGATAATAAATAGTGTTAATATAGAAAAGGAGCTCTTAATAATGCTGACAAGATTATATATATATAATCGTCCCTGTCGGGCCGAATCCTCGTATCTCCAAAACCATTACTTTTCAGGAAATTAAAAAAAATCTTTTTTAAGTTATTAAACATTGGATCGTTAAAGTTGTTATTATGCCTTATATTGCTATCATATACTGTTGTGTACCAACATTAACACAACATTTTCCCAAAGTCATGTTTTATCGGAGATACGAGCTTTATGACTTGGGAGCAGGGAGATACGAGATTATGCTCTCATTGATAAGAATGGTACGGACAAAGGCGTCGCTGCTGCCAGCAGTGTTCAACAAATACTGCGGTCACATTGAGCCTTTTGACAAGAGACGAGGCTTCAATAGTTAACCAAAGCTGACTGTAGTTGCATACATCTTAATAAACTCTATTTTAAAGGTTTACGATCTATAAGTGATGCAATACAAAACACGATGAACTATGCTGTCTAATAAGTGGAAATTAATCTAATCTGCTCGCAAACTTACCTTCGTGGCTCACGGGCTTCCTTCTGCACAGAAGCATTACAGCTATCGAGTTTTAAAAAATATACTCAAAACTAACTATTTTCACTTGTTAGTGTCTAACAAACAGAATTATTATATTAATTAAACAGCCATTTTTCTCCCATAAATAAAAACTTTGCTACTTGTGTTTTACATGCACAAAATAATTTAATGGTGGTATCCAAAACATTCAATTTAATTCAAAATTGAATTCAATAAAAACATTTCTACTTGTGTTTTACATGCACAAAATAAGTTAATGGTGGTATCCAAAACATTCAATTTAATTGAAGTATTGTATTCTGATACATTTTAAAACTTCAGTGCACATGTATGATAAGCCTAATAATAATACGTAAATATTTAAAATACATCAATAACTGATATCATAGGTTAACACAGAAAAAAATCATAGTTAAGTCTTCCTTTATTAAGCCTACTGAGTGTATTTGTGTTTGTGAGTTTGTGACTGTGTTGTTGTCTGAGGTGGAGTTTCAGAGTTGGTGACTCAGATGTGCATGTCAGTCATCAGAATGGTTGATTTTCAAGTTTATCGTTCTACTCTGTAACTGACAGAGTTCCTTTAAGGACACAGACATGGTTGCTGCAAAAAATAAATTAATAAAGCACAAACGATCATTTCCCTACGTTATATAAGGCATGTTTATGTATAATAACGAGGCAAAAAAACAGTTAGCTTGCATAATGATTCATGACTGCAATGGCAGAACTAGCGGGTTCAAGATTTTTTTTCTTTAAGCCCCACGAAAATCACGTTAGATATCTCACCAAACATGATGACAAAACCAATGCATAGTGGCTAACTAAGTCAACGGCAGGCATTTTGTGCTTTAAATTCACTTCAGAAACGTGAAAAGCGTAAAGAAAAACCTAGCAACCTCAGAAACGATACATTAGACTTTAACACTACCATTACTTCGAGATAAAACTGTTGTACATAATATAATTATATTAATTATATAATTCATATAACTGAAACCTAAATAACCAGTGTTTTGAGGACATTTACCTCAGTGGACATGTTGCTTGACGAGGATTTCGTTGCAATTATCAATCTTGAAGAGAAATATGCAGCGAAGCTCACCCGCGGAGTAAAGAAGAGGTGGAGTTACGAGGTTTCTCAGACAGTTGAAATGTCCAATGGGGTTAAGAGGTTTGCCCTTAAGCTTTTTCAGGACTTTAGATTGGTTAATAAATTGTAAAAGTAACAGACCCACGTGGGGACTGACCAATAGCATCGATTTGTGAAAAAATATTAAACTGACAAAATTTGGACATACAAGGTTTCCGCCCGACAGCGACGATATATACAGTCGTGCTCAAAAGTATTCATACCCTTTGTAAATATGACGAAAGCAGGCTGTGAAAATAAATCTGCATCGTTAATAGGGGTGTAACGATTAACCGTGCAAATGCGCGTTTTCTCAATGAATGAATTTTAATGAATTACGGTGAAATCCCGGCACGTCCAAAAGCCAGGGGGCGCTCTCATGCAGAAACACCTTTTGTGCCACAGAAGAAGTACAAACTCTATTCATACTCTTTTATTCAATACTTTTTGCAACCTCCTTTTCCCAAGAGAATAGCTCTGAGTCTTCACCTATATGCCTGATGAGTTTGGAGAACACCTGACAAGAGTTTAGAGACCATTCCTTCATGCAGAATCTCTCCAGATCCTTCAGATTCCAGCTCCATGTTGGTGCTTCGTCTCTTCAGTTCATCCCACTCATTTTCTTTAGGGTTCAGGTCAGGGGAATGGGATTGTCATAGCAGAAGCTTCATTTTGTGCTCAGTGACTCATTTTTGTGTTAGTTTTGAGGTTTGTTTATATATATATATATATATACACAATTCTGAAATATTTCGGTGTAGCCCCGTCACAGATTTTCCATGCTAAAACTTGAAACCAATTCTACCTGTTGTCCAACATATATAAAAGAATCCAAGCTAATATGATGTAATAAATAAATATTAAAATTGAGGCTATTACTAGAGTTTGCTTTGGCGGGCAACTCACAGACTCTCAGGAGGCACCATTTTGGAGACCACTATCTTAGGGTAGTCAGTAATAACCATGCAAATGCTGGGCAGATTTCTTTTGATAAAGTAATTGATGACTTTGCATCAAAGAATGCAAGAAAGTTCACGGTTTGGGAAAGTTTAGTCTTTAGTGTTTTATAAAACAATAAATTCAATAGATCTTGTCCATGGCACCATAAAAGCTAATGATGCCAAGTGATGAACTGGCCATCTGTCCTGTGTGTTTTTTCTGACTGTGGCCTAGATGGATGTCTAGAAATTAATCTTAAGATAATAATTATAGGGGCATTTCCCGAAGCAGGGATTTTCTTAAGATAGGACTAGGCCTTGGTTTAATTAGGAAATATAACTATCAAAGACGCCTTACTAATGACATTACCTGTGTGTATTTTGAGGCAAAACAAAGGGCACTGATGTATTTTAA
This sequence comes from Misgurnus anguillicaudatus, assembly GCF_027580225.2. Taxonomy (NCBI): domain Eukaryota; kingdom Metazoa; phylum Chordata; class Actinopteri; order Cypriniformes; family Cobitidae; genus Misgurnus; species Misgurnus anguillicaudatus. The sequence goes on from NC_073360.2 coordinate 3,794,222, forward strand.
GATATGTAAGTGCAAGTTGCTTTCAGTTTGAACAGCTCTTAAAAATGTTTTAGTCTAGGACTAGTCTAACCCCTGTCCGGAAAACAGCCCCTTAAAGGCAAATCAAAAAGACAAAAAATTTGCTTTGATGATATCATAAGAAGGGTTGTGTTCTTCATGCAAAATAAGCCACAGAGATGTCTTCTGAGACATGTTACACGGTATAAAAATACAAGCATATACTGGTGACCCAAACCTCCTCTAAAACAACAGAAGCAGCACTATCTGAAGTAAGTAACTATGACACAATATTGATATCCCTAGCTGATAACTTGATAACTGAAATTATAACTGATAACTGAGATTTTATAAAATTACTAAAATATCTACTCCAGTAATTTTTTGTATACTGCTTGTGACATTTATTTTAAAGCAGCTTTACATAAAAACATACTGCTCTGTCATTAATTCTGTTAAAGACCCTGTTTAGAAGTTGAGCAAAATTTTCTTTAAGCCTTGATGTTTTTGTCTTTAGGACCCCAATGATCAAACTGATGAGCAACTGTGGCAAGAGACAATCTGAGGTCAATAAAATCATACTGTGTTAATGGAAAATAAAACATATTTTCACTTTATGTTGTTTAAAAATCTTGGGCATATAAGATATGCTTTGTTCACTCTGGGGTTTGTTTTATACTGTGTGATCATAATCCTAAATGTCCTTATTATTCTTGCAATATATTTGGAAAGGACTTTACACCAGCCCATGTACATTCTGATTTCATGTATGTCCTTTAACTCTCTGTATGGTACAGCTGCCTTTTTTCCAAGGGTGTTGTCAGACTTGCTGTCTGATACACAAATAATCTCTCTTGAAGCATGCCTCATCCAGAGTTTTGTCATTTACTCATATCTAACAAATGAGTTTGCAACATTAATGTTAATGGCATTTGACAGATTTGTTGCTATCAGTAAACCTTTACATTACCATAACATAATTACTTTGAGGGTACTAACTGTTTTAATTTTTATATACTGGATTTTTCCAATGCTTTGTCTTGCTATCTCTGTTCTATTAACTTCCAGATTGACAATGTGTGATTACAAACTGTGGAAGGTGTACTGTTACAATTATGAAATTGTTAAGCTATCATGTGCAAACAATTTAATTATTAATATTTGGGGTTTCTTTATACTGATAACAACTGCTGTTATCCCATTATGTTTAATATTATATTCTTATGTTAAAATTCTTATCATTTGTCAAAGAAGCTCATCACAGTTCAGAAGCAAAGCTTATCAAACTTGTATTCCACACATAGTGGTTCTTTTAAATTTCTCAATTGCCATTATTTCTGAAGTCACATTTAGTCGCTTTGTGAATTTAGAAATGTCAACAGGACTGTCAGTCATTCTGTCAATGGAGTTTCTTGTTGTATCACCAATCCTTAACCCTCTTGTTTATGCTTTAAACTTCAGCGATATTCGCAAAAAAATGATTCGCTTTATAAAGGCAACCAGGTAGATGTGCTGATGTGATACAAAAATTAATAAAATGTTACACAAAATGTTACAAATTCATTAAATGGATTGTAATCCTTTCAAGTTAAAGGTTTCACTCATCCCCCTTTAATAATAAAATATGTAATGATGTAATAATGACTAAATAGTCATGGGTGGAGCTTGTGTGTGGTTGGGAAAAAGCTAAGCTTATCTGTATAGATAAACTTGTATATAGATTTACTGGTAATTGCAATGAATACACTGTACACTGTAAATTCTAACAAGTTAAGTTTACTTAAAAAAACGAAGGAAACTGATGAAACTGAAATGACTAGTGCTCTGGACATAGATTTAATCCACAATGTTTATGGAATTATATTTGTGTCAAATTAAACGCACGCAACTTTCGCAAAAACAAACAAAAATACACATTGACAAAAGAAAAAAACACTTTGAAAATAAAAACAATCAAATAACTAGCAAAAAAATTAACATCATCTTTAAATATACTGCATTCTTTGTTTGTGGTTTTCTGAGTTTCACTTTCACTGGATGTAGTTTTGGATGTGCTGCGGGTGTTTTCGTTTTCGCTTTCCGGGTTTTCGTTTGCGCTTCGCGGGTTTGCGTTCTCCATTTTGGCACGGGCCTCTCGTGGGGGGCGGGCTTGACACCGTTTCGCTCTTGTTGGCTTGTGGGGTTTTGATTGACAGCTCATTGAACCAGAACCGCGGAACAGAAGGTGGCGGTAGTGCACAAATAAGCTGGATGCCAACCGCTTTTAAAAATAACAAGAAGACGACGATCGGACTCTGGAGCTGCAAGAATTCTAAACAAACGGTAAAAAGAGTATATTAAAGAACATTAATGATAAAGCACGGATATTTTACACATCAGCAGAAGAATAACAATAGTTCAAGATGAGTAATCGGGAGGCTCACGGTCCGGAGCATCAACACCATCCTCCTTTGTCGGACAATCAAGGCAGCATGAGGTAAGTTTGTAATAACTATCAAAATAAATAAATAATCCCACTGCAAGTTTTATTCATGTGCTGCTGGGGAGGTTTTTGCTGTAAGCTGTAACCTTGCACAGCTTCAAAATTTTAGGGTTTTATGTTAACCTTGTCTGTAAACTTGCGGTTTTCTAAAGCAACAATTAGTTTCAAACAAGTTATACATTTTCAAGTATTTGTGTTTAATGATTATTGTGCTGTATGTAGTGATGTCATTCAATGCTTATTGTTTATTTTACTGCCCTAGACGGCGAAACTCAGGATGAGGCAGCACTTTCTGTCCCACGAGTGATGCAGTGGTTGACAGGCAAAACACCTTCAAAATAACTGAGTTTGATCACACATGCATGCACCGAAGGCCAAGCAAATGAATTTAAAGAAAGAATGAAAACAGCAGTGCAACATGATGCTTACTTTTACAGAGTATCGGTTGAAATGAACTCAAATGTCTAGACAAAATGTTTCTCCCAATAGTAATGTCTTTTTTATCATTTATAGATGCTGTTTAACAGTTGTTAATGATTTTACATGCATCTGAATGGTTTACAGAGTCTTAAAGGGATAGTTCACCCAAAAATGAAAATTCTGTTATCATTTTCTCAGCCTCATGTTGTTGTAAACCTGTTTAAGTTTCTTTATTCTGCTGAGAAGATATTTTGATAAATGGTGTTAGGCACACAGGAGAGTGTACCCATTGACGTCTAAAGTACAAATAATATCTAAGGAAGTCAATGGGTACAGTCTCATGTGTGCTAACCATCATTTATTAAAATGTCTTCTTTTTCTAAAATGTCTTGTGAATAAAGAAAGTCAGCAGAATAAAGAAACAACATGGAGATGGGATGAGTATGACAAAAAACACTTGTGATTGTACATGCTACTAAATGGTTTAAAAAGTCTTAAATACTTTTGTTACAAAAAGTTATTTCCCAAAATAAATGATTGAATGGTTTTAAGTGATTTTCCTATGAATTATTACACAACAGAAAATGGAAGACAGTAGATTTTCTATGTCATGTGATGTTTAAACACACAAACAGAAAGCAGTTTCTAATCTAATCATCCATATGCCGATATATAACATGCATAACGTCTTGCATTGCATTTGTCCTTAATGTTCAGCTGCGTTGACTCTCAGATATGTAAAGCACAGGCTGGCAGACGCAGTGAGAAGGCATGATATATAAAGATAAATTACCAGCACAACAGTATAAAGTGTTGGCATGAATAACCCTGCAGATGCATATGAATCAGAACACAATAAGAGGGGAAGCCCAGCAGTCAGAGATGTGTCTCCATTGTGATTACAAATGGGAAATTGTTTTAAAGGAAAAGTACATCTGTGAACCAACTTCATCTTTCAAACATAAAAATGACTTTTACAATTTAAATGGAGCAGAGTCTTTGGATGACATCGAGTGTCTGTTGGTATAACTCCTGGACATTCAATGGTGATATCAAAGGCTTTTGGTCAGACAAAGGACAATAGATCTCTGGCACCACGACCACCCCATCATCCTCTGTGACAATGTCAACAATGTCCTCTTAAAAAAGTTGTTCCACCATCTGAAAAAGAAACAATGTGTTATAATGCTACCCAAATTTAGTTTGATAAATTTCTAAGGACCCATAATTACATAATGCCAAAGTAACTATATGCAAGTACATGAATGTCAAGAATAAAAATCCTGATATTTACTTCACGTCATTTCAATCTCATGTAACATATGGTATTGGATGAGTCTTGAGACCACATTTGCTTTAAGGGGAAGGGGACAGCACACTACTTACTATGATAATGAGTAATGACTTGGGGGAAGGATGTATTATTACAGTGTTGTTTTTTTTGTTGTTGTTTATTAATAGTTTAATGTCATGCCATCTACCCCGCTAGAATTCTGAATTAAAAAAAGATGAAAAATGAAACATTTATTCTTGATAAATATTCTAAAATTAAATCTGGTCTTACAAAATAGGTGCAGTTCACCTGCCGAATCAAGCACTGTCACTTCTTCCATTGCAGTTCTTCATAGTACAAGAGACGGCTGACCAAACATCACACCATAGAGGCTCAATTCTAAAAAAAAAAGAGATAGAGAAGTATGGTCAAATCGTAGCTTATACATTTTTTTTGTCCATAGTAAATCATCATGTGAAGTATTATGGAAAACAAATAAGTGGCATTTCTACATTAAAGGGACACTTTACCCATTTGCATTAATCTTTGTATAGTTAGAACCCCAGTAATGTTTTTGAATGGTCGTGCATCATTTTCTCAGTTGCCGTTGAGACAGGAGAAATACAGATTTCAGTGTTGAACTTCCTTCTTTCAATGATGTAAAAATCATCATTTTGCATCGTTGAAAGCAGGAAGTCCAATATCTTTGTTGAGGGGGTGAGACTACAAACACCCCTTTTCTCAGTCAAATAAGCACCAAATTCGAAATGTATGTTACATTTCGACTACAAATATGATGCACTTTCAATAAAGATGACTGTTTCTACGGGTGAAATGCTCCTTTAAGGGCAGGTAGGCTGAATACCACCAGATGTGGTGCAGATATGCACTTTTAGAGTGCTGTTAATACACCTCGTTTCAAAGAGAGCTTTCTGTCCCACCAGTAACAGCAAACATGACTACCACTTTCAAAGGCTTAATTTTAACCTTATGTAGCACGGTGCTCTTGTAAACGTGCATTAAAGATTAATTGATTTGAATTAAATTTGATTTAAACTTAACATACCCTGCAAAATATGTTCTCACACATGAATTCTATGCTGAACTTGTTACATTTCAAATCTAATAAAAACATCAACTAAAAACACCTAAAAATATACCAAAGCAAAGCACTTTTAAAAATGTATTTTATATACAGAGAACAACATGAACTAGTTCAGTGCCTACCTGGAGAAATGACACTCTTTGGTCCTGATAAGTAATATAAAAAGAAAAGCGGAATTAGGCTAAAATCTTACATTTGTTTTTGTATGGACAATAATAAAGATAGACTTGTTTACCTAACCACAACTAAAGAAAGATCATTATCTTTGCGTTTCACATATCCATATTGTAAGCCTAACATATGTGCCAAAGTAGACTATGGAACAAATGGTCTGTTACGTAACGATCTTTGCTCTGCTTTGAGAAACACAACTGTTGCAGTCTTCACATGAATAAAACTTGCAGTGGAATTATTCTATTTATTTTTATAGTTATTACAAACTTACCTCATGCTGCCTCAATTGTCCGGCCGAGGAGGATGATGTTGATGCTCCATACCGTGAGCCTCCCGATTACTCATCTTGAACTATTGTTATTCTTCTGCTGATGTGTAAAATATCCGTGTTTTGTCATTAATGTTCTTTAATATACTCTTTTTACCGTTTGTTTAGACTTCTTGCAGCTCCATAGTCCGATCGTCTTCTTCTTGTTATTTTTAAAAGCGGTTTGCATCCAGCTTATTTGTGCACTACCGCCACCTTCTGTTCCGGGGTTCTGGTTCAATGAGCTGTCAATCAAAATCTCACAAGCCAATAAGAGCGAACCGGTGTTAAGCCCGCCCCTCACGAGAGGTTTGTGTCAAAATGGAGAACGTAAATTTGCGAAGCGCAAACGAAAACTTGGAAAGCGAAAACGAAAACACTTGCAGCACATTCAAAACTATGTTTAGTGAAAGTGAAACTTAGAAAACCATAAACAAAGAATGCAGTATATTTAAAGATGATGTTAATTTTTTTGCTAGTTAGTTGATTGTTTTTATTTTCAAAGTGTTTTTTTCTTTTATCAATGTATATTTTTGTTTGTTTTTGCAAAAGTTGCGTGCGTTTAATTTGACACAAATATAATTCCATAAATGTTAAGATATGTCAACTTTAAAAAACAACATGCAATTAGCACAACATGGCATATATTTTTTTAAAGTGACTGTAAGTAGAATTTTAAGTGTTTTATCAATCAGAATCAATGTCTTTATTCATAAATATGTCATCAGAACATCACCTGAAGAACAAACATGACAGCAATAAAATTAATATAGTGAAAGTTACAAAATATCTGTCAGAAGGACTTCTATTGCATTCTTCCTAATTATTAATCTCACAGAACTAAAGAGAATTAATAGCTCAGATAGTAGATAAAAATATTAAAATATATTAATTATTTACTTATTCTCTATCACTTAGAACCTCTATGACATTCTTTGTTTACAAGGAATTATTTAATAACTCTTTTGTTCTTTTGAGGCTTAAGATATAGGCATACACTGCCAAAAAAATAAACAATTTTGTTTAGTTTCCAATAGGTATGTAAACGGTTAATCAATTATCAATTGTCGACAAGAATTTACTTAGTAAAGGTACTGATTTGGCCATCGTAAAAATGAACACAGGGTAGTGTTTGGTTGGCCAGCGAGAGTTTTACTTTTGTGCAGTAAACAGCTCAAAATAAAAACTGCCTATCGTTGTCTGGACTCTTATTTGTGTTTTTGTAATCATTATAGTAGAAACACAACAAGGGACAAGCATGTAAAAACTTATCAATGTTTGTTTACAGCCGCCACCATTACCTCACGTGTTGATCATGAAAGCAGTATGTGTGCACACGCGAGTGATCCTGTGATTAATAAACTTGCTGTGCTGAGATATGCGCTTAGACGCAACTAAATAAGGATTGTATTGTTTGCAATCGCGTATTTTATAAGAATACCAAAAACCGCATCGAGTTTCCTGACTCACGTGTTTGTGTATGTGTGTTCCCCTCGCGTGAAATGTTTGACGGAAGAACAAAGAAAACACTCTGGAGATATTGACACACATACGCAAGTAAATAAGGATTCAGATGACGTGTTTGGTGCATTCGAATGAAACAACAAGGAATGGAGAGACTGGATTGTGAATTGCGTATCCATTGACTGCAGGAAGCACGAGTTATGCATATGGATATCTCTGCTCATTCACTTCAAAGGCGCGGGGGTGTGGCGATCTCATCTCATTACAGATAATCAGGTAACAAGAGAGAGACGGTACTTGTCCTCCTTTTCATACAGTTTACACCGAATGACAATATATGTTTTCGATCTCACTTACATCATTTAAAAGCTGACATTCCAAGCATTATGTAGACATTTATCTTTTGTTTCTACGACAAGTATTCGTTAAGTTACAGTTTATTTTTCTGACCTGTTTGAGAAAGGACTTCACTGAGGGAGAGAGAACAAAACGGGAAAAAATAGACACTTTAACGTTTTAAATGATGTATAAATCATATCTGTATGTCCAAAATCAGCAGAGTTATCTAAGTTTCTTTGCGGAGTGATTGAAAAATAAAGAGCTTGCGGCGCCCGTGCCGCAGTCCACCCCAGAGTGTTATATTACAATCTGCTTGTTTTACTTATTTTTGTCCACTACAAAATAATGTGTAATATATTTGTAACAGAGACCGTAGTAGAGTTGTCAAGTTACTGATTCAATCAGGTGTTAGTGCACCTGTCCCTCATACACACGCATATGTTTTCATGTCTGTTATTAGGTTTGTTCGAGTTCATGCACCGCTGTAGGTGGATGACATCAAAGTACCGTGAGAGCGATTCCCGAAATCATATGGAGAAGTCTGATTGTGATGTCAATCTCCTGTCGGTTCTTGTGGTTTCGCATGAACTCGAACAAGTCTACTACATCATAGGTTGCATGATAACGTCAACATGGCGGATGCTGTCCATACTTAACGCGAACGTACGTACTGTCTTAGCGCATGTTAAGTGGGTACTCAGTGAAATTCAGTACCTACACAGTAAGTATGGGATTTCGGATTCAGCCCCTTACACCTTGGTAAAAGTGTTGTTCCCATGTAATTGTATTTTATGATAGGTAAAAATGTTTTTCCAAAATGTAAATTTGTCTCAAGCTTCGTATGAGTGTTTCACACTTTGTAATGTTGTTTTGCACTTCTCAGCCAAGGTATCTAATGTAAGTACCACAGTTGTCACAATGTGACTTTCCATGGGCGGAACTAAAAGTGGAGGATGGCTTCCACCCGGATGACTAACCGCAAACACCGGAACTTCCGGTAGATTCCGAGGGGCAAATCGGGACAGATTGGACACAGGTGTGTGTAATAAACATCGCGGTTGAAGATTGGCTAATGAATAGAAGAGAAGGAGTATAAAAAGAGCCCTAGAAATACAAACGGGGTGCTTTTTCTCTGTCATTGTTGTGCTGTGTGTGGTTGCACAAACCGATCCGGTGTGGAAAGAGTGGAGGCCTGGGCGAAGTCCTTACAGGAGAAAACAGAGGTTGTCCTCTACTGGGTGAAGAAAGTACCAAGGATACGAGTCACTGGGCTGAGTATATGAAGAGTGTTCACCGTTATGATGCAGTTGTGTTTTCAGGATTGGATGTCATTGGAACAGTGACACTGGAGATTACTCACCGGAGCTATCGTCAAGGACGATCAACAGCGGCGGACAAGCTGTAAAAGGAACAAGACCAGCAGAGTGTTATCAGTGTTGTGTGAGTAACAGTTTACATTTTACCATGAAGTATTGAGAAGAGTGTATTGGCTGACGTGTATTGTGAGTTTAACAAACAGTGTTCGGTCCCACTGTGGAGAGAAGCGTGGGTGAGCCGGGGAGTAATACTGGAAGCTAACGTAGGAAAACCAGCTTTGTGAAGTATTGTCATCACACGTGAGTAATACCATACATTGTACTGTGTAGTGTGGAAGATGGTATATTACCTAACGTGTGCTGTGAGTTGGATGAATAGGTTTGCGGCTTTGTCAGCTTTGCTAGTGTTCAGACGCTTTTACTTGCGCTCTGTGCTTTGCGCTTTTTCTTTTTCGCTTTTATCTTTTGATTCAACTACCAGCAGTTCAGCACAGTGCTCAAACTAAACAATTGGGCTCTCAAACTAAAACTACAAATTCCTGGAACTATATTGATATTTGGAATATTCAACAACTTGGGGTTTCTATCATAGCAGTCTACCAGTCTGCTATTGCCGGCAGCTGACAATCCTAAAACAGGACAACACAGCTGCCCACACTCGAACAGAAGAAAAGAAGAAAAAATGCCTTCTTTTGGATCTCAATCCACCTGCTGCTTAAACTGCCACAGACTTTTACAAAAGATTGCGGTTCTCGAAACAAAGTTACTTGTGGCGCTGCCGACCCTGCCAGAACATACAGCGGAGCTTCATCGTGGTCCTTCTCAACATAAAGCTGGTGAGTCCTGTGAACCTAATGCTTATAAACAGGTCATAGTGAGCTCAGAGAAACCTAAAGTAATTGAGGACACAAACCGATGGCATAAACAGGGTGCAAGACCCAAAAGTGCTCAAGACATTAGACTGTCACGAGTGTCACAAATTGCTGCATTAGCATCATCAACCTCAGATATGGGTACAACTCGAGCAGCCAATATTGGTATTCTACCACCCCCTGTACGGCTTGAAAATAGATTTGAAGCACTAATGAGTTTGGGTGAAGAATCCCCAAATGTAAATGGACACAGATCACATCAGTCAGTAGCTTACAGAGCTAACAGACACTCAATATCATACAGGCAGCGGCGCTCCGCTCAGACAGCAGCTGAGCCAAGCACGCTGATAGTGGGTGACAATATTATCAGAAACTTTGAAAGCAAGGCTACCTGTACCTACTGTTTTCCTCATGCAATGGTTTCTGATGTTAACAAGGAACTTTGCAACATTCTGATGAAACATAAGTCTGTCTGTCGGATTGTCATACATGTGGGAAAGAATGATATTCGGAAAGAGCAGTCTGAGCTCCTTAAGGTGGATTTCAATGAACTTTTTGAAACACTTGCAAGACTGAAAGTTAAATCTTTCATCAGTGGACCTCTCCCAGCCCGGGGAACAAATATGTTTTCTCGGCTACTAAGTTTAAATTCATGGCTGCAAAAAAACCTGCACTATGAGAGGACTGAATTACATTGACAATTTCAATATCTTCTGGAGCCAAAGGCAACTTTTTAACACAGATGGAATCCACCCAAACAAACTAGGTGCTAGGTTGCTTAAAGACAATATCTTTTTCTCCATGCATCATCCATCAGCTGAGTGTGCCAGTCCACTACTGAACAGCGGAAATGACCACAGGATTTTACACCAGCACCTGGATGGACATTCAGATGACAAGGATAAAACTCTGCAGTCACAACTACTGTTCACAGACACAGCTCAGGCTGAGCCCTGCCCACAGACCTCGCTACAGCTGGATTGTGAATCAACACCCAAGGACGTTTCTGTTGATAATGACCAGAGGAATGATAACACTCCCTCCCAGCCTTCAGGAACACCAGAATCACAGCTGATGTCGTCACACTCTCTCTCCCTCTCTCCAACATCACCACTTCTGGGCTTTTCAGACAAAATGGAGAAACTGGTATCTGCTGGAACAAAGCTCTCCCACTCTATTGCTGCGAGTCCCCAAATATCAACCAAGAAACGGCGGGCTCCTCAACCACCAAAGCCAAACCAAAACCAGTTACTGTTAAGTTAGCACTTTTGAACATCCGTTCACTAAAGAACAAATCCTTTTTAGTTAATGATCTTATCACCACTAACAACCTGGACTTTATGTTTCTAAATGAAACTTGGTTAGATGACAGCTGCAGTGCTACAGTCCTCAATGAATCAGCCCCACCCAACTTTACCTTTATAAATGTCTGTAGAGCTGTTAGAAGAGGTGGAGGAATAGCTGCTTTATTCAAAGATGCCTTTCAATGCAAGCAAGTGTTACTTGGTGATTACCAGTCTTTTGAATATTTGTGTATTGCTTTAAAAGGTACACCACGCATTCTGTTTACAATTATTTATAGACCTCCCAAATACACCTCAGCATTTGTTGATGAATTCACAGAACTTTTATCAACAATTTCCTCTGAATTTGATAATTTTGTTATTGCTGGAGATTTTAATATTCATATAGACAATGCAGAAAACAATGCTGCAATTGAACTGTTAAATGTTTTAAACACTTTTGATCTGACCCAGCACGTGGAAGGTCCTACACACAATCGGGGACACACTCTTGATCTGCTCATTAGCAAGGGTCTAAACATTTCATCCACTGTAATCAAGGATGAAGCCCTATCTGACCATTTCTGTGTTTACTTTGATTTATTGATCTGTGCTGCCACTGATGCTAGATCTGTCTATGTTAAAAAAAGGTTCATAAATGAGAACACCAGTGAGGTATTTATGAATGCTATATCAATGTTGCCAAACATATCGGCAGACTCTGTTGATGTTCTCCTTGAAAGCTTTAACATAAAAGTTAAAGATGCCATTGATGGTATAGCTCCAGTAAAGGTCAGGGTGATCACTGGCAGACGTAAAGCACCCTGGAGAAACACAACAGCAGTACAGCACATGAAAAGAACATGCAGAAAAGCTGAACGTATGTGGTGAAAAACAAAACTTGAAGTACATTATAGCATCTATAAGGACAGTCTTCGTGCTTTCAATGTAGAACTAGGCACAGCTAGACAGACCTTCTTTTCAAACATTATAAACAAAAACATAAACAACACTCACACTCTTTTTGCTACTGTAGAGAGACTAAGGTTGTTTTCACATATGTTGGTGCGCACCGTGGTGCGGCCTCGGAGCGCACCAAAATACATTGTATCATTTTTCAGTTAGTGCGGTCCGTGTTCACATATATATATTTTTTACTTTACTCGAAATGCCGCACCGTATGCCATGTGACAACAGTCAGCGCTGTCATTGGTCTCTGACAGCTCTTACCGTCTCATGACCACCCCCACGTTTCCATGACAACCAGCCTGACAGGGAGAGCGCAGCTATCAAGATGTGGAGATAAACGATGCACGTCTTTGCGAAGTTTCTTTGCTTTAACGCGAAATTGCGTAGCTGTTCTATTAAAGCTTTTCTCACGGAGCCGTTTGCTAAAAAGCCCGTAATGTCACTATTTGTGTGTGGAGGACAGCTATGCATTTATAAAATCATCAGCTCAAACGTAAAGGAGACAGCGAATCTCTCTGCAACGGACCAGATTGGCTTGTTTGTTGTTAACCCACAATATAACACCCGGCTCACGTCACAACGGAAACCCAGTGGCTCAAACATGTGGAGAACTTCCTGTATTTGGTTCGGTCCGAGGTTCGGCAGTGTTCACACCACAGGTGGGTCGCCCCAGAGTTCGGCGACAGTCGCTCCGAGACCACCAGTTTAGAGCGGTCTAGGAGCGGCCCGTTAGTTCGCACCCCCGTGCGGCTGTTGTGTTCACACTGACCCAAACGCACCGTACTCGGAGCGACACGTCATTTGAGCCGACCTAAACAGTGTATATGTGAAAACACCCTAACAAACCCCCCAAATCAAGTTCCTAGTGAAATGCTCTCTGACAACAAATGCAATGAGTTTGCAACCTTTTTCTCTGAGAAGATCAGTAATATCAGAATGGCGATCAATACAGCCTCATATTGTACTGTGATCAGTCAGATATCATTGCAACAACCTCAGAAATTAGCCATTCTCTCAGAATTTGACATAATTGATATAAAAACCTTGGAAGAAACAGTACAACATCTTAAAGCATCAACTAGCAGCCTTGACACGCTCCCCACATCTTTTCTCAAAAAGGTACTTAACTGCTTAGAAACTGACCTCTTAAAAATAGTAAATACCTCTCTAATCACAGGCACCTTTCCAGAGTCATCAAAAACAGCAGTTTTTAAGCCTCTCCTAAAAAAGAGTAACCTAGACAAAACCATACTTAGCAACTACAGACCAATCTCAAATCTTCCGTTTATAGGCAAGATCATTGAAAAGGTTATTTTTAATCAGCTGAACAAATTCTTAAACTCAAATGGCCATCTGGACAATTTTCAATCTGGTTTCCGTCAGCATCACAGCACAGAGACAGTGCTCATAAAGATAATAAATGATATTCGCTTAAACTTTGATTCAGGTAAAATATCAGTGCTGGTGCTACTAGATCTTAGTGCTGCCTTTGACACAGTAGATCACACCATACTCTTACATAGACTGGAAAACTGGGTAGGGCTCTCTGGGATGGTCCTCAAATGGTTTAAAACATACCTACAAGGAAGAGGTTACTATGTGAACATAGGTAACCATAAATCTGAGTGGACATCCATGACATGTGGAGTCCCACAGGGTTCAATTCTTGCACCGCTTCTGTTTAATTTGTATATGCTCCCACTTGGTCAAATAATGAAAAAGAACCAAATTGCTTACCACAGCTATGCAGATGACACCCAGATATACTTAGCCCTGTCACCTAATGACTACAGCCCCATTGACTTTCTATGTAAATGCATTGATGAAAATAACTGATGAAAATTAGCTGTTTTGTATCAAGACGGGACTTAGAGAAACTTGTTCATGCTTTCATCACCAGCAGGGTGGATTACGGCAATGGACTTCTTACGGGAATCCCAAAAAAGACCATTAGACAGCTGCAGCTCATACAAAACACTGCTGCCAGAATTCTGACCAGAACCAAAAAATCTGAACACATTACTCCAGTCCTCAGGTCCTTACACTGGCTTCCTGTTACATTTAGAATAGATTTTAAAGTATTGTTACTCGTTTATAAATCACTTCATGGCTTAGGACCCAAATACATGACAGATATGCTAACTGTATATAAACCTAAAAGATTACTCAGATCATTAGGATCAGGTCAGTTAGAAATACCAAGGGTTCACTCAAAACAAGGTGCATCAGCATTTAGTTATTATGCCACCTCTAGCTGGAATCAGCTTCCAGAAGAGATCAGATGTGCTTCAACAGTAAACACTTTTAAATCTAGATTAAAAACACATCTGTTTAACTCTGCATTTACTGAATGAGCACTGTGCTGCTTCACACTGACTGCACTTTTAACTCAAGTCACTTTTACTTCTGTTTTTCTCTTTTTAACATTTTAAAGTGTTTTTATTAAAATCACATTTATTTTCTTTAATTGTTATTCTAAATTCTCATGTATCTTTGTTTTTATTGTGATTTTGTTGTGTATCTATTATTTTTACATTATCTTTTTTCTCTTTTATATATTGTTTTCTCATTTCTATGTAAAGCACTTTGAATGACCTCTGTGTATGAAATGTGCTATACAAATAAACTTGCCTTGCCTTGCCTTGCCACTGTGGAGAGAAGCGTGGGCGAGCCGGGGAATAATACTAGAAGCCAACGTAGGAAGCCAGCTTTGTGAAGTATTGTCATCGCACGTGAGTAACGTCATACATTGTACTGTGTAGAGTGGAAGAGGGTATATTACCTAAGGGTGCTGTGAGTTGGATGAATAGATTTGCGGCCCCACAGTGGAGAGAAGCGTGGGTGAGCCGAGGAGTATAATTAGAAGCAAACGCAGGAGGTCCGGCGTCCATCATTCAGGTGCTTTTCCCCTCCGCTAAGAACAACGCCCAACAAACCACACGACGAACCTGGGTCGATTTTTGGCTCCGTCCTTAGTTCACTTAAAGTGTGTGGAGTGCCGTGGGTGAGTCCTTGTCTTCATTGTGAGTGTGTACACTTAAAAGCTTGCAGTGTATTGCTGTGCTTGTGTCGACAGAAGCCACTTCAAGGTCAGAGGAGTCGTGAGGAGATTACAGCACGTTGAGGCTAGAGGAGTGTGGTTCAAAGGCAGATGTAAATAGGACCTCCTGTCTAGATTGACGGATCCTTTCAGGCTCTGAAAGGGCAGTGGTGAAGAATACTTGCAAACCAGTGTGAGTAAACCATTCTGTAGTTATTGTCCTTGGACGAAGGGTTACTGCTATAACGTCAGTGTGCAATAACCATCCTTGTGTGGAGCCTCTTTAAAGGTTCGCCCCTGCTCAGTATCTCTGGAACCGTAAGTGGAGGAGGAGCAAGGGAAGCGTTCTGCTCTGCACGACCGTACCCAACATACTCTCGACGCACAGGGAGCCTCAGGTAGGCCGTGTGCTACCCCTGCCCTTCTGGAGGCCTGCGAGTCAGCTACACACTGTGTTCGAACATCGCCCTGTAAGTCCACTGCCCCAGAGTGAAAGTTGTGTGAAGTAAACATTGTGTTGAGCGAGAAGGAAAAGTCCCAGCCACCTGTGTAATACTCACTTCTGTTTACAGCCAAGAACCTGAGGAGTGAGATGTAGAAGTCCCAGTCACCTGTGTAATACTCACCTCTGTTTACAGCCACGAACCTGAAGAGTGAGAAGTGAAAAGTCACAGTCACCTGTGTAATACTTACCTCTGTTTACAGTAGAGAACCTGAAGAGTGAGAAGTGAAAAGTCCCAGTCACCTGTGTAATACTTACCTCCGTTTACAGTAAAGAGCCTGAGGAGTGAGAAGTGAAAGTCCCAGTCACCTGTGTAATACTTACCTCTGTTCACAGAAAAGGACCCACCACGTCAAACCATCCCCGTCGACTGGGAAGTACCCATCTCTGTCCACAGTAGAGAGCCTACAGGGCGAGAAAAAAGAGTCTCAGTTACTTGGAGGACACGAGAGGATTGAGTTCACCCCCGTCGACCTCTGCAACATTCAGTGTCAGGTAGCCATCTTGTACTGGATCAAGCATTGACTGTGTCTCTTTTAATTCTGCCTCCAGGAGAAGAGGAGGGCGCCACGGGTTCAAGAGACCAAGTTAAAGGAGCCTCGTCCCCCCTGTCTCCCCCCTCCTGGAAGACCTATCTGGAGAGCAGAAGGAGAATCATTTTAACTTCCCCCTTTCCCCTTCCCCACAGTATTTTAATTAATTTAAATAAAGTTTACTTTTAATTATACTTATACTCTGTATACTAGGGAGGGGCCTGACTCATAACATCTGTGGTCCGCTCCGACCTGTGACACAGTGATAACTTAGCTAAGTTACTGCTGTTACTAAAAAGCTGCCTACTTAATTACTAATGTTAATCTTCAGTGTAGATAGACTAGTACATTCAACTCCACTGTTTTATTATGGTGCGTTTACACCAACCACGTTTCAGGCGTCAAAATCGCGTCTACCGTGCCTAGTTTGCCGCTTGAACAGTTTGAATGCATTCGCGCGTGTAGAGTGGAGTAGACGCGCGGAAAAAGCAAGCATTTGACGCGAGTTAGAGGCAAAATCCTCTTCTTGTGGGAGGGGCAAGTGCAATGCGGTTGTCTGTTTGCAAGATGACTGATGTTGATTGTGCATTTATCGAGAGAGTTACTGGTTTGTATTTGGTAACCTTACTATAGGGGGAAAATAAACGGCGCAGGTCGATAAACGTCATGTGACTCAAAAGTGAAATGTGTATAACAACTTACCAGGTTGCCCGATGTCCTCACTGACGCTCTTCCAAGCAAGGTCCTTTTTTTCTTGTCTCTATAGAAATAAGAACTTGTGTCGTATAGCTCCGGGTGACTGCTTCGGCCAATATCAAGCGTTCCTTCAGGTTGAATGAGTGACTCCAGGCGGGCTGCCTCCACAGCAGCAAGCAGGCTCTTGATTGGGTAATGCGGCACGAAATTCCATCAAAGTTCAAAGTATTCAACTCGGGCGTCAGCCAGCAATTCGCGTCAAACACAAAATGCACAAAAAGCACAATTCGCGCGTACCCTGCACAACGCTCAATTCGCGCATGAGGTGGAACACGTCTTCCGCACCGCACCAAACGCCTCATCCGCGCCGCAGGACCTTCAGACTTGCGTCAACGCTTCTTCACATTGACTTAGCATTTAAATCACTTGCGCTTCATGCCTCACCGCGGTTGGTGTAAACGCAGCATTACATTGTGTCCAGTTTATACTGTTTAGGTTTAACAAATAAAGTAAATAAATACGTTAAAAATTATTAAAAACGCAAGGCCAAACCAATGTTGTAGTGTGCGGTTTGCTTTCCTCCTGGCTGCTGGTTAATGTTATGCTCGCTGATGTTGATTTTTGAAATAGTGGAAATGTTTCTTTGCCATCATGTCTCGGTACCACTGCCATCTAGCGGTAAGGAGTTGTAACTGCATTTTGTTTAACTTGCATGACAGCAAAAATTATCCTAATGCAGTTTAGTTGCATTTGATGATATGATGTCATGCATCCCACAAGGGCAAAAATGGAAAACCAAATACCTTGAATTTACTGGTGACTGCATACATGATGAAATATCATACATCTTGCACGTTATTTTGCCAAAAACAACATATAATTAAATGTAAGGTTGTCTGGGCTAAATATGGGTTATTCGTAGTCTGTCTATTTAGTGGCTATGTACAGAGAATTCTGATTTCGAATCGCTCTCGCAGTAGTGTGATGTCATCCTCTTGTCAGTTCTTGTGGTGCCGCATGATATAGGGGAAAGCGGGGCACAACCTAACGCTTTTTGGTTTTGGCTCAATCATTCAAAAAATATTTGAGTTTGATTTATTATAATTTTACATAAGCAACACACACGTATATGCGAGAAAAAGCAGCACAATTATGACAAAACATTTGTTTATATGTGACCCAGTCTGTAATAATCATACTACAGTTTCAAAATCAAATTCTGAAATAATGAGCATCAAAGTCTGATTTTAGCCATTCATTTCATTATGATTTCAAACTTTGACATGACCTTATTCAATCAATATTTAAGATATGAACAAAAATACATTGACACACGATTTTTGATAAGACAGGCACATTTATTTTGTTGGCAGCCAGCAATCATTTGTGTGTAGCCTATTTAAAACAACGGCAAGAATTACTCTAACGTTAGCGGTTTTCATATCGTAAGTGTTGAGGGGTTAGTTGTAACACAGCGTTTCAACTAACCCCGCTGGGTGAAAATGGATTTGGTATCTTACACACCCAACTTAGAAACCCCAAAACACTCAACAACTCTAAGGAAAAACATTAAACATTTCCAATAATTTGTGGGAGATCTTCTTTTGGCAGCGTGAAAAAAATACTGGAAAATGAAAAAGCTCAACCTTGTGCAACAATGTAAACAGTCCGTGTTACAACTAACCCAGCATTAGGTTTTGCCACAATAATACCTTAGTTGATTTTGGGGAAGGGTCACTAACCTTTTTGTGAATAAGGGCTACCACAGTAGATAAAGCAATCTGGTGGGGTACTTTTTCATATCTGCTCAAAACATTTTTGTTTCACTTTTTTACTTTTCTGTTATTTTATTTGCTAATATAATGTAATAAATAAATATTAAAAATGAGGCTATTACTAGAATGTCCTTGGGAGTCTGCTCAAAACATTTTTGTTTCACTTTTTTACTTTTCTGTTATTTTATTTGCTAATATAATGTAATAAATAAATATTAAAAATGAGGCTATTACTAGAATGTCCTTGGGAGGCCAACTCATAGACTCTCCGCAGGCACCATGTTGGCCCTTACGAAAATTAACCATGGTTTTACTACAGTTAAAACCAAAAAACTATGGTTACTGTAGTAAAACCATAGTAACTACAAAATAACAATGGTTTTGACAATCATGTTTTTTAAAAACCATAGTAAAACCATAGTTAGTGTAGTAAAACCATGGTTTTGCTGATAGTAATCAATACACCAAAAAAACATGGTTACTACACTTTTACCACAATATAACCATGGTTAATTTTTCGTAAGGGGGAGACCACTTGCTTAGGGTAGGCAAATCAGTAATAACCATGCAAATGCTGGGCAGATTTCTTATGAAAAAGTAATTGATGACTTAGCATCAAAGAAAGAAAGAAAGGTCAGGGTTTAGGAAAGTTTAGTCTTTAGTGTTTAATAAAACAATTCATTCTGTAGATGTTGTCCATGGAACCATACAACCCGGCTGAAAAAAAACAATAAAACTATTACAGAAAATTCTAATGGTTTCCATTAAAATGCCAATAGGAATCATTAGCTTTTGCCATTAAAACCACTACACTGTAGTGTGTTTTAGGCCATATTCCATTAGAACCAATAAAATTCCCAATAAAACCAATAGAATTTCTTTGATGGTATCTATTGTTTTTTTTTTAAAGCAGGGAAGCTAATGATGCCCTGTGATGAACTAGCCATCTGTCCCAGTTATTTCCTGCCTGTGGAATAGATTGATGTCTAGAAATTATTCTCAAAATTATAATCATAAAGACATGGGCAAAAGAACATATCAAAAGATTGCTTGGTGATATCACGAGAAGGGCTGTCCTC
Source organism: Misgurnus anguillicaudatus (assembly GCF_027580225.2). NCBI lineage: Eukaryota > Metazoa > Chordata > Actinopteri > Cypriniformes > Cobitidae > Misgurnus > Misgurnus anguillicaudatus. Next base: position 3,813,848 of record NC_073360.2, read on the forward strand.
TTTATGCAAAATAAGCCAGATGTGTCTTCTGAGACATGTTACATGGTATAAAAATACAAGCGCATACTGGTGACCCAAAGCTCCTCTAAAACAACAGAAGCAGCACCATCTGAAGTAAGTAACTAGTTTATTCAAGGATGCTTAGATGGTCATTACAAGGAATATCCCAGACGGTATGGCAATAACATAGAGTTGATATCCCTAGCTGATAACTTTTTGTTTTTGTAAAATTACTAAAATGTCTACCATCTAGTAATTTTTATGTGTATACGGTTTGTAGGATTAATTTAAAAAGCTTTACAGAAAAACATACTGCTGGGTATTGGCAAGGGCCTCACAATATGATGCATACCGTATCACGATACATAAGTCATGATACAATGTATCATGATAACGATACAATACGCTGCATGCTGCGATACATTGCAATACTTTTTTGTTTTTTATAAAAAATGTCAAAATGATTCCACACGTCGGCTTTGAAAGCTGCAGGGGTTTATAAATTTTCTGCCATTTTCTCTAACTTCTGAGACATTGGGTGAATGGCTGTATATGACAGACAATTGGACAGCGATACCCACAGCAGCGACAGAGGAGGTTGTTTGATGCACACAGAGGGATTTGATGGGGCTGTAAAATATCGATAGTAGAGATCGAAATATCGACACACTATCGTGGAAAACATTATCACAATAGTTAGCTGTATTAATATTTTTGCACAGCCCTACTGCTGTGTTATTAATTCTGTTAAAGACCCTGTTTAGCAGTTCAGTAAAATTGTTTTTAATGTCTTGATGTTTTCGTCTTTAGGCCCCCGTGATGAAGCTGAACAGCAACTGTGGCAAGAAACAATCTGAGGTCAATAAAATCATTCTGTGTTAATGGAAAATAAAACATATTTTCACTTTATGTTGTTTAAAAATCTTGGGCATATAAGATATGCTTTGTTCACTTTGGGGTTTGTTTTATACTGTGTGATCATAATCCTAAATGTCCTTATTATTCTTGCTATATGTTTGGAAAGGACATTACACCAACCCATGTACATTCTGATTTCTTGTATGTCCATTAACTCTTTGTATGGTACAGCTGCCTTTTTTCCAAGGGTGTTGTCAGACTTGCTGTCTGATACACAAATAATCTCCCCTGAAGCATGCATCATCCAGAGTTTTGTCATTTACTCATATCTAGCAAATGAGTTTGCAACATTAATGTTAATGGCATTTGACAGATTTGTAGCAATTTGTAAACCTTTACGATACCATAACATAGTAACTTTGACGGTACTAACTGTTTTAATATTTATTCACTGGATTTTTCCAATGCTTTGTCTTGGTATCTCTGCTCTATTAACTTCCAGACTGACAATGTGTGATAACAAACTTTGGAAGGTGTACTGTCACAATTATGAAATTGTTAAGCTCTCATGTGCAAGCAGTTTAATTATTAATGTTTGGGGTTTCTTTATGTTGATTATATCTGCTGTTATACCATTATGTTTAATAATATATTCTTATGTTAAAATTCTTATCATTTGTCAAAGAAGCTCATCACAGTTCAGAAGCAAAGCTTATCAAACTTGTATTCCACACATAGTGATTCTTTTAAATTTCTCAATTGCCATTATTTGTGAAGTCACATTAAGTCGCATTGTAAATTTAGAAATGCCAACAGGGCTGTCAATCTTTATTTCACTGGAGTTTCTTGTTGTACCCCCAATCCTAAACCCTCTTGTTTATGCTTTAAATTTCACTGATATTCGCAAAAAAATTATTTGCTTAATAAAGGTCTCCAGGTAGATGTGCTGATGTGATCCACAAATAAATAAAATGTTACACAGAATGTTAATGGTGGATTAAATGAATTGTAACCCTTGCAAATCAAAAGTTGTCAGGTTTAAAATCCTTATGAACCTTAACAAGAATACGACGCACTCAGACCAGGAATGGGGTAGAAATACTGCAGGGAGAACCCAGATTGAGATGTCTCATCAGGAAACATTCAACTGTCTCTCAACTTGAGTCTTCCTGCGGGCCTGTTTTTATTTAGGTTTTAATCACTGGTTAACTCCCTTCATTCCGAAGGTCGAACCTCACAGATTTTCACAATTGTAACAACATCACACATTTGATAGGATTAAATAGGATTGATTACATTTTACCAAAGCAAGATAGTAACTTGATGATGCAGTTACCAAAGGTCATATGATAACAAAAGAACATTGTACGCACTATTTTACCTTGGCAGTCTTCTAAGTAGCTAGACAGACTTAATATGATTCTAAGCAAATGAATATATATTCATAAATCTAAACCAATGATTATACATTCATAAATGATAACATAAAACATTCAAATATAATAAGAAATGCATAATTTGTAATAAGGAAATACATTTTCTCCAACATTCCCTCCTGTTTATCATTTATAATGTCTTTTACTTCGGGTTGTAACCCGTTACCTGCTTAGGCACTTTAGGATTAAACCTTCATCAGTAGACAGAATTTAATTTCTTCTACACATTATCATCATAGGTTTTGGTAGTTTTTCGAACAACAAATTTATAGTCTTCTCCATCTGCAATATTAGCATCACAAGTTAAGCATTTGCCCCCCACCCTATTTCTTCATCATGGGGTGGCCCCCTCGTCACTAAAAGACAAAGATCTTCTCATGACTCTAATCCCACATCGCCTGTCTTACTTTGGGGAGTATAATGAATGAATGAATGTTAATTAAAAAATAAAATGTTATATGAAATAGTGTTATAAAAATAACTTTTATTTTAAAACCATATGCCCCGGCACAATATTATGTTGTCATATTAGCCATAAAGGAAGCAAAGCTTTTCTTTGTGGGGAAAAACTTTACACCCAATGAAAAAATCTATTAGTTAAACATCTTAATAACCCTTGTTTTAGATGAAAGGTTATAAAGTCATACTGCAATTCACAAACATCCCTGGGGTGTTCTGCTTAGAACTGATTGGGGTGCCGAATTGTTTTTGAGAAATTATGCATCCGCAAACAATTTTGTTTGCATGATTCCTAAAACCCCCTCTCCCGCATTAGAATGTAAACGCATTTGAAAAAACGTTTAAGCGTCCATACTGTGTATCTGTGTGACCAAATAAGGAAAAGGCTTTTGGAGTTACGAATCGATATTAAAATTACTATTTTCAATCCGTTCTCATTTCTCCTTTCTGGAGCATTGAATTTGAAAATCAGCTATGTCTGTGAGCTGTTAGTAGTTTGTCACCATAGATGACGCATTTGAGCGGTAAGTTTCTTTGCTGTTCATGCGGCTGGCAACCGTAGCTGCCTGGTCAGCAAGGATACTCCCTTTACCTCACTGGTATCTCCCTTCAGGTGGGCTTTTACCGTAATCTGTTCCCGGGACATCTCAGGAAACCTCTCTGCTGCCAACCTGCTCGAGAGTTAAGCACAGCTCCACAGACATAACAATAATAAGTATAAGTGTTAGGTTTTTTGTTTCACATGAACCAATTGGCATGTTTTTCGTGATTTCATTTGCCTTTCCCTTTTTGTCCACAAAAGATAAGCATCATTGTAACAATCAAATTGGAATTTTTAAGTGACAGATTGTTTAGGTATTGGAATTTTTAAGTGACAGATTGTCTAAGTATTCATCAACACTTAATGTTTGTGTAATATCTATACAGTCACAGTCATGGCTGTTTGGAATTGCTTCAGACAAACCAAATAATTTAGCTGGATATGTTTTATACAAATGGTACATTTTCTACAAATTTTATTTATTATTATTAATATTATTATTATTATTATTTATTTTTTTAAGCAAATATTGAACCCATAGGCAAAGAAATGCTCTTCTATTAACTTTACCATAACCATCAATGTTCTTCTATTAACTTTATCATAATGTGTACAATTCTTTGTGCTCTGCAAATGGCAAATAAAACTTTGAACTTTGAACTTTCATTATAGCCATTATCATTATCAATCAATCAATCAATCAATCCATCAATTTATTTCTAGAGCACAATTAAACACAACTGTCGTTGACCAATATGTTGTACAAAACAAACATAAAACAAATACAACTGTCGTTGACCAATATGTTGTACAAAACAAACATAAAACCAATATAGGACGACATAAAACCATAATATCACAATTAAGAGCAGATAAAACACATTACCAAGGAACTGAGGTCGTAAAACATACGCAAAAAACGCATAGAATATTACTAAGGCAATGAGGTCACTAGTCATGTAGCGTAAGCCAACTCAAATAAATATTTTTTCAACTTAGATTTCTTCTCTTTCCTGTTTTGAAAGCTGCTTTCATTTCTAACATTTCCACCAATGACCTACATTCATCTACATTTAATTTCCCTGACCTCTGATATTTCTGTTTCCATTTCTTACCATCCTTCACATTTTCACTTTCTTTACCACACATATACTTCTTATCTCCTTCTAAATCTTCCTTAGCACAAACACTTCAAATAAAAACAAAAAATTCAACAACAAAAATTAAAAATTTCTTTCTTTTCTTTTTTCTATTTCTTCAACTTTTCTTTCCCCGGGGAATTCTAAACACCACCTTCTGTTTGTTTACACAGTGTGCTTACTTCAGCGTTTAACTGGTTGGTTGTTTTGAACAAAAGTTTCACTTAACCCCCCTTAATTATAAAATATAAAATAATTTTCTTTTAAATAACTAATGACTAAATAGTCATGGGTGGAGCTTGTGTACAAACATGTGTATAGATTAACCGGTTCTTGAAATGAATATAGCCATACTTGCTGGAATTGTGTAAATAATAAATAAGCCATAAGCCATGTTTAAAAGCTTTGAAAAACAACAAATCAAGTTGGCAAAACAACAAATCAAGTTGGCAAATATTATCTCAAATGCACCTAGGTGACAACTTAGAGGTGTCAACAAGGACCAGTTGTTATAAAAGCTAAATCTGGATCTCATTCACTGTGTCTGTTTAAATGTAGCTATAAACAAAAAATTTTAATCGAAATTGATCCAAATTAAGTCACAACCTCGAACTTCAAGTAAAAAATGGAATCATAGCTGCTGTCACGCCCCCATGTCACGTCCGGTCGGCTTGCCAAGCGGGAATATAAAACGTATTGTGAGTCAACCTTCTCTAAGGGTGCACTCACATCCAAGATCCAAACCAAACCATGCCCCAGAGCGCTTGTCACCCCTACTCCCCCAGATGCAGGCACTCACACTGTACTTTTATCGATCCAAGCCGGGCGCGCTTTCATCATTCACACTAGTCAAACGAACCAGGCTTTGGGGGTCAAATGCTCCTGAGCGCAGTTTGGTTTGGATAGTGTGAGTAAACCCTAACTTAGCTAGCTACAGCAGTTAAAAGATAGCATGGTAGATGCAGAAGACACCACAGGAGCTGCAAGCGCCTCCCACCTTCAGCTGAACTCAGAACAGCAGTACGGTGTCTGTGCCAGGACTGGTTGTTTCTCTGAACTGAGATCTGTTTTAGTTTCACAACAACTTATTTCAGTGACTTAAGAGTTACAGTGATGGGAATAACGCCGTTATAAGTAATTGGCATTAGTAACTGCGTTATTTCTTTCAGTAACAAGTAATCAAATAAATGACTGTTTCCCCCTTTATAACGCCGTTATCGTTACTGACATTAAAATGCTGCGCGTTACTAAAATTGATCTCACTGTAGTGATTTTCAACCACGTATGCTCGCTCTCTCAGCCAAACACTGTTTTTCTCTTGTGTGTATGTGTGTGTTGTGAGAAACATAACTGATCATGATTGGTGTGTCTGTGTTAGAGGGGGTGGGAGAACCACATAGCTGATGATGATTGGCTTAATTTCCATCGTTAGCCAACCAGAGGCACAAACAGACACGCACACTCACACAGTCCGAGCGAAAAAAGTCTGAGCAACTTTGTCACGTTGTCGCTAGATTTAGCAACTTTCTATCACTTTGGCGACTTTATAGGACAAATCTAGCAATCTTTTCTGGCGTGGTTGGACACTTTTGTAGACTGACATGAAAATATGTCGTTTTCTCTTCTCAACGAGCAGCGGTGCTGCTGCTGTACCCATCTCAAAGCACTGACATGCAGCCCGGTCGTTGCGCATCAATCACTCAGAAAACACCGGCGACAGGGCGATGGCAAGTACAACAAGCTCAAAGGTAGTGGTCGCACACACAAAGTATAAAGCACTACTTTTCCATTGTTGAGGTGAAAGGCAAGAATGTTTGTGTAATGTGCAACTTATGCCCATGAAGAAAAAGTCTCTCCACATCTGTGGCAAGTAATTCTGATCTAATAAAGCAACTCACATCGTCACATGCTGCCACAAAATTAGTGATTTCTCTTTAGTATCCATTTTAGTCATTTAACATATTTAATTTTGTAAGGGACATTCAAGTTATTTGAAATATTAGAATTTTTTTAAGTAACGCAGTAATTACTTCTCCTGGTAATTAATTACTTTTATAATAATGTAACGCAGTTACTAACTCAGTTACTATTTGTGAGAAGTAATTAGTAACTATAACTAATTACTTTTTTAAAGTAACTTTCCCAACACTGAAGAGTTATGAAAACAGCATTTAAAAATCACTTATTGGGGTATAATCTCATAATTTCGTCTAGAGAAAAGATACAGAGCTACTTCAAACTATAGCTGTCACATTAATAATCTGATTTCTATTAAATGGTATTAACTCTGACTGCATGTTTATAGATATATTCATAGATATAGAATAATTAAATGAGAGACACAAATATAATCCATTGAGTAATGCACTATCTTTGTAAATCTGCTTTAAAAAAAACATAAGTTAAGTACTAAATCTGGGATTTTAAGTATTTCTATGAGTTACCCCAAAAGCTAATAAATGAATGGCAAAACCACAACTGTTACAACACTGCTTATTCAATGTACAATTAACACGATAATAATAATAATGTTACTAAATTCTGGACAAAAATAGTCTTGTATCGTGATCCGCATCGTATCGGGGCCCTTGTATCGGGATACGTATCGTATCGGGAAATTGTTGGCGATACACAGCCCTAGTCATTACATATTTATGAGCTGCTGCTCCTTTGATCACGCCCCACTACTAACGTCATGTGGCTGTGCTCAGTGGTATCGTGAGCAGTACAGACCTCACCATACTGTGTTATTTTTATATATTATTATTAACGGTTTATGTTGCCACAGACAAATCAAGCAGAAAAGTATCACTAATAAGTACACTCCAGGAAAAGAAACTCATGACACACAATGATTTCAGAGTAAATTGTGATGTAGCAGTCTCAACAATACACTCATTTTCCCTGGACAATGCTAACATATTCCCATTATAAAACAGTTTCTAACTCATTATTTTCCCAAATGACAGAAATTTAGACCCGGCGGAGGATGTATACTGCTTGTGAACCACGTGCTAATTGCTAGAAGATAGCGGGAGGTCCGGACCGTAAAGTTACAAGAGACTCGGGGGTACGTTAGCCTCGTCAGAAAAGCCGGGTCAGTAAGGCCTTGTCTCGGTTAGTTTGGCAAAACACTTAGTTTAGCAAAGAACTATTACTTAGTTCATGTAAAATTGTAAAATAAAGCCATTGAATATTTTTTTTTAACTTTCGAAACCATGCTGCAAACTATCTAGCCTGCAAAAAAGTATCTATATAGGCTACGGTCTACATTACAAACAATTATTCACATTACTATACATTTAAAAGGTATAATTTACAGGATTAGCATCAATGTATGGTCTCTGTTTTGAGATACAAATGCTCTAGCATCGTAAATGTAGTATTTTGTGACAGAAGATGACAACATGCAAAATATAACGTTACTTCTTACCTTTTGTGTTTGACAAAACGATCGCGAATCGAATCAAGTCTGTTTCAGATGTGTGAATGATCCATGAAAGTCCAATAAAATCCAATGACCATTTTTGTCCACAGATGCGTATAATCCATGAAATATAGATACATAGACTTACATCAGATTTCGCATGAACGTCTTATCGCCTACAATCTGATGACTATTTGCGTCGTAACACACTGTATATTACTCTTTAGGTAAAAGTAGGCGGGAGTATAATCCATAATATCCAAATAGCGCTGTTATTTCCGTGAGACATGAAAACAGCATAGAGGGTATCAGCGAAGTGACTGCTCTGTGCTCTCTAGCTACCTGGTAGGTGAAAACCTGCGAGTGGGGTGGTGGGCGGAGAAATTCAAACGGAATGTGACGAAACGGCTAGTTAAGTCACAACGGCGCCGAGTTTAAACTTGTGCAATCTGAGACTCAAGGCAGAGGACATTCAGAAACGTGTATCTCGCTCAAAACAGCATGGATGGATTTTTTTCCAAGTTTGTATGCGTGTGGGAGCATCAGAGACACAAATGAACACCCCAAAATCCAGAAAAAGTGAGTTTTCCATAATATGGGCACTTTAAAAAAAGTTGCCAGCCAGCCCCAGCATTTTCATGATTTTCACAACAATATATCAAATGAAAGAACAGACCCTTTGCTTTCAAAAAAAAAAAAACTGTTTCATCCTACCTTCATTAGCTTTCTTTAAGTTTCTTCAAAAACACCCAATTTTGAGCAAAAGCTGAGATAATTCAATTTTTTGAAGGAGATCAGATGCAGAGCGATCTTAATATACACGGAGTTCTTTCACGGAGACGCTACTTTCGGGTTGTATAAGTTGTGGAAGAGTGCCACCTAGTGGATAATAGCGCTATTGCGGAAAGCTGGAAATTCTCTCATTGGCAGGGAAGCGTTTTCTCCTAATTGACGAGTTATCTTGTCAATGGCGGGAAAAGAGTTAATGTGCAAAGTACTGACAATAATGTTCATTGGACAGGAAGTTTCGTTTTATCAGGTATGTGTGTGTACCATATTTTTCCACTGACAGCACGACTAACATGGCAGGGCATCTCCAGGTTAAAGGTCAGATATTATATTTCTATACCTATTTATATACCTTGGACGTGAATTGTGGACCCCGGTCAGATACGATGTCCTCAGGCAGACCGTAATACCGGAACACACAATGAAGCAGCTGTTCGGCGGTTTCCATGGCGGATGGCAGCTTGGGCAGAGGGATAAAACGACATGCTTTAGAAAAACGATCTATGACAGAAAGTACCACTGTGTTACCATCAGACCTAGGCAAATCCGTCACGAAGTCCACAGCTATATGAGACCATGGTCTTTGGGGAATTACCAGGGGTTGAAGAAGACCAGCTGGGTTCTGATGCGGAGTTTTGCTGGCTGCGCAGACGGTACAAGCATTAACCACAGCGCTGACATCAGGTAACATAGATTGCCACCAAAACTTATTCTTCAGCATCACCAATGTCGAGTTAATGCCCGGATGTCCAGAAGAGAGAGATGTGTGTATCCATTGAATGACCTGCTTCCTGTGAGCTGGAGGGACGTAAGTACGGTCTGCAGGGCATTCCGCTGGTGGTGGGTTAACAATGTTGAGCTGGTTTATTTCTTGCATTACATTCCACTGAACAGGGGCTACAATGAGGGAGGGTGGGATGATGGGCTCGAAACAAATAGGCTGGGGTGAAGAATCAAAAATTTGTGATAATGCATCTGCTTTGGTGTTTTTGGACCCAGGTCGATATGTGATAGTGAATTGAAATCTTGTAAAAAACAGAGCCCCCCTTGCCTGCCGGGTATTGAGACGTTTAGCAAATTGTAAGTATTCCAAGTTGCGATGGTCTGTGAGAATCAGAAAAGGATGCTTAGCGCCCTCAAGCCAATGCCGCCATTCCCCCAAAGCCGCCTTCATGGCCAAAAGCTCTCGGTTGCCCACGTCATAATTTCGTTCAGCAGAATTCAATTTTCTGGAATAGAAAGCACAGGGATAAACTTTGCCTGGGTTACCTTGCCTCTGTGATAATACAGCGCCCACTCCAGAATTCGAGGCATCCACCTCGACTATGAAGGGTTTCTCGGGGTCTGGATGATGCAGAATGGGAGCTGAGGTAAAGCGAGTCTTGAGGTCATTAAATGCAGCTTCGGCCTCCGCGTTCCATGAGAGCTTGTGGTTAGACTTGTCCACAAGTGAAGTTAAAGGAGCTGCAACTATACTGAAATTCTTGATGAATCTTCAGTAAAAATGAGCAAATCCCAAAAATCTTTGGAGTTCTTTTACCGTAGTTGGTTTGGGCCACTGCAATACTGACTCCACCTTCTTTTCATCCATAGCCACCCCGTCTGGACTTATGATATTGTCATGAAAACACAGGCGGAAGCAAATGCGAGTAATGATAGTTTATTAAACACTGAGATAAATGGATATGAAAGTCAATTTAACAGGCTGGTAGTGCAGGGGCTTCAATGGTCAGCAGTGAAGAGATGAAAACAGTCAGGCGATGAAATATCCACAGAACAATGAACCGGAACACGACACACAGGAATCCAACACCGAAGAGAAACACAGCCTCAGCTCACACACGGGGACACCAACACAACGATCTGACAATGGAGATGAGAAATGAGTGAGCTTATAAAGGGAGAGTAGATTGGTTGCAGGTGGTGATGATGAGTGGAATCAGCTGTGGCTGGTAAGCTGATGACAGCATGGCTGAACACATACACGCCCACAAACACACACTCACATGTCACAACACAAACACTAGACGAGAAGGAAACAATGCATTTGTAAACCGTGACAGTACCCCTCTCTCTAAGGACGCCTCCTGGCGTCCCCAGAACTCCTTACCTGTCGATTGAAATCATCGATAAGGGAGTGATCCAGGATGTCTCTAGCAGGCACCCAACTTCTCTCCTCCGGACCGTAACCTTCCCAGTCCACCAAGTACTAAAATCCGCGTCCCCTCCGTCTAGAATCCAGAATACGATTGACCGAAAATGTTGGTTCCCCATCTACGAGTCGAGGCGGGGGGGGAACTGGGGCAGGCGGATTAAGACGTGAACGAAAAACAGGTTTAATTTTGGATATGTGGAAGATGGAATGAATTCTCCTGTACGCTGGAGGAAGATTAAGGCGGACAGTCACTGGATTAATGATTTTAGTGACTGCAAATGGGCCAATGAATTTGGGAGCAAGTTTATTCGAAACGGAACGAAGCGGAATGTTCTTGGTAGAAAGCAACACTTTTTGACTGACGGCGTATACGGGAGGCTTCGACCGGTGGCGATCGGCCTTAGCCTTAGTGCGCGCCCCCACCTGGAGTAGAGTCTCTCGGGCTCTAGTCCAAGTGCGGTGGCACCTCTGGATGAAAGCGTGAGCGGAGGGAACTGCGACTTCGGATTCCAGACTGGGAAAAACCGGTGGCTGGTACCCTAAACTACATTCAAACGGAGATAGGCCCGTAGATGACACTGGTAAGGCATTGTGGGCGTACTCCACCATAGACAGTTGTTGACTCCAAGACGAAGGATTCTTGGAGACCAAACATCGCAACACTCTCTTCAAATCTTGGTTGGCTCGCTCGGTTTGACCATTGTTCTGGGGATGAAACCCAGAGGACAGACTGACAGTCGCCCCCAATAATTTACAAAACTCTCGCCAGAATTTGGACACGAACTGGGGACCCCTGTCGGAGACCACGTCTGTCGGGAGGCCATGTAAGCGAAAGACGTGATCTACGACAGTCACTGCTGTTTCCTTGGCTGAGGGTAATTTGGGCAAGGGAATGAAATGGGCCGCCTTCGAGAACCGGTCCATCACGGTCAAAACTACCGTGTTGCCCTGAGAGGGCGGGAGGGCGGTGATAAAATCTAGCGCTATATGGGACCAGGGTCTCGAAGGGACCGGCAGCAGCTGAAGTAACCCATCAGGTGGTCGATTGGAAGTCTTACCAATGGCACAGACCGAGCAAGCCAAAACAAAACTGTGGATGTCGCGAGCCATAAGTGGCCACCAAAATCGTTGCTTAACCATGAACTTAGTACGGTTTACCCCTGGGTGGCAAGCCACATTGGAACAATGACCCCATCGAATGACGTCGGACCGTAAACCCTCCGGCACAAATAAGCGATTCGGTGGACACCCGGACGGAGGCGTTACCCCTTCTAGGGCCGTCTTGACCCTCGACTCGACCTCCCATGTGAGTGTGGAGACAATTAAGGTCTCGGGTAAAATGCACTCGGGAGTAGACGGACGTTCGGAACGGTCAAAAATGCGCGATAAAGAATCGGGTTTGATGTTCTTGGAACTCGGGCGGTACGATAACGTAAAATCAAAACGACCGAAAAATAGTGCCCACCGAGCCTGCCTGGAGTTCAGTCTTTTAGCAGTTCTGATGTATTCCAGATTCTTGTGATCGGTCCAGACTATAAAAGGTACCCCCGACCCTTCTAACCAATTGCGCCATTCTTCCAATGCTAGCTTGACTGCCAACAACTCTCTGTTACCAATGTCATAATTACGTTCTGCAGGAGATAAACAATGAGAATAAAACGCGCAAGGGTGCATCTTGTCGTCTGAGGTTGAGCGTTGGGATAACACTGCACCTACCCCCAACTCTGACGCGTCGACCTCCACCATGAACTGACGTGAAAGATCAGGGCGATTAGGATGGGGGCTAAAACAAAGCAGCCTTTCAGTTTGGTAAACACAGCCTCAGCTGTGTCTGACCACCTGAACGCAGTCTTGGGGGAGGTCAAAGCGGTCAGAGGCGCGGCTAGTTGGCTGAAATTACGAATAAAACGTCGGTAAAAATTGGCAAATCCCAGAAACCTCTGTAGGGCCTTACGAGAATCTGGACTTGGCCAATCAACCACAGCCTTAACACTTTCAGGATCCATACGCACCCCCTCAGTCGAAATGATGTACCCCAAAAAAGGGACCGACTGTGCGTGAAAAGCGCATTTCTCCGTCTTGACAAAAAGCCCATTCTCTAGCAACCTCTGAAGCACTCGTCTGACATGCTGCACATGTTCCTGGAGAGATGAAGAAAAAATCAATATGTCATCCAGGTAGACATATATGAACTGGTCAACCATATCTTGCAGCACATCATTGACGAGTGCTTGGAAAACTGAGTTAGATAATCCAAAAGGCATCACGCAGTACTCAAAATGGCCTCTAGGGGTGTTAAAAGCAGTTTTCCATTCATCCCCCTCCCTTATGCGGACCAAATGATAAGCATTACGTAAATCCAATTTTGTGAAGATGGACGCTCCCTGCAACCTCTCGAAGGCTGAAGACATCAACGGCAAAGGATAAGTATTCTTTACCGTGATGCTGTTCAGTTCCCCACAAAAAAGAACCCCGCCCCCGCTGGAGAAGAGGAAGGACGGATGAACCCCGTTGCTAGAGAATCAGAAATATATTTCTCCATAGCCTCCCTTTCTGGAGCAGAAAGCGAATATAACTTGCCTCTAGGCAAAGTCTTACCTGACATTAACTTTATTGCACAGTCATAGGGACGATGCGGAGGGAGAGAAGCAGCTCAAGACTTACTGAACACTTCCTTCAGGTCGTGGTACACCCCGGGCACGTTAGACAAATCCACTGCCTCCTCCTAAAACACAGACTGAGACACAGAAGAACAGGCAGACACAAGACAAGACTTATAACATTCATCACTCCATGATAGAATAGTCTTATGACGCCAGTCCACTTTAGGGTTGTGACGGGTAAACCAAGGGTGTCCAAGAACTATGGGTGTGTGGGGTGAGTCCATGATGTAGAATGAGATGTTCTCTGAGTGGTTGCCAGACGTGACGAGTGTGATCTTTTCAGTGGTGAGTGAGATGTTGGGTAGTTCCTGGCAATTAAGTGCGTGCACTGCAATCTTATGTGTGAGTGGTCTGACGGAAATCTGAAGTCTGTGGGCTAATGACTGATCCATGAAGTTACCTTCGGCCCCAGAGTCCAACAGTGCTTTTCAGTCGTGGTTGTGAACTGACCATTTCAGCCTTACCGGGAGGAGCGTAGCGTTGGATGAGGTCTTTTCGGCGGAAATCCCACCCGATAGTAGCCTCATGCTTACTATCGGGCTTGGCCTTTTACCGGGCAGTTGTAAGAGAAGTGGCCAGCCTTCCCACAGTACAGACAAAGGCCCTGGGATCTCCGCCTCTCCTTCTCCTCCCGGGAAAGCCGAGCTCGCCCTACCTGCATGGGTTCGTGGTCATAAGTGGGGCTGACCATGTCTCCGCTGTTGGCGCGTGGGCCCTCTGCTCCCACCACCGCGTGAGCGGTCATAACTCATCTCTCCACTCGGGCCAGTCGTGCATCTACGCGTAGTGCCAGTTCGATCAGCCCATTCAGAGAAGTCGGAAGGTCCATGGCGTAGATTTCCTGATTAACACGGTCAGCCAGCCCATGCAGGAACATGTCCCACTGCGCCTCCTCGTTCCACTGACACTCCGCCGCCAGGTTCCGAAACTGAATAGAGTAGTCCGACACGGATCCGTCTCCTTGCTTTAGTTCAGCCAGCAGTCGAGCCGCTTCTCTACCCGCCACGGCACGATCAAACACACGTCTCATCTCGGCTGAGAGTGTCTGGAACGACGCGCAGCATGGATCCTGGTTCTCCCACACCGCTGTTCCCCAGAGTGCCGCTTTCCCAGTTAACAGAGTCAATACAAAAGCCACTTTGGACTGCTCCGTGTTGAATGTCCTGGGCTGCAAAGAGAAATGCATAGAACACCGCGTCAGAAAGGCTCTGCAGAAATTTGGCTCACCAGAATATGACTCGGGCACAGGCAGACGAGGTTCCAACTACACTGTCTGTACACACAGATAATTCATCACTCCACTTCAGAATGCTCTTTTCCTTCCAAGAAACGAGTGGATTGTGTAGATGCAACCAGGGGAAGCCCAAAATGACTGGATTGTGAGGAGATGAGATGACATAAAAGACAATATCTTCTGTATGGCCTTGTTAGGTGACAAGCGTGATGCTTTGTGTGATATGCGTGACGTGACCGGTGCCCAACGGTCGTCCGTCTAACGCTGCGATGGAGAGAGGGGGTACACAAGGGGTTACTGAGATGCCATGAGACTTCACTAAACCCGCATCAATAAAGTTTCCCGCAGCCCCGGAATCAAGTAATGCTTTGGTAGTGAAATTACATTGTTGCCATGACAACGTGACAGAAACTTCCATACATTCAAATGTAGCGGATGGTATAGATGCACTCACCCGTCCAAGGCGTGTCTGGGCTGGTCGTGAGGGACAGACAGCAAGAACATGGCCAGCTTTACCACAATACAAGCATAATAGTTGACGAAAGCGGCGTTCTCTCTCATCCGCCGTGAGACGTGCTCTACCCACATGCATGGGTTCACTCGTATCTGGTGAGGGTACTGTGTGAGTTGTGTGAGTCTCAAATACTCGGACTGGTCTGCGACTGCGTATTAAATTATCCACTCGAATGGACATCGTGACGAATTCATTGAAACTCTTTCCCTCGTCACGGCAGGCTAGCTTGGACTGTAATTCTTGACTTAACCCTTGGCAAAACAATGTCTTCAATGTATCTTCAACCCAGTTGGTCTGAGCGGCGAGTGTACGGAAGGTCAGGGCGTATTCGGCCGCTGAGCGGCGCCCCTGTCTAAGGGTAAGTAATTGTTCACCAGGGTCTCGACCTCCTGCTGGGTGTTCAAACACAGCTTTCATAGTGCTCTAAACTCATCAAAGGTACATTGGTTAAAGTTACCAGCTGCCCATAATGCCGTAGCCCACTCCAATGCTCTCCCAGTAAGCAATGAACAGTTCAACGAGATTTTACTAACCTCCGAGTTGTATACGTTGGGTGGCTGGGCGATGAAAAGCTCACACTGCATGAGAAAGCCTTTACATCTGTCCGGGGTGCCATCAAACTTTTCTGGGAATGCCAGACGGGATGTAACGGAAGCCTGAGGCGTGGCTATAGGTTGCGGTGGAGGAGGAGTGGTGACTGGTGTAGCGGCAGCGTTAGCCGATGTTGCTAAGCTCTGCACAGAGCGAACTAATTCCTCCGTGAGAGATGTTAGCCGGACTAACTGATGTTGATGAGCCGCCAGGATGTTTGCTTGTGTGGACAGCTCGCCTGAAAGCTGTGCCACGGTTGCTGGAGCCTGTGGGGGCGAAGACTTCTGTGACGAAGCTGACAGGTTAGGTTCCATTTGCAACTCTTTATTGATGTATATAAACAGCAAACAGTAGTAAACAGAGGGCACATCCAAGTTAGCATAAACAGATATACAGACCAGATTCGAGGCAGGCAGCTATCAATCATAAATGTAATTCAGTCCAAGATCGGGGCAGGCAGAAAGCAGTCGTAAACGTAATCCAGTCCAAGTTCGGGCAGGCGGCAAGAATCAATAAACCAAGAGACAGTCCAAAATAACACCAGGAAATCAAACACGGGTACACACAGGGAAAACGCTCAGTAATGCTGCTAGGGCAAACAAGACTTCGCAAAGTACAAGTGGCAGAGTCCCAGGTTAAATAGACCCAGTGCATGATGGGGAATGTAGTCAGAACTCGGGTGAATGGGAAGTACCGGGAGCGTTGGCGCTGACATCCGTCACAACTTCCTTCTTTCAATGATGCAAAATGATGATTTTTACATCATTGAAAGAAGGATGTGTAACACTGAAATCTGTAGTTCTCCCGTCTCAGCGGCAACTGAAGAAATGATGCATGACCATTCAAAAACATGACTGGAGTTCTAACTATACACAGCTTAATGCAAATGGGTGAAGTGTCCCTTTAAGCAGCCTTTGCCCTCCCGAACTCAACAGCGCCCTCACCCCCCCCCATGTAAATTTGTGGTGAAATGAAGATGCAGCGTGCCCTAATACAGTGGTTTTCAATGGGGGGCTGTGAGATGGTGCCAGGGTGCCCCAGTTTTATGACATTTTATGAAATACATTCATTTATCATCAATTCTGTGTATTTAAACCTAAAAAAACAAGGCTACTAACAAAAGCACTACTTTTTTTGTATAATTTAATGTTTTTTATTAAAAAGGTTTTTGTCACAAATTTTCTTTGGGGGGCCGCAAAGGAATGCACCATACACAAGGGGGGCCGCACGCTGAAAAAGTTTGGGAACCACTGCCCTAATAGAGAGTCATATGCTTTGGGTTATGTGAACATAATTCTGGTCTGTGTCGTCGAAACAATTCTGTCTCTTACCAATCTTCATGCAAAACTTGATTTGTTTTCCTTCACTGGCAGGGAAAGAGTAACTAATGCAAATTATATGGTATTTGGAAATACTTTGTAACAGTTTTGAAATTGAATGGAGGGTATTCATTCAATTTTCCATTGGTCCCATGTCTCCCGCCTATGCCTAAGGAAAGCAAACATTGTTAAAATGGATCAAGGAACAGAAGATAACGCGAAGCGTACATTTCATAATTTCAAGGTTTTATATCACATTAACTAATTTCACCATGGACATTCGAAAATGGATTAAAAAGACAGAAACTACAGCAATTGCCACTACCTCTTGGTTCCAAATAAGCAGTGTTGGGCTAATATGTAGATATGCGTTTTTTTCAAGGGATGTCACTGACTACAGATATATATTTTCGAATCAGAATCGTTGAATCTTTCTATAGTCGAACGATAGTCGTATCATCTATGTGTGTGCACAAGGGTTGGGGACCAGGGTGGTATTGCACAAAAGTAGAATTAAGAAAGCCAGGATAACAGAAAAGGCCCAGTTTGACCTAGTTTAATCAGCCCATCCTGGCTTAGTCTGTTGCACGATTGCTAAGCCGGGATGAGAATGCGCAGCTATTTCAAGCCAGGTGTAGCTAGCTAGGATAAGTGAACGTTCACGGCATTCTTAAACAGACCACGGGGTCGATCACAGAATCACTGATGCAAAAATTTGTACAACTCATAAAAATTCATCATGAAACTGCAAACATTTGCAAAAAGTGTGCATTATCTTAAAAAAGCTATTTTTTCCTATAACAATTTATCATCATTGAATTATTATAAGAGTTATGTACATGATTTGACCATATGGAGAATTTTTTAAGTAAAATATTAGGAAAAGGCAACAATTAAAATGCCACCTGCTAAGAAGCAAACATGCTGGTGTCTCTGTAATACCAAGAAGCTCTCAATATGGGATCATTCAGTGCATGAAAGTGGATTTCAACCCCACCCCCAAACTAAAGCTTCCAATATTACATTTGCTGTGAGCTTCATGAAGCTTGGTGAATTGGTATGAAGGTGGCGGACAGAAATAAACTGGACAAATTAATTAGAGGGGCTGGCTCTGTACATGGTATGGAGCTGAACTCTGTTCATGTTGTGGCTGAGAGAAGAATACTGTCGAAACTTAATTAAATTCTGACCAATCCCTTTCACCCACTACATAGGGTGCTGGCCGACCAGAGAAGTACATTTAGAGACTGATCACTGCTAAGTGTTCTGCTGAGCATTTTAGAAGATCCTTTATACCTGTGGTCATTAGGCTGTATAACTCATCTTTGTAAGTGCTGGGACAATTCACTATTAAAGTAAATGACCCTTTTTTATATGTTTATAATTTTTTTATTTCTTACCTATTAATTTTTAAATCATTGATGGGCATATAATTATGTTTTTATTTCTTCTTTAATTTCTTTTTTTTTCTATAATTGTAACATTAAAGCAATTTCCCCCTGGGATTAATACATTATTTGAATTTAATCAATCACTAGGATTAATCTTAGCCTGGTTGTTAGCCTGCTCTGGAGCAGGCTAGCTGCAAAGAGTAAATCTCCATAGTAACTTCATCTAGATTAATTTAGCCTCCCTTCATGCAACCGAGTCAGGGCTAAATTCAGCCAGGATAACTGGAAAATCCCAGCTTAATCCGTTATCTTGCTTTTGTGCAATACCCCTTTGATCAGGTAGTCAACAAATGGTTAACTTTTATTTTGTTTCACAAGCAGCACACAGAAACAACTTTCTGATAAAGTGACCAAAACTGCTTTTCAAGTTATGAACGAAGACAAACAGACAATGCATTTTTTTTTCAAGTGCCAGACAGATCCAAAAACCAAAAATAGCTGTATTGCAGTGTATCATGTAAAGTATGTGAAGGGGGGGGGGGGTTGTTGTCTATCTGCATTGCAGGCACATAACCAATCAGGTCACTAAGCTATGAGGGCTGGGGTTGGGCTACATACAAAGTGTAACCAATCAAATCATCTCAACAGGAAAGTGTTTTTTAAAGCAACCAATCAATGTTGAGAAAAACACCAATGGGGACACCAGCACTGTGCAAAGGTGTGAAATGCAAGTACCTCTGTAGGTGTGAAAAGGTACCCTGACAAAATCTTCAATGGGGTTACCTGCCATGTCAACAAAAGGCTGTATGTACCACGGAAATATCACTTCAGCAAGATACATCCGAATTGGTATCATTGTCACACGATGACGATCTTTCCAGGGGCGGAACCAAAATTTGGAGAGTTTGGTTCCGCCCAGAAGTGTTTCCGCCCGGACCGGAAAAGACGAACACCGGAACTTCCAATAAACGCGCGAGACGGAAAATCAGCGAATTAAACACAGGTGTGTCTAGTTAACACTAGCGGCTGATGATTGGAGAAAACTATGAGCAGGGGAGTATAAAGGATCATCTAAAATCACAGTTTGCGTTCAGTTGTTGGGCTCGTTTTGATGCTGTTTGGGTGTGCTTGTTGTTGGGCTGTTTTCCTCCCAGGCTGAAGCTGGTGTGGTTGTGTGGGACGAAGAAAACCATAGTGGCTGGAAGACGATTGGAGACTACTGGAAATTGAAACGGAACAAAAGGAGAAGCAGTTTAGCATGAGTGTTTGCTATACTGAGGATATTGTGGCATAAGTGAAATTGCTGTGCAACCCTGTTGGGGGAAGAAACGCCTCATTATGTGTGGCTGGAAGTAATCGCCTGTGTGGATCAAAGAGGAGAACATTAGAGGAGACCTTGCAGTGATAGTGAGTATGCAACGTTGAGTTTGGGGACACACTGTATACTAACATGTTTTGTAGCAAACGACTCCGGGAAAAGTAGGATGGCCCTACCCCTGAACAGTGTGGTGGGTGAGCCGGAGGAGGACAAACTGGGGCTTGAATCACAGCGGCGTGAATGTTGACTGGGCCGTGTTAAACACCGTCAAACGGACTCCGGCGAAGTGGAGAAAGACGGGGCGCCCTTTATGTTCACTTTGAGTGCGGTGGGTGAGTCTGTGTTGCTGTGGAAATTTCACTTTAACGTGGTGCTGTGTAATGCTGTGTGTGTATTGTCAGAAAACCCCCGCCTTCGCTAACTTCGCCGTGGGAGAACGAAAAGGCTGCCGGTTCCGGATGTTTATTACCTGGCATATGCTGTGAGTGAGCCCTGGATGTACAGTATTACTGTGGTGTTCGTCAGCAGTCGTCCTTTGTATTTGGGTGTCCCGCAGAGTGGTGGTGAGGAGTTGGACTGCTAGAGGCTGTGTGAGTACAATTAAAGATTAATGCTGCTTGTACATACATCTACATAACGCCTACTGTTGCAGAGTGAGGTGGAGTAGATCCTGTCTGTCCCGAAGCCTCTTCAAAGGGGTGCCCCTGTCCAGTGCTCTACAGTCTAGGAAGTGGAGAGGAGAGGGCAGCGCTCGGTGAGACAGCGTAGTAATTTCCCCTCTGCAGCCGCAGCAGCTGTTGGGAGGTTTTGCCCCCGACGTTTCATCACTAAACGGCCTCGTAAAATCTGGCAAATTGAGAGAGCCCGGTCACTGTAAGTCCACCACATTTCACCCAAAAACAGTGTCTATATAAATTGACTGCCATCTGACTAAGAGTGTTACTGTGTGAAGTAGAACAGGGGAAGCGAATACCGAGAAAACCTACCTACACCGTACTTACTGTACGTCGTCCCAAGTGGAAAGGTGAGAGAAACCCAGCAGTTGGATAACCGATCCTTGTGTCCCAACCTGCAGCCTGTGGAGAGAAAGAGAACGAGAGAAACCTACCTACACCGTACTTACTGTACGTCGTCCCAAGTGGAAAGGTGAGAGAAACCCAGCAGTTGAATAACCGATCCTTGTGTCCCAACCCGCAGCCTGTGGAGAGAAAGAGAACGAGAGAAACCTACCTGCACCGTACTTACTGTACGTCGTCCCAAGTGGAGAGTTGAGAGAAACCCAGCAGTTGAATAACCGATCCTTGTGTCCCAACCCGCAGCCTGTAGAGAGAAAAAGAATGAGAGAAACCTACCTGCACTGTACTTACCGTACGTCGTCCCAAGTGGAGAGGTGAGAGAAGAATAACCGATCCTTGTGTCCCAACCCGTAGCCTGTGGAGAGAAAGAGAACGAGAGAAACCTACCTGCACCATACTTACTGTACGTCGTCCCAAGTGGAGAGGTGAGAGAAACCCAGCAGTTGAATAACCGATCCTTGTGTCCCAACCCGCAGCCTGTAGAGAGAAAAAGAACGAGAGAAAGCTACCTGCACCGTACTTACTGTACGTCGTCCCAAGTGGAGAGGTGAGAGAAACCCAGCAGTTTGAATAACCGATCCTTGTGTCCCAACCCGCAGCCTGTCGAGAGAAAGAGAACGAGAGAAACCTACCTTCACCATACTTACTGTGCTCCTTGTGTTCCAACCCGCAGCCTGTGGAGAAAGAGATGGGAGAAAGAAACAAGCAAAACCTTACCTGTGTTGCAGATACCGTACGTCGTTCCCGGCAGAAAAGGTGAGAGGGAGTCCATCGAAGTACAATAAACTGATCTTCTGTGTTCTAGCGGCCGCCTGCAAAGAGGGAGAAAGGAGACACTTGACTCCATCTGCCCCCCCCCCCCCTCACTCTTCTGATCACGGCCCACCTGGAGGGCAGAACGAAGAGTTAGTTTTAAATCCCTTTCCCCTCCCCATTTCCCATATTCATTTTAACTAATTTAAATAAAGTTTATGTTTTTATGCTTACGTGCTCTTGTGTTGTCTGGTCATTGGGTTGGCTTTGGGGACCTCCTCGAGGTGGAAATTAAAAGGGGCGTGGCTTTATTATAGCAGCAGCCAGCCCCGACGTGTGACATCATTACGGAAGTATCCTAACTTGGTGGAATTAGATGTTTACCCTCGGTGGAACTAATAGGTACATCCAAAAATCAGTGGTTTATATAGGAGTTTCCTAGTACAGATTAAAATTGAGGCTATTACTAGAATGTGCTTTAGCTGTCAACACTCCGCAGGAACCATGTTGGAGACAACTGTCTTAGGGTAACAGTAATAACCATGCAAATTCTGGGCAGCAGTGATGGAAAAACAACGTTATAAGTAATTGGCGTTAGTAACTGCATTATTTTTTTCAGTAACGAGTAATCAAATAAATTACTGTTCCCCCTGTTATAACGCCGTTATCGTTACTGACATTAAAATGCTGCGCGTTACTAAAATTGATCTCACTGCAGTGATTTTCACCCGTGTATGCTCGCGCTCTCAGCCAAACACTGTTTTTCTCTTGTGTGTGTGTATGTGTGTGTGTATGTGTGTGTGTTGAGAAACATAACTGATGATGATTGGTGTGCGTGTTAGAGGGGGTGGGAGAACTACATAGCTGATGATGATTGGCTTAATTTCCATCGTTAGCCAACCAGAGGCAGAGTTCACAAACAGACATGCACACTCGCACAGCCCGAGTCCGAGCGAGCAGTGTAAAAAAGTCTGAGCAACTTTGTCACTTTGTCGCTAGATTTAGCAACTTTCTATCACGTTAGCAACTTTATAGGACAAATCTAGCAATCTTTTTTGGCGTGGTTAGAGACTTTTGTAGACTGACATGAAAATACGTGTCGTTTTCCCTTCTCAACGAGCAGCCGTGCTGCTGCTGTGCCCCATCTCAAAGAACTGACATGCAGCCCGGTCATCGCGCAGCAATCACTCCGAAAACACCGGCGACAGGGTGATGGCAAGTACAACATGCTCAAAGGTAGCAGTCGCAAACACAAAGTATAAAGCACTACTTTTCCATTGTTGAGGTGAAAGGCAAGAATGTTTGTGTAATGTGCAACTTATGCCCATGAAGAAAAAGTTTCTTCACGTCTGTGGCAAGTAATTCTGATCTAATAAAGCACCTCACATCGTCACATGCTGACACAAAATTAGTGATTTCTCTTTAGTATCCATTTTAGTCATTTAACATATTTAATTTTGTAAGGGACATTCAAGTTATTTTAAATATTAGAATTTTTTTAAGTAACGCAGTAATTACTTTTCCTGGTAATTAATTACTTAAATAATAATGTCACCAGGTGACGATCTGTGAGGGCGGAACCAAAAGTGTGGAAGATGGGTTCCGCCCGGCGATGGTTCCGCCCGGACAACTAACCCTGAACACCGGAATTCCCGGGGTTTCCCCGAACACAAAATCAAGCCGAATTACGCGCAGGTGAGGGCGATTGACACAGCGATTCCTGATAGGTCCATCAGGGGAATAAGCAGAGTACAAAAAGGCCTTTGAAGAGACCAGAAGAGAGCTGTTTGGTGTACTTTGTGCACGCTGTGTTCGCTGCTGTGTGGGTTGCCGTGTTGATTTGCGTTGATCCCTTGGGGAAGGAAAGAGGCAAAAGGTGACTAGGTGAAGAGGTTTGGACACGGATGTATTTGTGAATGTGATGATTCAGAAACCAACGAGTGCAGTTGAACCCCAGATTTTGAGTACAAACAACGAGGGAGTAACCACTGGTGTATGTGCATGCAGTATTGACCAAAGGCTGCCATTGTGTATTCTGAGTGTGTTAAAGGTGCTGGGCCCCACTGTGAAGGGAAGCGTGGGTCAGCCGCGTAACAACCGGAAGTACAAACAGGTTGCGAGATTCAACGAGTGAGTAACCGCTGGTGTATGTGTATGTTGTATTGATAGAAGGCTGCCATTGTGTATTCTGAGTGTTAAAGGTACCTGGCCCCACTGTGAAGGGAAGCGTGGGAGGGCCGTGAGATAACCGGAAGTGCGAACAGGAAAACGACGTGGGAGCTGTTGCTGTAGGTCATCTGGCCCTGTGGATACAAGAAGCGTGGGTGAGCCAAACGGGTAGCAAATAGCATACAGGGGTTGTGCTGATTTCTTCCATTATATCACCATACTGTTTCTCCTGCGGTGGGAGCGAAGCTCAACGGGCCTCACTGACCGGTCGAGGCCAGGTGGTCCAGCCTAGAAATTCACGTGAGAGTGTGCCGAGTGCTGTGGGGTGAGTGAACTTATCATTTGGTGTTTACACAAAGCTTGCTGTGTGTGCAGTGTCTGTAGTGTCTAGAACTGCCCCCGCCTCGGACGGCTCGTGAGGAAGGAACAACACATTGTGGCTCGCGCCCCGTGTGAAGAGGAGCCTAGACCTATCGGCCCCCTGTGTGTCAGTATTAACCGCCTCATTTTCGAAGCAGACAGTGGTGAAGCCCAGCGCTACGTGCAAGTGAGTAGCAAATTAAGTACACCGTACGGAGTTCAGGTCACGGCATTCTTTTTGGTATTTATTCCACAGAAGCCTTTGGTGTGTGCGGAGCCTCATCGAGAGTTCGCCCCAACTCGTGGCCCCCCAGTTGTCCAAGCCAGGAGGGAGAGCCAGGGAAGCGTTCGGCTCCGCAACACTCGACCCATCAGTCCCCACGACACCCTGAAGGCGTAAGCAGACGGGTGAAGGTATACGGTGCATGAGTCCCGTGTGGAAAATTTAGTCACTAATAGTGTTTTACCTGTTTGCCTCCAGGAGGAAGCGGAGGGCGCCACGGATTCAAGGACTAAGCCATAAAGGAGCCCCTGTCCCTATTCCCTGGTCCAACTTGCCCTGGAGACAAAAAGAAGTTTTATTAGTTTTAACTGCCCTTTCCCCTTCCCCTTTCTCTTTTAAATATTTCAATAAAGATATATATTTTTAAACGTAGTATACTTGTCTGTCTGGTCATTGGAGTTGTTTTGGGAACCTCCTCGAGGTGGAAGTTAGAAAGGGGCGTGGCCTGTTAGCTATCTTGGGTCCGCCCCCGGCCGTGACAATAATGTAACGCAGTTACTAACTCAGTTACTATTTGTGAGAAGTAATTAGAAACTATAACTAATTACTTTTTTAAAGTAACGTTCCCAACACTGCTGGGCAGATTTATTTTGATGAAGTAATTGATGACTTTGCATCAAAGAATGCAAGAAAGGTCAGAGTTTTGGAAAGTTTAGTCTTTAGTGTTCAATAAAATAATTAATTATCTAGATGTTGTCCATGGCACCATTCAAAGTAATGATGCCCTGTAATGAACTAGCCATCTTTCCCGAGTATTTCTGCCTGTGGCCTAGATGGATGTCTAGAAATTATTCTCAAGATTATAATCATAAAGACATAAGCAATAAGACATATCAACAAAAGTTTGCTTGATGATTTCAAAAGAAGGGTTGTCACAGAGATGTCTTCTGAGACATGTTACATGGTATAAAAATCCAAGCATATACTGGTGACCCAAAGCTCCTCTAAAACAACAGAAGCAGCACCATCTGAAGTAAGTAACTAGTTTATTCAAGGATGCTTAGATGGTCATTACAAGGAATATCCCAGACATACCATACCGGCAATGACACAATGTTGATATCTTTAGTTGATACATTTTTGTTTTTGTAAAATTACCAAAATGCCTACCCCTAGTAATTTTTATTTATATACTGTTTATGGAATTAATTTAAAGAAGTTTACAGAAAAAAACATACTGCCATGTCATTAATTCTTTTAAAGACCCTGTTTAGCAGTTCAGTAAATTGTCTTTAATGTCTTGATGTTTTCGTCTTTAGGACCCCAGTAATCAAGCTAAAGGGGAACTGTGGCAAGAGACAATCTGAGGTCAATTAAGCCATTCTGTGTTAATGGAAAATAAAACACATTTTCACTTTATGTTGTTTGAAAATATTGGGCATATAAGATATGCTTTGTTCACTTTGGGGTTTGTTTTATACTGTGTGATCATAATCCTAAATGTCCTTATTATTCTTGCAATATGTTTGGAAAGGACTTTACACCAGCCCATGTACATTCTGATTTCATTTATGTCTATTAACTCTTTGTATGGTACAGCTGCCTTTTTTCCAAGGGTGATGTCAGACTTGCTGTCTGATACACACACAATCTCCCCTGAAGCATGTCTCATCCAGAGTTTTGTCATTTACTCATATCTAGCAAATGAGTTTGCAACATTAATGTTAATGGCATTTGACAGATTTGTTGCAATTTGTAAACCTTTACAATACCATAACATAGTTACTTTGACGGTATTAACTGTTTTAATTTCTATACACTGGACTTTTCAAATGCTTTGTCTTGCTATCTTTGCTTTATTAACTTCCAGATTGACAATGTGTGGTAACAAACTGTGGAAGGTGTACTGTCACAATTATGAAATTGTTAAGCTCTCATGTGCAAACAGTTTAATTATTAATGTTTGGGGTTTCTTTATGGTGATTATAACTGCTGTTATACCATTATGTTTAATAATATATTCTTATGTTAAAATTCTTATCATTTGTCAAAAAAGCTCATCACAGTTCAGAAGCAAAGCTTATCAAACTTGTATTCCACACATAGTGATTCTTTTAAATTTCTCAATTGCCATTATTTGTGAAATCACATTAAGTCGCATTGTAAACTTAGAAATGCCAACAGGGCTGTCAGTCTTTATTTCACTGGAGTTTCTTGTTGTACCACCAATCCTAAACCCTCTTGTTTATGCTTTAAATTTCACTGATATTCGCAAAAAAATTATTTGCTCAATAAAGGTCTCCAGGTAGATGTGCTGATGTGATCCACAAATAAATAAAATGTTACACAGAATGTTAAGGGTGGATTAAATGAATTGTAACCCTTAGTTTCACTTAACCCCCTTTAATTATAATATATAAAATGTATTTTCTTTTAAATAACTAATGAAAAAATAGCCATGAGTGAAGCTTGTGTACAGTGGGGGAAGCTTAACACAGTGTATAGAGTTCAACTTGTGTATAGATTAACAGGTTCTTGAAATTAATAGAGCCATACTTGCTGGAATGGTGTAAAATAATAAATAAGCCATAAGGCATGTTTAATAGCTTTGAACAACAACAAATCAAGTGAGCAAATATTATTTAAAATGCACCTAGGTGACAACTTCGAGGTGTCAAAAGGGTCCAGTTGTTCTTAATGTTGAGTCTGGATCAGAATTATCCGGATTTGCTAAACTTCCATTTAAGCTCTAATTCCCAATTTGTTCTTTAAGAAGAAAAAGAAATCTGGGAGCTTTTTGACAAAATTTTATACAGATGAGATATCTACCCCTTAACCGAAGTAGCAGAGATAATAGATTGTTCCAACTCGGTGGGATATAATCTAAGTTGTCCCTTTTTATGTAGAGATGTGACAAACCTGCAGATATTTAAAAAAAATCTGTTCTAGGAATTTGATATTCAACACAAATAGCAGTAAAAGATTTAACAGACTCAGAGTGTCCATCAAACATATGTGCAAAAGATAGTGAGAACAGACCTGTCTGAAGTTTCTTTTAACAGTTCTCCATGCTTTTATATCATCACGTATTGATTATTGTAATTTGTTAGATTATGGTTTATCGCAGCGCCAACTATCTCGTCTTTAATTATTACGAAATTCTGCAGCTAGACTTCTAACGTACACAAAGAAGTCCTGGATATATTTTCTATAATAAAGTAATTGTTGACTTTGAAATGTAGAATGCATGAAAGGGTTTAGGAAAGTTTAGTCTTTAGTGTTTAATAAAACAATTAAATCTGTAGATGTTCCATTTTAGTCGGTCACTACATCATCATGTTGTGACCGACGAAGTGGGAACGTGTCTTGGGGGACCAATCTACTTCGAGAAACTTCTAAAATGCCAATGAACTTGGCATGCAGGTATTTGCAGGTGCCGCACCGCCGCGCGAGTATTTAACGAGAGGCAGATGCGAATACCAAATCACTATTTTTAATAGAAATCTAAGTGGCCCAGAGACAGGCGACATGGAGATGGAGGGGATCGCTCTTCGGGAGATGGTGAAGGGCCACTCCTTGGTTTTCATTTCTGTTATGCCGGTTTTCAGCCAGCACCCACAAAACCACACAGAGCAAATTCTACCTCTCTTCTCCAAGACTCCAGAGCAGTGGTCTCAAACTCCCGGCCTGTGGGCCATTTGCAGCCCGCCTTCCCCCTCTCTGCGGCCCGCGGCATCTTTCAACAATGTAACATAATCTGGCCCGCAGAAAGATTTTTATTTACTTTGTTTCATATTCGTTTGATTTTTAATTTAAACGTTAAGGGTTCGTTCACATGTCACGTCTAACAATGAGTCAAGTAGTTTCTTACTTTCTAAAGTCCTCGAGAGCGGAAGTTGCGCTCCGCTGCGTCACTCGTTGCTACGCAGCCAAGAGCCGCCCGCTCCGTTATTGCGAGGATAACGGAATGCGTGATCAGATTTTAATTCCTCATCTAAACCTCGCGTCAATCATATCATTGTCACCATGTGATCAGTTAATCTGGTCGGGACTTTGTGGTGTTTGTCCAGAGAAGATTTGTTACTTCCAGGTGGATATCAGCTGTTACTCAGAGAAGAGCTGCGGTGGGGTTAGTTCCCTTTTAGTCGGTCACTACGATGTCACGTCATGACTGACGAATTGGGAACTCGCTTAGAGAGACCAATCTACTTCGAGTTACTACACTGTAAAAAATGTCTGTAGAAATTACAGTATTCATGGGTATTACTGGCAGCTGGCTGCCCGTAACTTACTGTAGATTTTACAGTAAGTTTTTTTTTAAAATAAACATGAAACATTTTTTTGACTTTATCTTCTACAGTAAGTTACTGGCAACCAGCTGCAAAATTACAGCAAATTTTTTAGAGTGTACTAAAACGGCAAAGAACTTGGCATTGAGGTATTTGCATAATGCTGGCGCCGTCCCACCAGGTGCGTATATAAGCCGCAGGTGCAAATATGGAAATTAGCTATTTTCGCTTCGAAAGCCGGCAGATCTACTGCTATCGAGCAGCTCTCTTACCTGCTCAGGAGGACGCTGCTGGCTCGTAGTTGATTGAGGATTCCGATCCAGCCTTTGCAGTGGAAGCTCGCGGATCTTCACCTCAGTTTGAACTTGAGTCTGAGTGTGTGCGTTGCCTTTCCCTGCGCGCTTCATCAACTCACAGCTAAGAGTGTTTTTCCTTTAAAAAAGCAGAATTTGTGTCATTTTAAAGACAGCCATTCTCCCGTGTCATGGCGGGGTGCATCTTTTTAAAGACGTCATTTCGTCCGTGCAGTTCTGGATGAGGCAAATGTATGGGTTCAAAGATGGTCACAATCTCCGTTTCTCGTGTTGGGCATTCAGCACGCTGAGACAGCATTTGTGGAGGGTTCATGTTCTTACTGCGAGAGCATGCCCTCGCGGATATGCGGAGACGGGTTATGTTCCTCCTGGAATGCCCTGCCCCTTCGGTTGCGGAGCTTGATTAAAGGTGCCATGGGAAAATTTTTGGAATTTTTTTTCTGCATCACAGTACTGAAGTGGTCAGCAGGTATGTCCTCTGGCTCTCAGTGCTGATCCACAGCAGCGGTTCCAATGGAGAACGGTTGGCTCGTATTCTACGAGACCACCGGTATCTGTTGGTCCCCCCCATACCTGTCGCTGCATTGAAGGTGGGCCGTCTGTCTCTGAGGCTGACTCGGATCCGCTTCCCCCTTCGGGCCGGGTAGCGCACTCCGAGTTCGATCCTAAGATGACGGCGCATGATGAGCCGGCTGGATCATCGAGAAAGGTTGGCTCGTGTTCTACGAGACCGCCGGTATCTGTTGACCCCTTCAGCCCCCACCTCTTTCGATTCATGGGCCGCTAAATGTATGGTGATGTCCCGACTCTGGAGGGGACAGCCTGTCCTTTCCTCACTGACCGGAAGCAATCGTCCGCACGAATGGCGTCTGCAAATCAGGTTCACAAAGAGGCGGCCCCTGCACTACACAGCGTTGCCGCAGGTATGTCAGGTTAAGGCTCTGACAGATCTACACGAGGGAGGTCACGACTCAGCCATCAGTGCATCCAGGTCACCGCCAGGCTGTTGGTTGTGCGATGTCACAGCGGGTTCCTCAGCGCTGCCTAGAGGACGATAATAGCCGTGACAGGCGCCCTCGGCGAGGAGCAGGCTGAGGTGGCAGCGTAGATGGACCGGAAGGGGGCAGCTGGCTTCCGACGCGGCATGATGGCCTCAGTCTGCTGGAGTTGAGTACTGCTGTAAAGCACTCTACCACATCGCCGAAAAGGCCACCCTGGACATTCAGAAGACGATTCTTATCGACCTCACTCATGTCTGCTAGACCACGCACAGACCACACTAAGAGTGCATTCCTCTTCCCTCTCCAGGTCTCCTGAGGGTTGAGAGAGCTGTGAGTGGGCACACACCAGCTCACCTTCCTCCTCCTCTTTTGGCAGCAGGTGTTTTCCGGAGTCTGCGCTCTCCGCGCAGAGACGACCATCACACTCACCAGAGTCTGCACTCTCTGCTCAGGAGACCAGACGACCATCACCCTCAGCGGGCTCAGGTCAGTGTCACACCACACACTGTAGTTGCATGCGCGTGCCGTCCGGCAGTCACACCTGTTCCGCTCGGCTGCCCCACCGTGAGCTCTCTGGTAGTGCTGCTAATTCCACTCGCACGGTCTCTGTGGGCTTGGCTTGAACCGGCACACACCCAAAGGACGCTTTGCGAACACAGATACTTAACGCTTCGGCATCTCGCCCCTTTGGGTCTTCGGGTCAACTGGGAAAAGAGCAAACTCGGCCCCACGCAGAGGATCTCTTTTCTTGGCATGGAACTGGACTCGATCGATTTATCGGTGCGTTTAACAGAAGCGCGTGTCCAGTCGATTCTGACTTGCCTCGGTTTATTTCGAGGGAAGAATGCGATCCCTCTGAAACAATTTCAGAAGTTCCTGGGACATATGGCAGTAGCCGCGGCTATGACACTGCTTGGGCTGCTTCATATGAGACCGCTTCAACATTGGCTTCACAATCGAGTCCTGAGGAGAGCGTGGCGCACTGGCATTCACTGTGTAACCATTACACCTGCGTGTCGTATAACATTTACCCTGTGGTCAAACCCATGAGCAGGTGTCCCATGAAACAGGTCTCTTGGCATGCTGTTATACACACAGATGCATCCGACACGGGGTGGGGAGTCACGTACGACGGGCTTGCAGCCTCGGGGGTGTGGACAGCACCCCAGCTGCACTGGCATATCATCTGCCGCGAGTTGTGGGCTGTATATCTGCGACTTGTACACTTCACTACGGAGCTACGAGGGAAGGATGCAGGATGCGTTGGCACACAGCTGGCCAAGGGGGATGCGCAAATACGCATTCCCTCCAGTGAGCTTAATTGCACAGACTCTGTGCAAGGTCAGGCAGCACGAGGAGAGCCTTCTACTGGTTGCGCCTTACTGGATGACCAGAAATTGGTATCCAGAACTGATGCTCCTCGCGACAGCCCCTCCCTGGTCAATTCCCCTGAGGAAGGACCTTCTTTCTCAAGGAGGGGGCACATTATGGCACCCGCGCCCGACCTGTGGGATCTCCATGTATGGTCGTTGAGCGCGCACACATTTTAGGTGATTTATGCATCCTTTGCGTCCTCCCTCTATTCCTCTTGGGACCTGTCCATGGTGCTGAAAGCCCTGCAGGGACCCCCGTTCGAGCCTTTGCAGTCTGTGAGTCTGAAGTTTTTGTCAATGAAAACTCTGACCCTGCTTGCATTGGCCTCCGTTAAGAGGGTAGGTGACCTCCATGCATTCTCCATCGACGATTTGTGCCTTCAGTTTGGTCCTGCTGTCTCGAGCGTAACACTCAGACTACGTGCCCAAAGTTGGCACAATTCCCTTCAGAGATCAGGTGGTGAGCTTGCAAGCGCTGCCCCCGGAGGAGGCAGACCCAACCATGGCTTTATTATGTCCCGTACGCGCACTGCCCCTCTACGTGGATTGCACACAAAGCCTCAGGACCTCAGACCAGCTCTTTGTTTGTTATGGTGGTCAGCAGAGAGGGAAAACTGTCACTAAGCAGAGGATGTCTTATTGGATAGTTGATACTATCGCCCTGGCTTATAATCTGCAGGGCACCCCATGTCCATTTAAATCGAGAGCTCACTCCACTAGAAATTTTACGTCATCTTGGGCACTCGCTCATGGTTCCTCGCTAACAGACATCTGCAGAGCTGCTGGTTGGGCGACACCTAACACGTTCATTAGGTTTTACATTGTTCGTGTCGAGCCGGTCTCTCATGTTCTCTTCTCATCTGGGAGATCTCTGAGCACTGGCTCGCATGTCGGCTTGCAGCCTCTGACTGACACTACACAATAACTGTCAGTATGGAAGGCCATCCAGTCAAAATGCGTAATGTTTGATTGACTCTCCTCCGCTGCCCTGGCAGCCTGATGTTATGGAGCATCGGCTGTTAGCCTCTCACTAGCTGCATCCTCGCGAACCTATGTGTTGGGCTCGGGCATCCACATTGCATCCCCTACGCGGGGGGGATGGGAATATTTTTCCATGGGGTTAATCCTACTAGCCCACGTTTCCCTCAGCAGAGCTCTGCTTTGCTTACACAGCCACGGCTGTCTATTACCTTAACTACCTTGACTTTCGCCCACCATCAGCCCTTAACAGGGCGGTGGCTTCCGCAGCGTTCCTATCCCGCTCAGATAGGGCGCTTCCGAGTCGCTGGCACTACTGTGGGGTTAAAGGAACATCTAGTGCCCGGCCTTCTGGCTTAAAACTTAATTCTCCTTCTCCTTAAGTGGAACCAGAGGGCTTTACGCAGACACTGGAAGAGGTTAGCCCTTAGTGGCGTTTTGGTAGGGATTCCCAATTCATCGGTCACGACATGACGTCGTAGTGACCAACTGAAAGGGAACGTCTCGGTTACGTATGTAACCCACGTTCCCTGAAGGAAGGGAACGGAGACGTCACGTCCCGTCGCCACAGGGCTGCTCCCTGCTGTTCCTTCAGGGAACGTGGGTTACATACGTAACCGAGAAATTGACCTCAAGTCACATCATCTAATGGATACACCGCATATGGAGGCAGAGCCCTAAATGTAATGTAACACATAAACTACAGATAAGAAAAAGAGCCATCAAAGTGCCCAGGTGAAGAAAAGAGCAAAAATGAGTAGAAACGTACAGAGGATGAAGTATGTAGCCTATACTGCTATATATAATCAAGTATGAAGTATAATATATTATTATGTAGCTTGATATGCACATAGAGCAGTATTATAATTTTTTGTTCATCTGTTTAACTAGCTTATGTAACATTGACTACCCATTCAAAAGTTTTAGGATCACTTTCACTTATTTTCCACATATAATAGTAAATTCATTTAAACTGTGGACCAACAAAGATGGAACATAATAAAGTCAATACTATGACTGAAAACAATCCAAAATAAATAAAAACAGAAACACTTACTGGTGGTTATTTTTTATAATAGTTTATAAATGTATACAGAAATTTTATTTGTTCATTTAGTGCAAGGTTTATTAGGCTTTAGTTATAAAATATAAGGTTAAGAAATTATTTACTTGCTTTTATAAAATAATGTATATTTAAAAGATAAAAGCACTGCCTATATATTTTCAAGTATTTATACATTAAATAATAGAATTTAAACAGTACATTTACAAAAAATTTATTTTTTAACCAAAAATAGCTCTGCGGCCCTCCGATGAAATGTCAATCTCAGAAATGGCCCCAAGCCAGTTTGAGTTTGACACCCCTGCTCCAGACGAACATGGGAGCTACGGACCAGCTCATAACCCAACGTCCTCCCCTTTCTCTATCACCAGCGAGTGTGTCACAGCGGTCGGGACCCATACTACGGAGTCTCTCCAGCTCAGCCTCTCATCAGCAGAGCCAGGTGAGTGTTGCATTACACAACATTTCTGTCCATGTGGCCAAAAAGCATTCATTGGCGATCACCTCTGCTTGCCGCGGGTACACTGATTGTGCCTTTAAATCCTCTTGTTCGGTGTCTTGAGGCTCGGAAACAGCTTTCCAGCCCATCGCATTGGCTTTAACGCACAATCCCTCTCAGCTACGATTCAGTTCGCAGTCTTCAGATCAACTGGAAGGAAAAAATTATCCCCAGGCAGAGGATCTCTTTTTTCGGTATAGAACTGGACACTCGATCTAAAAACACGTCTAATGGATGCACGTGTCCAGTCGATTCTGACTTGCTTGAATACCTTCAAAGGCAAGACGGCGGTCCCACTGAAACAATTTCAGAGGCTCCTGGGACATATGGCAACAGCAGCGGGTGTCACACTGCTCGGTCTGCTCCATATGAGACCGCTTCAGCTCTAAGTCCCGAGGAAAGCGCAGCTCAGCGGTTTACTTCGGGTAACAATTACACCGACATGCCACCTCATGTTCACCCCGTGGTCAGACCCAGCTTTTCTAAGGGCAGGTGTACCACTGAGACAAGTCTCCAGGCATGCCATTGTGTGCACAGATGCCTCTACCACATTGTGGGGGGCCACATACGGCAGGCTTGCAGCCTCGGGGGTCTGGACATCACCCCAGCTGCACTGGCATTTAGGTTGCCTCGAGTTGTGGGCTGTATATTTTGCTTTCCTTCATTTCAGCAATGAGTTGCGAGGCAAAGTTGTATTAGTTTGCACCAACAACATTGTGACTGTTGTGTATATCAATCGCCAAGGCGGTTTGCGCTCTCGTCACCTGTTGCATCTTGTCATATCCTCCTTTGGGATCAGAAAAATCTGAGGCCTCATTCCTTTACTGTATTTGTAATCAAATACTTTGTAACATTATTCTGCGCTAACAATCTTTAGTTGGATTTGAACATCAATGGACAATCATTCCTGGACAGATCTGGACTTAAAGGGATAATCTGGGATAATGGGTTGGGTGGGGGGTATCTTCATAGATATCATTATTTGTATAACACAGTCATAATTTGCCTGTATACATCTGGTCCAAAATGTGTTGTAAAAATGTTACATGGTTTAATGGAAAATCAATAAAAATTGTTAAACAAAAGAAAAATCTGAGGTCTCTTCACATCCCGGCGACTCCAACCCCAGTCGGTTCAGCTGATTTGGAAATGTTTCAGCAGAGCACATATAGATCTGTTTGCATCTCACACAGCTGGCCACGGGGTCTGCGCAAATACGCATTCCCCCAGTGAGCCTTTTCGCACAGACACTGTGCAGAGTCAGGGAGCACGAGGAGTGCATTCTATTAGTTGCACCGTACTGGACCACCAGGGGATGGTTTCCAGAGCTCACGCTCCTCGCGACAGTCCCTCCCTGGTGGATTTCCCTGAGGAAGGACCTTCTTTCTCAGGAAGGGGGCACATTATGGCACATGTGCCCCGATTTGTGCAACCTCCATGTGTGGTTGCTGGACGGGTCGCGGAGGTTCTAGTACTGTACTTCTGAGCGAGAAGACCCCCAAGAATGCACGATCAGAGTTGTGCTTTTATATTTCCAGCAGCACCTTAGGAAAAGCCTGTCACCATCTACTATTAAAGTAGATATCATGGAGATATCTGGACACCACACACAGATGGTAGATCAGTGGGTCAGCATGATCAGGTCATTAGGTTATCGCTCTATTCCTCCTTGAGAGGTCTCTGTGGTGCTGAAAGCCTTAAAGGATGCTCCGTTCGAGCCTGTGCATACTGTGAGTGTTAAGTTTCTTACAATTAAAATTTTAATGCTTCTCGCATTGGCTTCCGTTAAGAGGATAGGGGACCTCCATGCATTTTCGGTCAACGATTCATGCCTTCAGTTTGGGCCTGCTAAATCCAGTGTAACGCTGAGACCCTGACCTGGCTACGTGCCCAAAGTTCCCACCACTCCTATTAGAGGCCAGGTGGTGAACTTACAAGAGCTGCCTTTGGAGGAGGCAGACCCAGCTATGGCTTTGTTATGTCCTGTACCTGAACTATGTGTGTATGTGGATTAAACTCAAAGCTTTGGGACCTCAGAGCAGCTCTTTGTCTCTTACGGTGGTCGGCAGAAAGGGAAAGCTGTCACGAAGCAGAGGATGTCTCATTGGATTGTAGACACAGTTGCCCTTGCTTATGAAAGACAGGGCATTCCTTGCATCCATTGGGTTGAGAGCCCATTCTAACAGAAGTGTGGCATCATCTTGGGCATTGGTTCGTGGTTCCTCGCTAACAGACATTTGTAGAGCTGCTGGCTGGGCGACACCTAACACGTTCACTAGATTTTACAGTGTTCGTATTGAGCCGGTATCCTCTCAGGTTCTCTCAAATCGGTTAGAACACCCAGGAACGGCTCATGTTTCGACTTGCAGCGGGTCAGCTTCAGAGGCGCTTTGGTAGGAATTCCTAATTCATCAGTCACAACGTGATGTCTAGTGACTGACTGAAAGGGAACGTCTCGGTTACATATGTAACTGTCGTTCCTTGAAGGAAGGGAACGGAACCGTCACGTCCGTTGTCACAGTTTGCTGTTCCACTGCTTTTGGGGGGGTTTGCCTGACATGCCCCCACGGAAGAGAATTTTGAAAAAAATAACCCCTGAAATAAAGACTTCTGGTGAAAATAGTGGAAACTAATTTATACATTTAGATAAATATATTTCATACAACTTCTTAGGCCTAAATATTTAATGAATAGCAAAGTATGCCTAATAAGTATTCAAGGCTGAACCACATAGATGTGAAATGTAAAGGCTATCATGATCATTTTGCCAACACCATGGTTTTATTTAAGTTTATAATATGCCCTCTTCAAAGACCCCACCCCTTTTTAAACCTTGAGCTATCTAAATCCATAAATATTTAATAAGAAACCCATCAGAAATGATTGACACATTATGAGACGGGAGGGACCGGGAACAGAGGGAGAGCAATGGAGAGATATATATGTGGATATATATGTTAGGCTAAACCTGTACTATCTCTTTTAATGATAATCACTTTCTTATCAACTATATTTGAGTTTTAAAAATCCACATAATTACATACCATATGAGCCTCTGGAGACGACTGTTGGACAATGAACCTTGACATTGCTCCATCCTGTGGCCGCAGCCTCTCGCTCCTCTTGTGATTATCTCCTCATGCGTGCTGCTTTATATCACACACTCCGCCGTGACAAACAGAAAAAACGCGATGGCATATGGTACAATTGGCCTTGTATTCATTGTCCCTCACGCATTCCAGCCCCGGGTATTCATTTTCCCGTTCAATTCTATATTTTTGTTCTCGTTTCTTTTTCGCCGGCTGCTCGGATGCAGTCATTTTTACATTTCCCGCTGTTGTCACTTGTCGTCATCGTTGCTATGATACGTGACATCACAATGACTGAAACGACCAATTAAAAGGGCATTCCCTGATGGGGCTGCAAGATGTTAAAACGCTATACGCTGATAGACAAACAGAGGGAGAAATTACCGCACCGTCAGGGTTTTCTTATACAAATGACGCGGTCTTCGTTCATGGCTGACATATTATAAGCTATGTGTCTGTCATGTATTTGCACTGAATTAATTTTCATAAAATACGGAACAAACTGCGTCCCGTATCAGTTCAATACGGAACAAGAATTTTATGTGTCAAATACGGGACAATTCCGTATTATACGGAACGGTTGGCAACTCTATCCGTGACTCCGCAAGAGTCTTTCAAAAGAATATGGAGTAATGTTAGGCTACTGTGCTCTCGCAAAACTTTGTCATCAACATTATGCACTGCGCTGTTTAACATTTTTTTTCTTTTTTTATTATAAGTATATTTTTAATTTAGCAAATTAACAAGTAGGGTGTGATTAAATTTGAAATGTATTTAAGTACAGCTTTTTAACATTGAAGTACAGTACAATTTTTTTTACTTTTGGGCACATTTTAATTAATCATTAAGCTTGTTTAAGCTTGTATTTACTCGTAAGCACAGTGCGGTGTTAATGTCCAAACTCTGTAATGGTTGGCTCACAATAATAAATATTTGTATAAGAAATATTCTTATTAGGAATAACTGTGCATAGCTCTGAATAGTTGCTCTACAACACTTCTGGATTTTAACGTTGGTTAAATAATAGTGGTACTTGGAGAGCCAAATATTTTCAGAGGTGATACTTCGTGTAAAACGTCTGAGAACCACTGACCTAGATGGATGTCTAGAAATTAATCTCAGGATAATAATTGTAAACACATGAGCAAAAAGATATATCATCAAGTTTGTTTTGATGATATCCCGAGAAGAGCTGTGGTCTTTATGCAAAATAAGCCAGATATGTCTTCTGAGACATGTTACATGGTATAAAAATACAAGCGCATACTGGTTACCCAAAGCTCCTCTAAAACAACAGAAGCAGCACCATCTGAAGTAAGTAACTAGTTTATTCAGGGAAAATTCTTAGATGGTCCTTATAAGAAATATCCCTGATGGTATGGCAATGACAGGGTTGATATCCATAGCTGATAACTTGTTAGATTTTTTAAAAGTACTAAAACATCTACCGTCTAGTAATTTTTATTTGTATACTGTTTGTGAAATGAATTCAAAGCAGCTTTAGAAAAAAACACACTGCTTTGTCATTAATTCTGTTAAAAACCCTGTTCAGAATCATTTTTTAATGATGTTTTTGTCTTTAGGACTCCAGTGATCAAGCTGAAGGGGAACTGTGGCAAGAGACAATCAAAGGTCAATAAAGGCATTCAGTGTTAATGGAAAACATAACATATTTTTACTTAATGTTGTTTGAAAATCTTGGGCATATAAGATATGCTTTGTTCAGTTTGGGGTTTGTTTTATACTGTGTGGTCATAAACCTAAATGTCCTTATTATTCTTGCAATATGTCTGGAAAGGACATTACACCAGCCCATGTACATTCTGATTTCATGTATGTCCTTTAACTCTTTGTATGGTACAGCTGCCTTTTTTCAAAGGGTGTTGTCAGACTTTCTGTCTGATACAAACATAATCTCCCCTGAAGCATGCATCATCCAGAGTTTTGTCATTTTCTCATATATAACAAATGAGTTTGTAATATTAATGTTAATGGCATTTGATAGATTTGTTGCTATCAGTAAACCTTTACATTACCATAACATAATTACTTTGAGGGTACTAACTGTTTTAATTTTTATACCCTGGATTTTTCCAATGCTTTGTATTAGTGTCACGGGTCTTTTAACTGCCAGACTGACAATGTGTGGTAACAAACTGTGGAAGGTGTACTGTCACAATTATGAAATTGTTAAGCTCTCTTGTGCAAATAGTTTAATTATTAATGTTTTGGGTCTCTTCATATTGATTATAACTGCTGTTATCCCATTATGTTTAATATTATATTCTTATGTTAAAATTCTTATCATTTGTCGAAGAAGCTCATCACAATTCAGAAGCAAAGCTTATCAAACTTGTATTCCACACATTGTAAATCTTTTAAATTTCTCAGTTGGCATTATTTTAGAAATAACTTTAAGTCGGCTTGTGAATTTAGAAATGCCAACAGGGCTGTTAGTCATTTTTTCACTGGAGTTTCTTGTTGTACCACCAATCCTTAACCCTCTTGTTTATGCTTTAAACTTTACTGATATTCGCAAAAAAATAATTTGCTTTATAAAGGTCTCCAGGTAGATGTGCTGATGTGATCCAAAAATAAATAAAAGGTTACACAGGATGTTACAGATTGATTAAATGGATTGTAACCCTTGCAAATCAAAAGTTTCACTTTACCCCCTTTTATTATAAAATATTAAATTCATTTTCTTTAAAATAACTGACTGATGACTAAATAGTCATGGGTGAAGCTTGTGTACACTTGCGGAAAGCTAAGCACAGCGTATAGATCAACTGGTTCTTGCAATGAATACAGCCAGGGGCGGACTGGGACAATAATTCAGGCCGGGAATTTGACTCTATCTCAGGCCATCTTGGCTGCTGCCATCACCATGCTCATGTAATCCACCGGACTTGCTAATCATAATATAATTAGTTGACATAACAGGTAGACTACCAGACAAATGAAAAACTCAGCCACTGTGTCACTCCCAGATGAAATTTGTTTTTTCATCTGACTCTGAACAAATTTATGCAGATTTATAATATAAAAATGGGGACTGCCCAAAAAGTGATCTGTCTTAATAATAAGTTGACAAGATACAGTCTATGTCTATACTAT
Organism: Misgurnus anguillicaudatus; assembly: GCF_027580225.2. NCBI lineage: Eukaryota > Metazoa > Chordata > Actinopteri > Cypriniformes > Cobitidae > Misgurnus > Misgurnus anguillicaudatus. The sequence goes on from NC_073360.2 coordinate 3,853,986, forward strand.
AGGTGAACCCCCCAAAACTTACTAGGAATTACACAATGTATCCTACCATTCCACAGACAAAAATACACAGTTGGCTTACACTATATAAAAGTGATGAGACGCAGTTCAAATGTTGAAATATTTATATGTTAAATCGAAATGAAACAAATATATTTAATAATGTATACTTTACTTATATTAATAGATTTTTTAAAAAGACCTTTTGGTAACACTTGAAGGGGTGTTCATAAGACTGACATGACACATTCAAAATCATGACATGACACATGCTATGAACATGAAGGACATTTTATGCACGTTTGTGTCAACTATGTCATTAAGTGTCATTATTTTAATTATGTCATTTTAATACAAAGATGGTAATGTTTGAGATGTCTTTGTTATGACAACTTGACATTAACCAATACATCATAACTTGTCATGACAACTTGACATTACCAAGACAACACTTTTTACCAGTGATACAAATCGAATTTGTCATCAAAATGTCATTAAGTGTTAATACTCAACAAATAAAATCAATCATTCAAAACAATAATAATTAAAATTGATCAAATTATATTTTATTGCATTTGGAGATTGATTCACCTAAAATTAAATGAAAGCAGTACAATAATGGGTTAAGCCATGCAGCGTTGGGTCCATATTGCTGCAAAGTTAATTAAATTAAATGAAATGTTTTGTTAGTTTTTTCATTTACAGTATGTCAGAAAATTTCAGAACCCTTTGTGTGACAAAAAACAAGTTCTGTTAGTTGTCAGTTTTTATGTATTGTGCACATACATAAAGTTAAGTATAATATTTTGACGTGTCTGTTGCATTTTGTTAAGGTATTTTAAATTATTTGACAGTATTAACACTTAATGACATTTTAATGTAATGTTAACAATTATTCTGGTATGTCATGTTTATGACAGATTTATGACAAGTTATGATGTATTGGTTTATGTCAAGTTGTCATAACAAAGAAAATTTAAAGAGCCAGTAAGATGCAAATTTTAACCATCCTATCACTACTTATAAGTCCCGGACAACGGGTTTAAATGCATGCAAGGTAAAAAAAAAAAACACTGTAATTGTCTCAAGTTATAAAGTTAATGCTACCCCATTTCTCAGAGATCCCCAAACGATTAGTGTGAAGCCGTTCAACGACTCAGTCTGCCTAAACCCCACCTTTCTGAAGCCTACTTTGCTCTGATTGGTCAACTGACAGTCTCCGCACAGACCATAGATCAGTGGCACAGACCAACAATAGTGCAACATGTATTGACTTAGGGCGCAGTCACACCAAAAGCGCTTTAAACGCTTGCAAACGCAAAGCGCGACGCACTGCCGGTTCTTCAAAGCAACTGTAAACTTCCCTCACCACAACGTAAGGCCCGCCTCTCCCCTCATTCGATTGGACAATTGAAGACGCGAATGACGTCAGGCGCTTCTCCGCTCTCAGCGCTCCTTCAAAAACGCGTGCGCGGCAGGCGGCAGAAAACCGCAAGGCGCACGGCGCGCATAAGCAGCGCGCAAACCCGCCCTGCCCATAGAATATCATTCAAAAAAGGCGCCTGCAACTGCCATAAACGCTTTTGGTGTGACTGGCCTCTTAGTGGTAACATGACTTACTGAGAAGACATTAGCGACATCAATACACATCATTCATCATTAATCCAAGCAGTGGCGTGTTTATCCACCACGCAAACCACGCAATTGCGTGGGGCCTTGTGGGCTTGGGGGGCCCCTACTGGCCACAAGGTGTGCGAAAGTATGTTATGTTTATTCAGACCCAAATCTAAGGTACAGATAAAGCACGCGTGAGCGAGAGATGTGAGAGTATGCACGTAGAATAATATTTGTGCTCATCCTCGCGAGAGCACATATAGGCTACTTCATGAGCGAAACTCTACGGGAAAGTGCACCTCTGCTCAGCGCGCACAAATGCAGCCACACAAGTGCTGGAATGAGTGCTCGCTCGACTCTCTCTGTGCTCTCGTAAACGCACAACATTCACTTGATGGTCAAGTTTACTTTAAAGTCTTTGGGCTTCACACCTGTGATTGGTGGTTTGGTTTGTTCAGTGACACGCATCTTTTGTTCCACACTCGTACAGGTATAGACATGATAAAGACACCACGCAGGGGTTTAAATCATGTCGAAAATAGACAAATCATATTCTGTATCTATGCTTGTTGTATCTCACAGTAAGTTTGTTTTTGCAATATGAACATGAGAGTTATGTGATTCCCATCCATAAATTCAAGAAATAACCAACTTACAATGTTGTTTGCTGGTGTTTGTTAGTTCAGCTTCTTAGATCAGTAGGAATCTTAATCTAATGCTTCCTCTTTTTCCTCATTTAGTTTTTTTAGTAAGATGTCAGACATTGAAGTTGCAGTATTAATTACATTGTTTTAAATACATCCTATAATACATTTGCAAGCAAAAGCTATATCAGAGAGGGGCGTGAAACATTTTTTATACCAAGAATTTTTGTCATACCATACTAACAATTTTGTGATATTTTAAACAGTGTAAAACAAAATAAACCAGGTTTATAAATATCTCACTTAATTCTATATACTGAATATTATTGTTGTGCAATTCAAATAAAAACCTTGGGTAATGATGGGGCATGGGGGGCCCTGGTTCTTGGACTTTGCTAAGGGCCACCAAAATGGTAAACACGCCACTGAATCCAAGCAGTAAAAACAACGAAAGAAACTAATGTTTTACACTCATTTAAGCAAGTATGTAAGCTAACCAGGCCATAGCAAAACAGTGCAACATGCATTAGCCACTTGCTAACGTGACTCCCTAAAAGTATATTAATTTAAACATCGACATCAATACAAATCATTCATCATTAGTCCAAGTTATAAAACAGATGACACTAACATTTTTACATGCATTTAAACAAGTATGTAGCTAACCGGGCCAAAGCAAAAATGTAAACACTAGTTTTTGGTCTAGAAGCCTAATTTTGGTTTTAATTTTGGTAATTTTTGGTTTTAAAGAAGACACTTCAACGTTTTTTAGGGAAGTGTCTGGAGGTGAAAATATTATTTTTTTTTAAAGCAGTTTACATTTATTTGTAATAAATAAAATTATACAACAGTTCTTTCTGGTTCTCGAATCTGATTGGCTAAGAGCCATACGATATTGTGCTGATAACAGCACTGTAACCGCATCACCTTTCGTATTATTCCGCCACCTAGTGAATGGAGGTCCTAAGCAGGCTCATCTCTGAATGGAAAAACACAGACGCGCTGTTTGAATCAAGGGCGATTTATAGTCGTGCGTAGGTCCTACGGCGTAGCTACGGCGCAGGCTATCCGTAGCCTGTGCGTAGCTCTGCGTAGCCTGACGCGCACCTCACAAATTTTCTAACAGCGCGTCGGCTCTACGCGGACCGTAAGCGCTGTGATTGGTCCACCAGAACCCCTCCCGTCAGGTAAAAAAACTGCGTCATAGGTATTTCCGTTTGAGACGGTGAAAACAAAGACGAGCCAAGTTGAGGAGTGATTTAACTCAAACTGAAACATAAGTCGCTGTTTATTTACTTCCATCATTGCTGGTCTTCTTAAATTATACACAACAAGTTGCTATTTCTTCTTCGTTTGTGGGTTTACTTGCTTAGCTTCTTCTTCTGTGACGACTTCTGCTGCTACTGTGGTTACACGCGTGATTACTGCCAACCAGCGGTTTCGCGTGTGTTTGCACGTCGACGCGGACGGCGACGCACAAGTATAAATGAAAACCGACGCGGAACCTACGCCGTCGCTGCTACGCCGTAGGACCTACGCACGACCATAAATCGCCCTTCACTCTCCGTGTGTGTGTGTCTCATTAGTTTACTAGCTCATAAATCAGTCTGAATCCCCAATCGGAAGTTATTAGTCAAAGATCAGCGCTCTTGGATGTTACGTTACAGTTAATGGGAGAAATGTCTTGTCACATCGTGTGGATTATTAACACTTGGAAAGAGGAATATAAACACTCGTTTTTTTTCTGGAGCTATATTTCTTATCAGAACGCGAAAACACCGTGGAACTGCAGGTAAGCACCGCAGCTTTTAAATGTGGACATTGATCATTTACTTTATCGTGACCTGACTATTAAAACATGTTATGAGATATCGCCACTGGTATATTTATAAGCAGCATGCAAAAACATCTCTCTGACACTTATAAAAAACCGTTTTATATAGTACTGACAAGAACAAAGTTTAATAATAATAATCGAGTGCTCGTATCACGTTAAGAATAAATGAGAAAGCAATAGTAACGTTATACAAGTAGTTTTATTAACTTTTACCTCGCGCCAAAACAATAACAACACAAAAGACACTAAATATGAATAAAAAACAAGTAATAGTTTGATCATGACACCAAATACTGCTGATTTGATCTCATTTTGACGATCATAAACAAACAAGGCCAACATGAGAGCCAGGGTATCTCTTTCAGAAATGTAGCCCAGAGAGGGCGGTGGTCAGCGGGGCGAGTGAACACTGATGTCCGCTCATGTTTTGGTTCTCATTCGTACCAAATCTCACTAAGCAAACGTTCAAACAGGCGCTATCTTTACTAATCGACTGCAGATTTAAATATAATACATATACATTCTCGACTGAACTAATCTTAAAACTACACTTTGTGACCAAGAAACGGTAATATAAAGTAACGGCTTTTCTGTCCATTGAGTTGTTATGAGCTTCAAAGCAGCCGAAAGTTTTACCTGTCATTCTGGCCGCCCTCAAATCCGTGGCGGAAGAAGTAGTTCTCAAACAAAGAGGCTTTTAAAATTACTCCGCTGTTGTTTTCTAGTTTTTGTTTTTCAAACGTGTGCCGTCGAACTGTTGTATAAAAGCAATATCGCTCTCGGAGTCGTGTGATATAGCTCTATATCATCACGGCTGTGATTGCCTCCGGCACTCGGCCTGCGGCCTCGTGCCTCTGGCCTAATCACAGCCGTGATGATATAGAGCTATATCACACTCCTACTCGAGCGATATTGCTTAAATGCAATATAGTATAATTTTTAATACATAAAATTGTCAAAAAACTCAGGTTTGTGCTGGTTTGCTTTGAGGTTTGCTGCATACTTATGTCACAAATGAATAAATTACAGTTACTGCATTATTATTACTGCTAAAAGGTTTTGAAATATGAAAACTACATTCTTAGACCTTTCCAACAATATATAGTTTGTCGTGATAGAACATTTACATCGAAAATATTGAAATAAACGTAGGTGTCCCGCTCACGGGACAGCGCCAAGTAACGGATTATTAAACTAAGGGCTAGTCCTGGATTAAGCTAATCCCTGTCCGGGAAACCGCCCCTAAGAGTTTAAACACCAACTTCAATACACATCTTTAATCCAAGTTATAAAAAATACCACAGACACTAACATTTTTACACTCATTTAAGCAAGTATGTAGCTAACCCGGCCACAGTTCAACTACAACATGCGTTGCTAGCGCAGCTGACTGATAAAATTACAGTAAACTAGACATTTTAGAACACTCTGGGGAAAATAAACACATAATGTAATAATCATACTTAGGTTGTTAGGAGACGTATGTTGTGTGGGTACTGAACCATCTTTCATTGCCAAACGTTTCGTAAATCCCTCCTTGAAAAAGTAATTTTAACCACTGATTCTTCATATCTTCATCCTTTGGTAGTGAAAACAACACAAACTTGCCTTCACAGTGGAAGACACAGCGTCTTCTTGATATGATGTTTACAAACTAACTAGCTGAAGTGTCTGTGGGCAGGTCAGAGTTTTTATTTCTCCCGGGCAAGACTAGCTGAGATTATTATGCAAAGTGTTCATATCTACGTAGATAGAGACAGGCAAGAAATTCAAACTGTATGACGACTCGTTTCATTGATTCAGAGTCACGTCCCTACTTTAGAAGCCAATAACTTTATTAATTGTGCAGTTTTTGGTTTAACCACTTTGCACATTGTTTACATTGATGGACAGCTACATGATTACACACTGCACCTTTAACAATTATAAAGTTGATTATTATTCTTAATTAAGCTTAAAATGTTGTAATAGGCCAATGACTTGCGAAAGTAATGCTCATTTAATTTAAATAAACCAGGCTTGATGACGTATGCAGCCTGCATATGCGACCTCCGGAGGCTGCAGCTTTCAGTTCGAGAAAAGGTCCATATCACGTCAACTGGAGCTGCATGGCAGGCCAGAACGACTGTCCCGGCGGTCCAAATGGCCAGTCCGCCCCTGAATATAGCTATAACTGCTGGAATGGCGTAAAGAATAAATAAGCCATGAGGCATGTTTAAAAGCTTTAAACAACAAATCAAGTGGGCAAATATCAGCTAAGATGCAGCTAGGTATCAATAGAGCCTGGTTCAAGGTCAAGGTATCTTTATTTCTTATCCACAGGTAAAATTGTTTTGTAGATAAAGAATTTCGGTCATCCAGAGAAAATACATAAAAGACGTAAAAACATAAAAATGTTCACATACAGATTTACAGGTTAACAACATCATGACAGGCTGCACCATAACACATACATATCCTCTATTCCAGGGGTCTTCAACGTTTTTTGGGTCGGGAACCCCTTAGAAGAGAGAGGCATGGAGCAGGGACCCCCTGATACTAAATGTGTAAAACTGATATTTAAGTAATCAGTAAGGTACGAGAGGCTGCCTTTTCGTATTAGGCACAACGCAAAGTGGACCAATCTATTGACTAATCAGAATCAAGGACTGGAGCTGTTTTATAAATAGAAACAACCATATTGTCACACAGCCATACTATAGTAACCCTCTGTGGTCTAAGGGGTTTTTAGGTCCCTGAGGAAGTTTTGACATGCACTGACATTTGTGCTTTTTTCAGTTGCTTAAAAACATATTAATGGCAAAAGTCTCATAACACTGAGTTCAGCACAAACTGGGGTACAATATTATATGATCAACATGTATGTACATGTTTGTGTTTTTGAGAGAAAAATATTTATGCGTGGTTTTTGAAAAAGCTAAATTTTTAAGTCACTGATATAAGTCCACAAAACTCATTCTAAACATGTTTTCCCAAGACTTTTCAAAACAGGATCTAGTAGTCTAGAGTTTTTTCTTCAAAATGATGTGAAAATCATCTGCCCTGCTCATTCACATGAAACAATATATTGATTTACAATTTCTAAGACACATTTGTTTGGGAAAGGCCGTATGCGTGGAGGCGTGAAAGCTCCTGAATAATGAGTGATTGACAGCTGAGGAACAAAACAGTCGCATAATGAGCCACATAATGAGCCTTGTAGGAATGTTCAACAGGAATGTAACTTTCTTTGTAGTAAAACCATGATAAGGTATACTTGGGAATTTATAACAAAAAAATTATATATACAGTCTTGTTCAAAATAATAGCAGTACAATGTGACTAACCAGAATAATCAAGGTTTTTAGTATATTTTATTATTGCTACGTGGCAAACAAGTTACCAGTAGGTTCAGTAGATTCTCAGAAAACAAATGAGACCCAGCATTCATGATATGCACGCACTTAAGTCTGTGCAATTGGGCAATTAGTTGAATTAGTTGAAAGGGGTGTGTTAAAAAAAATAGCAGTGTGGCATTCAATCACTGAGGTCATCAATTTTGTGAAGAAACAGGTGTGAATCAGGTGGCCCCTATTTAAGGATGAAGCCAACACTTGTTGAACATGCATTTGAAAGCTGAGGAAAATGGGTCGTTCAAGACATTGTTCAGAAGAACAGCGTACTTTGATTAAAAAGTTGATTGGAGAGGGGAAAACCTATAAAGAGGTGCAAAAAATGATAGGCTGTTCAGCTAAAATGATCTCCAATGCCTTAAAATGGAGAGCAAAACCAGAGAGACGTGGAAGAAAACGGAAGACAACCATCAAAATGGATAGAAGAATAACCAGAATGGCAAAGGCTCAGCCAATGATCACCTCCAGGATGATCAAAGACAGTCTGGAGCAGTGGTCTCAAACTCCCGGCCCGCGGGCCATTTGCGGCCCGCCCTCCCCCTCTCTGCGGCCCGCATCACCTTTCAACAATATAACGTAATCTAACCCGCAGAAAGATTTTTATTTAAATTCGTTTTTTTATTTAAACGTTTCAGGGTTCGGTCACATGTCGCGTCTAACAACGCGAGTTAAAACGAGCCGAGGCCTTTTTTTAAAGTATGTTTACTTTTCAAAGTGCTTGCTTGGGAGCGGAGGTTGCGCAGCGTGGGATCGCGTCACCCGTTGCTACGCAGCCACGAGCGCGCGCTCCGTGATGGCGAGTGTAACGGAATGCGTGATCGGATTTTAATTCCTCTCGCGTCAATCATATCATAATGTCACAATGCGATCAGTTCATCTGATCGCGACTTTGTAGAGTTTGTCCAGAGAAGATTTGTTACTTCCGGGTGGATACTCTGTTACTCAGAGAAGAGCTGCTGTGGGGTTATTACCGTAGTTCACATCAAGTCACAGCTTCTAATGGAGACACCGCAGTGGGAGATGTAGTGCAACAGTTTAATATTAAACTACGGATGAGAAAATGACCCATCAAAGTGCCCAGGTTAGGAAAAGAGGAAAGATGAGGAGAAATTACAGAGGATACAAGTATGTACACTTCTATATATAATGAAATATATATGAAGTATAATACATTATTATCTTGCTTGCTTATACATAGAGCAGTATTATTTATTTTTACTGTCCAACTAGCTTATGTAACATTGACTACCCATCCAAATGTTTTAGGATCACTTTCACTTATTAATATTTTTCTAAATATAATAGCAAATTCATTAAAACGGTGGAATAACAAAAAGGAACATAATGAAGTCAATACTATGACTGAAAACAGTCAAAAATAAATAAAAACAGAAACACGTACTGTTGTAAAAAAAAATTTATAATAGTTTATAAATGTATAGGAATTACATTTGTTAGTTTTAAAAGGCCTTAGTTAATAATTCAAAGCCTAATAAGGTTAAGAAAATATTTACTTACTTTTATAAAATAATGTATATTAAAAAATAAAAAAACCACTGTTTATATATTTTCAAGTATTATTATACATTAAAAAATATTTTAAAGAAATAGCTCTGCGGCCCTCTGATGAAATGTCAGTCTCAGAAATGGCCCCAAGCCAGTTTGAGTTTGAGACCCCTGGTCTGGAGTTACCTGTAAGTACTGTGACAGTTAGAAGACGTCTGTGTGAAGCTAATCTATTTTCAAGAATCCCCCGCAAAGTCCCTCTGTTAAAAAAAGGCATGTGCAGAAGAGGTTACAATTTGCCAAAGAACACATCAACTGGCCTAAAGAGAAATGGAGGAACATTTTGTGGACTGATGAGAGTAAAATTGTTCTTTTTGGGTCCAAGGGCCACAGGCAGTTTGTGAGACGACCCCCAAACTCTGAATTCAAGCCACAGTACACAGTGAAGACAGTGAAGCATGGAGGTGCAAGCATCATGATATGGGCATGTTTCTCCTACTATGGTGTTGGGCCTATTTATCGCATACCAGGGATCATGGATCAGTTTGCATATGTTAAAATACTTAAAGAGGTCATGTTGCCCTATGCTGAAGAGGACATGCCCTTGAAATGGTTGTTTCAACAAGACAATGACCCAAAACACACTAGTAAAGTCTTGGTTCCAAACCAACAAAATTAATGTTATGGAGTGGCCAGCCCAATCTCCAGACCTTAATCCAATTGAGAACTTGTGGGGTGATATCAAAAATGCTGTTTCTGAAGCAAAACCAAGAAATGTGAATGAATTGTGGAATGTTGTTAAAGAATCATGGAGTGGAATAACAGCTGAGAGGTGCCACAAGTTGGTTGACTCCATGCCACACAGATGTCAAGCAGTTTTAAAAAAAACTGTGGTCATACAACTAAATATTAGTTTAGTGATTCACAGGATTGCTAAATCCCAGAAAAAAAAAGTTTGTACAAAATAGTTTTGAGTTTGTACAGTCAACAGTAGACACTGCTATTTTTTTTGAACACACCCCTTTCAACTAATTGCCCAATTGCACAGCCTTAAGAGCATGCATATCATGAATGCTGGGTCTTGTTTGTTTTCTGAGAATCTACTGAACCTACTGGTAACTTGTTTGCCACGTAGCAATAAAAAATATACTAAAAACCTTGATTATTCTGGTTAGTCACATTGTACTGCTATTATTTTGAACAAGACTGTATATATATATATATATATATATATATATATATATATATATATATATATATATATAATGTGTGTATATATAGAAATATTTTCTATTAATTTCACAAGTATACCTTTAAAAACCATAGTAATCATAGTAAAGTTACTGTTTGGCCATTGTAAAAATTAACACAGGGTTAGTATATGGTTGGCCAGCGAGAGGTTTACTTTTGTGCAGTAAACAACTCTAAAGAAGAACTGCCTATCGTTGTCTGGACTCTTATTTGTGTTTAAGTAATCATTATAGTAGAAACACACAAAACAAGGGACAAGTGTGACAAACTTGTTTGTTTACAGTCGTCGCCGCCATTACTCCCTCACGTTTTGATCATGAAAGCAGTAATGCGAGTGATCCTGTGTTTAATAAACTTGCTGTGCGGAGATATAACCGTAGACGCAAGTAAATAAGGATTGTACTGTTTGCAATCGCGTATTTTATACGAATACCAAAAACCGCGTCGATTTCCTGACTCGTGTGTTTGTGTATGTGCGTTTCCCCTCGTGTGAAATGTTTGACGGAAGAACAAAGAAACACTCGTGTCTGGAGATATTGACACACATACACAAGTAAATAAGGATTGTATTGTGTGCAATCGCGTATTTTATAAGAATACCAAAACTGCGTAGAGTTTCCTGACTCGTGTGTTTGTTTATGTGTGTTCCCCTCGCGTGAAATGTTTGACGGAAGAACAAAGAAACACTCGCGTCTGGAGATATTGACACACATATGCAAGTAAATAAGGATTTAGATGTCATGTTTTGGTGCATTCGGATGAAACAACACGGAATGGGGAGACTGGATTGTGGATTGCGTATCCATTGACTGCAGGAGGCACAAGTTATGCATATGGATGTTTCTGCTCGCTCACTTCAATGGCGCGGGGGTGTGGCGATCTCATCTCATTATAGATAATCAGGTAACATTAGAGAGACGGTCCCTCTCCTACTTCTCATACAGTTTACACCGAATGACAATATATGTTTTCGATCTCACATACATCATTTAAAAGCTGACATTCCAAACATTATGTAGACATCAATCTTTTGTTTCTATGACATGTATTCGTTAAGTTACAGTTAATTTTTCTGACACGTTTGAGAAAGGACTTCCCTGAGGGAGAGAGAGAGAACAAAACGCGCATCATGTTTATTTTCTTAATTTTGCGAAAAGCACAACATTCTGTTTTTATTGGGAGTGGACAGAAAAAAACTACTTTAACGTTTTAAATGATGTATAAATATTATCTGTATGTCAAAAATCAGCAGAGTTATCTAAGTCTCTTTGCGGAGTGATTGAAAAATAAAGAGTTTGCGGCGCCCGCGCCGCAGCCGACCCCAGAGTGTTAAAAGTAGACATTCCAAGCATTATGCAGACATTTATCTTTTGTGTGTATGACAAGTATTCGTTAAGTTACAGTTAATTTTTCTGACGCGTTTCTGAAAGGACTTGGGAGAGAGAACAGAACGCGCATCATGTTTATTTTCCTTATTTTGCAAAAAGCACAACATTTTTATTGGGAGTGGACAGAAAAAAACTGGACACCTTAACGTTTTAAATGATGTATAAATCCTATCTGTATGTCCAAAATCAGCAGAGTAATCTAAGTCTCTTTGCGGAGTGATTGAAAAATAAAGAGTTTGGGGCGCCCCACCGCGGTCGACCCCAGAGAGTTAATGACGAGCCTCTGCAAGAAGTGGACAAGTTCATGTATCTGGGTAGTAGGGTCGCTACAGATGGAGAATGCACAAGGGAAATCCTCACAAGAATCAGCAAGACCAATCAGGCTTTTGCAATGCTAAAGCCTATCTGGAGGACAACAAACCTCAGCATCCACACGAAGATCTGTATCTTTAAGAACAACATGCTAAGGGGCTGGACACACCAAAACTTTTAAACGCGGCTGAAAACGCCTTGAGGACGCCGAATGCAAGCTGTTTTTCAGCTGAGTGCCAGCTTTCTTCAGCTGAGCGCTTTGGTAGCTGTGATACTTCAGCTGCGAGCCGGTTGGTTGCTGAGGTAATGTCCCGCCCCTCCTCCACTGTGATTGGACGGCTGCGTGAGAACTGACATCGACGAGCGGAGCTTTTCTTCCAAAGTTTAACATTTTTCAACTCTCGGCGCTCAGTGCGGAGTGCAGAAAAACCGCCGGGGGCCGGTTTTCAGCGCGGAAGAAAACCGCTAGCTGCTGGCTTATTGGAAAAACGCTGAGTTTCCATTGAAATTAATTGAAAACATGCGCCGGCCGCGGTCGTAAAAGCGTTGGTGTGCACGCCCCCTAAGCGTCCTTTTGTACGGGCCAGAGTGCCGGAAGACCACTGTTACCATTGAACGCAAGCTTGAAGTTTTCCAAACCAAGTGCCTGCGATGAATCATGAGGATCTTCTGGCCTAACATTATCTCAGAGGAACTCTGGCACAGATATGGCACAAACACCATCGCTGAAACCATAGCAACACGTCAATGGAGATGGCTTGGCTATGTCTGCAGAATGCCCTCTGACTCACGACCAAGGGTGGCCCTGAGGTGGACTCCACAGGGAAAAAGGAAACGGGGCCGACCCAAAGAGACCTGGCATCGAACCGTGGAGTGAGAACTCAAGTCCAGAGGCCTCACCCTGCAGACCACTCTCGCAACAGCAACCGACAGAATAAAATGGTGTTCCCTTGCTGTCGCCTCAAGCACCAGACGGCGCAAAGTATTCTAAGTTAATGTGGAGTATTTTAAGTTAATTCTGCTTTGATACATAGAGAAAACACGTCAAAATGCTTCAAAATATATATCTTTTTATTGGAGAATCCAGGGTGTTACAATTTACAGAAAGTGAAACAGTTCTCCAGTTTTTTTTTAATCTTAAACAACTAAACCTTAGACAACCCCCCCCCCCCAAAAAGAACCCTCCCAACACATTTATCCAGCCCTACCCGCCCCCCCATATTTTGACAACCTTCTGGGAGAACAGCCTTTTGTCGTTTTGTTTGTTACACAGTACTTCAAAAAACAGACAAAAAAAATTTGAAGGATCTACACATTAAAAACAAGCACACAACTGCATATCCATATTTCGGCCCCAGTTAGTTAACAGGGCTTTGAATTAACAGTTTCGAAATTGTCAGTCAGGTTACTCATTTCCCACCACATTAAGGCAATTGACCGCTAATTTGAATAAAAATAAATAAATAAATAGAGTGTTAAACCTAAAACAGTAAAACTAGTTAAAATAAATCTTTAAATATGGTTGTGATTTTCTTAGGTCGAATCAAGAAAAGAAAAATGGACCAACTGCGGTCCATGATGGATGACTGTTGTCAAAAGTTCATGAATACTTCCTCAAAAAAGTTTGAAGAAATGATGAGGAGGGAACAAGTTAGGGATGAAGAGGAATGGCAGTGTAGGATGACTCTCATGAGGGCCTTAACAAGGGCCTTGACTGTCATCCTGCTTTGGCTTAATTTAAAATTAAAGTGCCTCTGAGCATCTGTCAAGTGACCATTGTCTGAAAATGGCTTCTGTATCCAACTGAGTAGGGGATATGCTGGATCAGCTAATATTAGTAACGACATGTCGGTGCCTTCAATGTGTTTTAAAAGGGATGGGTGGAAACAGAGTACCCCTTTGTGCCTTTCTGTACAATATGGAGTTTGCAAAAACCCGGGCATTATGAACAATACCTGGCCAGCCTATGCACACATCACTGAATATTCCTTTGTGGTCAACTACTGCCTGCATGACAATGAAGTAAAACCCTTTTTGGTCATAGTAGGACGTTGCATTGGGGCCATCAGGGCGATCTATTTTTGTGTGTGCCATCCAGACAGTCAAATACTTGAGGAAATCCTCACTGATGGAGAAAAGAATTTACTATTTGCTCGGCCTTATTGGCATTTGGGAAGCACACGAAAATGGGTTGTAAGTGTTTGCAGACAGCTTTGCAGAACTCTCGTGTGATTGCATGCACGGTTGATCTTCCTAAGCTAAAAATTTTTGTTTGTTTATTTATTTATTTGTGAAGAGATGAACAGAGACCGTGCATCATTTTACATGTTTAACATTACATGAAGCAGATGAATGAATGATGTCGCAGTGACAGACAGCTGAGGCAATAAAACATGCAAACTTTGTGCTGAACAAGCCAAATATCACTAAATACGATTGCTATTAAAATAGCAACAAATGTGTAAAAATCTGAATTGAATTAAACTCATGAAACTGTACTTGAAACTATCTTGTGTAATAAGCGTTAGCAGATTAATGCAGACTTTTTTTATCAGATTACCTCAGATAGACGACATTACAGTTTTTGTTCTGGAGATTGATATTGGGCTCGCACACACACACACACACACACACACACACACACACACACACACACACTCTGGTTTCCATGTTTTGTGGGGACATTCCATAGGTGTAATGCATTTTATACTGTACAAACTGTATATTCTATTCCCCTAACTTACCCCAACCATCACAGAAACCATTCTCCTACTTCACATTTTCAAAATACATAATTTTGTTTGATTTATAAGCTTGTTTCCTCATGGGGACATCAAAATGTCCCCACAAGGTCACAAAAACACTGGTATTCCTATCTTTGTGGGGACAATTGGTCCCCACAACGTGATAATTACCAGGTACACACACACACACACACACACACACAGAGTAAAGTTGCCTAATTACAGACCAGTACTTTGCAACGAAGTTGACCAACCCATGGAAAATACCGGATTATCTGAGCATCAGATCCATTCAAAGGCAGCTCAAATGCGCTCTATCATGCAGACTTTGAAACAGCAAGCAGGGAAAACAATAAATATAATGATTTACATACTGTAGCATCCTTCAAACATTAGCAAACTCTGTTTGCCATAAGTCAGAGATGGTTCTTACTGCGGAACACAACATCCAAACACGTTTGCTCTTATCAGTTTAAGTGTACGTTTGATTAATAATATAGTCAAGAAAGATTCATAATTTAGAAAGTATCACAGTTAGGTGTAACGGGAAGGACACGTTCCTGACAATGTGAAATCACTGAAGGGATTTATTTGTACATTATCCAACTTATTACAAAGCTATTCCTATACGAGTAAATATAAAAACAAATGTATTTGATATCTTTCATTAGCAAATAAAAAAAGTAAACCATCTATGAGGGAAACCTGTTTCCTATTGGCTGTAACAAAGACGCGTTAAAACGTCCATAAAAGATAAACATTCAATTTATTAATTTCTAAATAACATGCCATAGCCTATATTTTAATAATTATGCATATTTATACTGTATTCATTCATAGGTCTTAAACTGCATGTGGTAAGATTACTCGTAGTAGGCTTACCCGAAATGTTTTACTCCAAAACATTATAGCAAAAAAATTACATTTCACCCTAAAGGCACTACTTTTATTGTAGTCATAAGTAAAGTTCGTTTTTATGTCAAAAGAATAACTTAATTACGTTACGAGTTAATGCGGAAATGGTAACGCAGCAACATGTGTATGACGTGTCTTGTGGTAAAACTGTCGTCCAGTGGGATCTCTGGATCTGGATCCAGCTCCCCACCTGGATCTGAATCCAACCCCGCCCCCTGGATGTCGTGTTCTGCAGTGAGGGGCTACTGATAAGTCATGGAAAAGCACACAGTGTAAACTCGACCATGAGCATTTCCTGCTGCTCAATCTGGTCCAAGCTCCTTAATCCTTTATTTATTCTTCAACTGATCGCTTTGTAAATGATGATTTTGTAAGCATAAAATCATATTTCCGTTATCTCAAGATATTTCATTTGCTTTCACTGATCAGTACTGTACATGGCAATCTGCAACGTGGTTATGAGAGTCTGAGAATGATCCAATCACATGATGTCAAAGACATAAAAAACAATATTGATTCGCTTACAACATAAGTGGGAGGGTTTGGGGTGCACAGTCCTGTGCCCCAAGGCAAATCTGAAACCAGCCAATTAGAGCTCAGCCTCAGGTCACATGTTTTTACCCTTTTTACTGACCTACATAGACACTCGTTTGGGGCGCGCCCCAGACACACAAACATGACACACACACACAATGTACTTATTTTTTATTTTTTAAATAAATTTTAACATGACTAAAATTGAAAAAGTACAACTAAATTATTTTATTTTGCATTAATTTGCACTATATATCTAATTTTTTGTTAACTTATATAGTTATATAAACCTTATATAGCAGAAAGAAATAACGACACCTCTGCCAATAGCGGTTTGTTATCACAACCTTTCTGTCTGTTATTTCTGTAATCTGCAGCTAAAACAAAACTCGCTAAACTGCAGGCTTCCATTGTTTTTGATAACTATAGTACGTTGCTATGGTTACTTGTGTGTCAATCATCACAGTTTCGGGAGTGAGTCTTGTTCTGTACTTACATGGAACAATCATTTAGTGGATTCACTGCCGCTTTTAAATGCAGTTGTTACTCCCGAAAGTTTGCAGCGTGTACGGGGCCCAAATATAAACAACTTGTTTTATGTTATTGTCACAGGTCGGAGCGGACCACAGACTTTGTGAGTCACGCCCCTTCCTAGGTTCCACCTCGAGGAGGTCCCAAAGGCACCCCAATGACCAGACACACGAGGGAGATAAGTAAAATATGAAACAACTTTATTAAATTATTTAAAATCAGTTTGGGAATGGGGAAAGGGAATCTAAAATATTTCTCTCTCTCTCTCCTCCAGGAGAAGACGGTGGCTCGGAGAATGTAAGGGAGAAATCCAGCCAACAAGGGTAAGGGCCTGCAGGGAAAGGACAGGACAGAACACCTCCTGCGTTGCTGTTGTTCCTGTGGCGCCCTTCTCTTCTCCTGAAGGCAGATCAAAACACACAATAAGTATGAGGGAAACACAGAGAGCAACTACCTGGGCCTGGCTGCAACGTATCTCCTCGTGCCCAGCTCCTCTAGTCCAATGGCTCCTGGTAGATGGATCGTAAATGGATTTACGGACTCTTCACCCCGGATTTACAAGGCGCACAAGGTAAGTATAACCTGGGCTCGACGTGTAGGTAAGTATCAATGCAGTCACAGGCTCTGTCTCTAGGCTTACGAGTTTCACAGGGTGGGTATAGCTTTAGCTCGACGTGTGGGTAAGTATCATCAACATTCACAGGCTCTGTACTCGGGGCTTACGAGTTTCACAGGGTGGGTATAGCTTTAACTCAACCTGTAGGTAAGTATCATCACGTTCACAGGCTCTGTACTCGGGGCTTACGAGTTTCACAGGGTGGGTATAGCTTTAGCTCGACATGTGGGTAAGTATCATCAACGTTCACAGGCTCTGTACTCGGGGCTTACGAGTTTCACAGGGTGGGTATAGCTTTAACTCACATGTAGGTAAGTATCATCACGTTCACAGGCTCTGTACTCGAGGCTTACGAGTTTCACAGGGTGGGTATAGCTTTAGCTCGACATGTGGGTATGTATCATCAACGTTCACAGGCTCTGTACTCGGGGCTTACGAGTTTCACAGGGTGGGTATAGCTTTAACTCGACGTGTAGGTAAGTATCATCACGTTCACAGGCTCTGTACTCGGGGCTTATGGGTTTCACAGGGTGGGTATAGCTTTAGCTCGACGTGTGGGTAAGTATCATCAACGTTCACAGGCTCTGTACTCGGGGCTTACGAGTTTCACAGGGTGGGTATAGCTTTAGCTCGACATGTGGGTAAGTATCATTAACATTGAAAAACCATACATCACCTCTTGGCTACAGTCAAGAGCGAGGGGGGGGGTTTTAACCAGTGTCCGGCTGTGGCTTGTGGGGCCAAGTGTGGCCAATGGCACCTCTGTGGCCAAATTCGGGTGGAGCAGCTATCGCACTTTCGTCCTCCTGGACTGGCACGTCCTCTTTCCTTCCTCCTGTGGGCAGGCGAAGATTTAGACAGTGGGGTGGACAGCTCAGCTCACACCGCCACACACAAGGTACACACACAGCAATCTAGTTTTCATACAACACTCCCCACGTTCCCTCTGGTGATATGATTTTTCCCACAATGTTCTTACAGTACCTCACTCGTCATGCTTGATCCACTTCCTCTGGGCTGGGGTTATAGTGGGCAGTTAGAGAATTTGGTATCCACCGCCTCAGCAGCTCATGCTCGTTTCCAAAGAGGCCTTCTTGACCTGGGGCGAGTACAGACGACAAGAGACACGGCAAAACACTGCAAAGCTTCAGGTGCACGCACGTCAAAGACAGACTCACACACTGCACAAAACACACTTCAGTGATTTAATAAGGTCTGTACTCTTCACCTGGCCGAGATCTGCCCTGGAGGAGACTTGAGTTCACTGGATCGAGCGATGTCCTACCCAGTCGTGGTAGCTCCACAACACCAGCTCGATCTCCCAGACTTGGGCTCGCGCACCCTTCTCAACATGCACGGTGGGGCTGCTAAACAGCAGATAACACTCCAATACTGTTACTTGTATCCGTCATAAACGATAACTTTACTCTGTACTCACTGTATCCGTGTCGTTAACCTTTCTTCGGCTCCGTTCCTCTCTCCTTAGATGACTCACCGGATGCCCAGCAGTATTGTCGCTTCGCCCAGACCTTCAATGAAGCACACACACTTAGTAAGTATAACTTCCTCCAATGTCACTTTTCTCTCCCTGTTTAGGATCTTCGTTCTCCTATCCTTTCGTTCGCATAGCGAATCCACAAGAGCTTCAGCCTGTATTCTCCCACACTCGTGTTCCAGCCCTCCGCTTTACTCACAGCGTTTTCTTCCCAACCACAACAACAACCTTCTTGTATCTCCAATGCTCCTTTTATGCTCATTTCAATCATACGAGCCGCCCACTGAGCAATCGCCACGTCGTTTGCGCACCTGCGGTTGATTTCGCTTGATTTGGGGGTTTCCCGGGGATACCCGGAAGTGACGGTGTTTGTGGAATTCGATCCGGGTGGAACCTCTTCTCTTACTTTTGGTTCCGCCCTAGAAGTCACTCCGTGACATTATGTCAACTTATCACAGGTCAAAACTTAAAATAGTAGGTTGAATTGACTTACAAAACCCAGTTGTTGTAACTTCATGCTGCATTTTTTTTACAGTGTATCATCTTTGTACACAGTTAATCTGTGACAATGCACAATGATTGCACCAGCGCTGTTGCTTCTGTATAATTTATTAATAATTAATTGCCTTCAGAATGATGTATTTGATTAAAATAGCGGAAATATCGTCAACAGTCTGTTTTGATGACACCACAAGAAGGACTGTGCTCTTTATGCAAAATGAGCCACAGATATGTCTTCTGAGACATCTTACATGGTATAAAAATACAAGGTGGTGACCCAACATTCCTCTAAAACAACAGAAGCAGCACCATCTGACTTAAGTATCTAGTTTATTCAAGGAAAATGCTAAAATAGTAATTACATGGAATATCCCAGAAGGTATGACAATGACACAGTGTTGATATCTTTAGCCGATAACTTGTGAAATTTTGTAAAATTACTAAAATATCTACCATCTAATCATTTTTATTTGTATAATGTCTGTGACATAAATTCAAAACAGCTTTACAGAAAAACATACTGCTGTGTCATTAATTATGTTAAAGACCCTGTACAGCAGTTGAGTACATTTTTCTATAATGCCTTGATATTTTTGGTTTTAGGACCCCAGTGATTAAGCTGAAGGGTAGCTGTGAACAATCTGAGGTCTATAAAACTATTCTATCTTAATGGAAAATAAAACGTATATTTACTTTATGTTGTTTAAAAATCTTGGGCATATAAGATATGCTTTGTTCACTTTGGGGTTTGTTTTATACGGTGTGATCATAATTCTAAATGTCCTTATTATTCTTGCAATATGTCTGGAAAGGACTTTACACCAGCCCATGTACATTCTGATTTCATGTATGTCCTTTAACTCTTTGTATGGTACAGCTGCCTTTTTTCCAAGGGTGTTGTCAGACTTGCTGTCTGATACAAACATAATCTCCCCTGAAGCATGCATCATCCAGTGTTTTGTCATTTTCTCATATATAGCAAATGAGTTTGCAACATTAATGTTAATGGCATTTGACAGATTTGTTGCAATAAGTAAACCTTTACATTACCATAACATAGTTACTTTGAGGGTACTAACTATTTTAATTTGTTTAAACTGGATTTTTCCAATGCTTTGTCTTGCTGTCTCAGGTCTTTTAACTGCCAGACTGACAATGTGTGATAACAAACTTTGGAAGGTGTACTGTCACAGTTATGAACTTGTTAAGCTCTCTTGTACAAACAGTTTAATTCTTAATTTTTGGGGTTTTTTGTTATTGATTATTTCTGCTGTTATCCCATTGTGTTTAATATTATATTCTTATGTTAAAATTCTTATCATTTGTCAAAAAAGCTCATCACAGTTCAGAAGCAAAGCTTATCAAACTTGTTTTCCACACATAGTGATTCTTGTAAATTTCTCAATTGGCATTATTTGTGAAGTCACATTAAGTCGCATTGTGAATTTAGAAATGCCAACATGGCTGTCAGTTTTTCTTTCACTGGATGTTCTTGTTGTACCACCAATCCTTAACCCACTTGTTTATGCTTTAAACTTCACTGATATTCGCAGAAAAATTATTTGCTTTATAAAGGCAACCAGGTAGATGTGCTGATGTGATCAAATAAATAAATAAAATGTTACACAGGATGTTCAGATTGATTAAATGGATTGTAACACTAAATGCAAATCCAAAATTCACTTAACCCTCTTTAATTGTAAAGTTTTAAATTAAAAGTTCTTTCAAATAACTGGCTTATGACAGAAGACAAATTATTTGCTCGTAATGTATGCATGGATTATCGAAAGGAACCTTTTAGTCATGGGTGAAGCATGTGTACAGTTTGGTAAAGCTAATCACAGTGCCTCAATTGGTAGTGCTGTTGTCTTACACCAAGAAGGTCAAGGAGTTTGCATGTTCTTCCTGTGTCGGGGTTAACTCCAGGTACTCTTGTTTCCTCCAACAATGTAATTTTTGTGAACTGGAGATATTAAATTGCCTTTCCCAACTTGTGAATAGATAAACTTCTTTATAGATTAACCGTTTTTGCAATGAATATGCTGGAATAGAATGTGAACAGCTTGTCAAGTATGCAACGTATGCATATGTTGTGTTTTGTTGCTGGTGACCACCAGCATTCCCATGCTGGTTTGGTGCTGGTTTAGCTGGTGGTCATCAGCATACCAGCACCGGCATCCCATGCTGGCCATACTAGCAAGACCAGCATGTGATGTGTTTTGGTGCTGGTATGCTGGTGACACCAGCCAAACCAGCATGGGAATGATGCTGGTCTATGCTGTTTTTTTTCAGCAGGGATACTATACATTATATCTTTGCCTAGCTGGATCTAGCCAGAGAATTTCATCAGCATCACAAGCAATATCCTCATAAGCAAGACAACGCGGGAAGAACCGTCTTGAATGTTGAATCCATCCTTGCACAGCTACGGTGTCAACTTGGTCACAGGCATCCTCCATGGCCTGAATGAGGGGTACCTGAGCCTGGAGATCGTAAACCTTCCACCGCCATGCACAGAAAAACTCTTCAATAGAGTTTAGAAACTGAGAGTATGGTGAAAGGTATAGTACTGTCAACTGTGGATGGTGTTGAAACTAGTTCTGGACCAAAGCAGAGCGGTGGAATGACATATTGTCCCAGATAACAGTGTATTGTATCTGGTGCATTTCATTGCCTGCTGTGACAATGTGGTGCAAAAAATTAGAGAATGTGAGGTGTGTTCTAAGGGCCCATTTTGGCATGAAAAAGGAGAACCGTATGCTGTCAAATGGCAGCATGAAGGGCAATGTTATGTTGTGGATATTTTAGTGATTATGAAAAATAATTTTCAATAGAGGGTTCCATTGCAAAAGATGACTTTATTGCATACAACAATAAGGCCAAGTTGGTGGCCAATCAACTCAAAGGTCTTTTTCAGAATTCCTCCTAATATACAGTTCTCTAAAAGTTGAAACCCCTCCCATGTAGTTGTTTTTAGCATGTTTTTATGTTTGACAGGCGTTGTGACTTCATTCCTTCCAAATGTCAGCCTATGCATTTTTAGCTCTGCTCTCAGTTACTCATATTTTAAACCCTGCATACATTGCAGTCATTAAGACTGCTAGTCTTCAGCTTACAAACATGAGACATACATACGTGAAAAACACATTTGAATCTGAATACCATGTTCACCAAAGATATAGTTCTGAATTAAAAAATCTTCTTTATTCCACCCTTTGAGACTTTCACAAGTCTCACCCAAAGTGCAACTTCATAATCCAGTTCAATTAAGTTAAGCTAATTTATGGCCCAACTAAGCCATCTTTCCCTTACCAATGACTAACTAAATCATGCTACCGCACTTTGGTGGAGTGTGGAACAAACATCTTCTCTTGGAGAAGTAAAAGAACCTGCTCCCTAATTTAACACACCTGCATGATCATGAAATATTATCTAAATATCTCATTATGTCATTGTTACTGCAAAATCAGAACTCATAAAAATATTCATCATAAGAGTGGAAATGAGTCAAATACCTTTTCAATACTTATTATTCTCATGATCTTTTCTGATGTAGTATTACCATTTTCTAACTTTTGTAAAACCTCTTTTTGATGCACTTTGCAATTTCCTATATGAACCCTACTGAAAAATCCAGCTAAGACCAGCATAAGCTGGTAGCTGGTTTTAGTTGTTTTAAGGTAGCACTAGCTGGTTTACGCTGGTCCTCCCAGCCTGACAAAGCTGGTCATGCTGGTGGTTCAGCTTGTCTTCCAGCTAGACCAGCTTAAAAAGTGACCAAAACACAGCTAGACCAGCTTGCTACACCAGCAAAACCAGCTTCATACACCAGCAAAACCAGCTAAAACCAAGCTGGGAGATCAGCTAAAACCAGCTCACCAGCTTATGCTGGTCTTAGCTGGATTTTTCAGTAGGGAAATAACTTTTCATCTTGATATTTCCACATTTGTTTCAATATAGGAAGTACACAGTAAAATAATAAATCCTTAACCTCTGATAATTTGCACCCTTTACCTAATACCTTTGATAATATTCATCCTTTAACCTATACCTTTGATCATTTGACATACCAAAATATGTCTGTGATAATTTGACAAACCATTTTCCCCAATTCCCTAATTCTAAATTAAATCAATTCCACATTAAGATTCTTTCTTCCTGTATTAGTTGCAGTTTCTATCCTAAACTCAAGTTTATTGATAGCTTCAATGAATGCCTATTTTGATGTTGTATTGTTAGGTATGTAAGCATAACCTTAATCTCCATATTAAAACTACACTCCTTTGTAGTATCTTATTGTTTTTCTAAGGCTGTTAAAGCATCATTAGTTATAATTAATGAACCATTGTTGATTATAGTAAATATAATTTATTAATTCTAGATTAAATCAATATTTATTCTAAACATGATTTTATCTCATATTTTGCTTAAATTCTAACGTATATATATATGGGAATAACAAACCAATTTAGGGATAAGCTATTTTAGTTTTATCATTTGTTTTCTCAGTATTTTGTTCAAACTTAGAAGAACCATTATGATTTCTTGAATTAAAGGCGGAGTACATGATGTTTGAAAGCCAATGTTGATATTTGAAATCACCCAAACAAACACGCCCCTACACCAATAGAATCTGGACCTTCTGTTGATAGACCCGCCCCACACATACACAACCCGGCATTTTATTTTATTTGATTGGCTATAAGTGTGTTTTGGTAGTCGGCCTGTCTCCTTTTCTAAAGCGTTTTTCAAACATTGTGGACTCCGCCTTTAACCTTAGTCTAGTACATATATTTCCTTCTCTAATTGCAAAACTACCATAAGTAATCATTTCCCATCAAATTAAAATTAAACCAAAATAAGTCTGTTATATTAAACCAAAATAAGTCTTATCTTCATATGTTCACTGCTATGATCTGATTTTCACATTCTGTATACTAGCCTTGTCCACCCTTTCCATACCTTAAACCAAAATTATTAAGGATTTTATAATAGCTCTTGAAATTTGATTTTTGATTTGTTCAAGATCTATGTTATAGAATATTCCCTTTAAATATCCCACATCTTTAGTTCCATAAGGTTTACTGTAGCATTCATATTCTTTAGTATTTGTTTCTCTTAAATTTTATTTCTACCCTTTTTCTATTTTAATGCTTGTCAGAGGTTAAGATAACTGCATCAGTTTAAGTGATTTCTTTATCACGGGGAAGAAGAAAGGAATGTGAGTTTGTAATAATTTTGTACAGGAGGATAATTATATTTTCTGTCTAACGTTACACCATGGGTTAAAGTTCGCCATCGCACGACGGATTAACGTCAATTGCAAAATTCTTACATTCACTTTTCATAAAGACGACTTGTATTCAAAGCCTGGAGTGGAACCAAAGCAAGTTCTTTCCTTTAACATTACTGTAAGCGTTCTGAAATCACTTCGCTCAGGATCCACTCCGGGTTTTCTGACTGTGTAAAGCTGAGGTAAAACTTTAAGCATGGACATACTTTTAATGCAGGAAGGCTCATATTGGAGGCCAGTGTAAAAGACAAATGGAGATTCACTTGGCTTAGCGAAATGGGGAAGCCTTTTATTTCGTGGGATAAAAAAATCAAACAGCCAGTCTTTGCATTGTATGTCTTGGGCAGTATTTTGGGGGTAATGGATTTGTCCCGTACATAATCACTCGCGTCCCGTTTTTTGACTGATACGCTGATCTAACCAGTGACTGATACAGTTTTGTTAAAGTTCATGTGGCGCCACAGAGGCAGATGACATCAAAATCCTGTGAGAGCATTTCAAGAAAACATACAGAGGAGACTGCTATCGAAATACTTTGATGTAATCTGCCTGTCGGTTTCAGCACCGCTGTACGAAGTCGAACCAGCAGCAATGCTGATCACGACAACACATAAGAATGATCACCTGTCATTCAATCACAGACCCCCTCAAGTGTACATTAAAGGCAGTGGCGGCGTTTCACGAAAACCTAGGGTATGGCAAAAAAATGTCGTACAAGAAGGCCTTTCAAATAACGAATGTATGAAACCACATTATATCCATATGTGTACATACTCCACCAACCTGTACAAAATCATACTATGATTGCACGGATGTACACTTACTGGCTACAATACGAAAGCAATATACAATTGAAAAGCAAAAATAGAAATCATGGTTGTTTAAAATGCTTTTCAAATGTTGTCATTCTTAACTAAGTGCAACTCCAGCAACAGATAAACTAAAACAATATCATATCAAAACATACTGTAACATCCCTTCACAAATCTTGTCATGACAGCCGCCAATAAACACTAAACACAATAAAGACTTTTAATGATGTGATAGAGCACACGTAGTTAACCCAGCCATCTAACCAACTAAGACTAAAACACTAAATAAAACTCTTAGTAAAACAGGGCTAAATGCAAAAACAAGTCTTACCTTTTGTCGTAGTGCAGTTTTTATTCCACAAGTCACCATTCAAAAACGCGCGCAAATAATTAATACACTTCGACTGCGCAACAATTTCCCAGTGTAAGAGAACATGTTTCTTTATCCACAGAGAACAAATCATTTTACTTCTGGAATAATGTATGCAATATGCATTGCACGAGTGTGGGGGAGAACCGTGAGTCTGTTTGAATGTTAAAACAAAAAAAGGAGTTTACTTGCGAAAATAAAGATTATAACAACAGCGGCCATCATGAAACCTCCTGCAAGGATTAAAAGCTGCACTGCAAGCAAGAACGACAGGCTGATGACATCAAAGTACCGCGAGGGTGAGGCGAGAAATCATCGGAAGAGTTTGCTTTCAAACCGCTCTCGCGGCACGTTGATGTCATCCGCATGTCGGTTCCTGTATTATAGCATGAAGTCGAGCATGCGTGTAAATTATCCATATTAGTGATGTACCAATGTTCAGATATGTTCCAGGGGCGGCATTTCAGTATGGCAGGGTATGGCAGTTGCCATACCCTAGCATTCAGACAAAACACCAGAAATCAACAGGATATAATGATGCTCATTAAGGATCATTTTAAATATTTTCAGTAGAACATATCTGAACATTGGTACATCACTAATATGGATAATTTACACGTGTGTTCGACTTCATGCTGAAATACAGGAACCGACATGCGGATGACATCAACGTGCCGCGAGAGCTGTTTGAAAGCAAACTCTTCCGATGATTTCTCGCCTCATCCTCGTGGAACTTTGATGTCATCAGCCTGTCGTTCTTGCAGCGCAGCTTGAAGTCCCTGCAGGAGGTCTCATGATGAACGCTGCTGTTATAATCTTTATTTTCGCTAGTAAAATCCTTTTTTTGTTTTAACATTCAAACAGACTCGTTCTCCCCCACACTCGCGCTATGCTGCATACATTATTCCAGAAGTAATATGATTTGTTCTCTGTGGATAAATAAACAGGTTCTCTTCCACTGGGAAATTGTAGCGCAGTCGAAGTGAATTGTATTAATTATTTTCGCGCATTTTTGAATATGGCCACTTGTGGAATAAAAACTGCAGGACGACAAAAGGTAAGACTTGTTTTTGCATTTAGCCCTGTTTTACTAAGAGTTTTATTTAGTGTTTTAGTCTTATTTAGTTAAATACGTGTGCTCTATCACATCATTTAAAAGTCTTTATTGTGTTTTTATAAGTGTTTATTGGCGGTTGTCATGACAAGTTTGTGAAGGGTATGTTTTGATATTATCTTGTTTTAGTTTATCTGTTGCTGGAGTTGCACTTAGTTAAGAATTACAACATTTGAAAAGCATTTTAAACAACCATGATTCTATTTTTGTTTTTATTTGTATTGCCTCCGTATTGTTGTCAGTAAGTGCACATCCACAACCGTAGTATGATTTTGTACAGGTTGGTGGAGTATGTACACATATAATGTGGTTTCATAGATTAGTTATTTGAATGGCCTTCTTGTACGAAGAATTTTTGCCATACCCTAGGTTTTCGTGAAACGCCGCCACTGATATGTTCTACTGAAAATATTTAAAATGATCTTTAATGAGCATCATTATAACCTGTTGATTTCTGGTGTTTTGTCTGAATGCTAGGGTATGGCAACTGCCATACCCTGCCATACGCAAACGCCGCCCCTGATTAAAGGGGATGATATAATACGATTTCATATTTTCTTTTTTAAAGTGGGTTATTTAGCCGTTTCGCCTCAATCTACTATGCCTCAAAAGCATTTCCAACTTTGCTTGGACATTTTCGTGCATGATTCACAGTCTGTAACTTACGTGCGTTTTAATAATCTTATTTGTTAAAGTATATGATGTTGACTCGAAACTACAGCTTACAGAATCTATGTAAGATGTTTTTTTTAGTTTGTCACACGTAGATTAATATGAAGGGGATAACTGTAATGACACGTAAGGAGTGGAAACAACTGCAGGGGAAAATTCAAACAATGTTTATTAAATATAAACAGAGAGAGAATATTAAGAGTCAATGCGGAAGTGACACAGTCCGGTGTTGATGTTGCTGGCAATGGTGGCGAAGACTACGGTGGAAGTTGGTGTTTGAGTGCGACGTTGGTGGAGTGGTGAGCAGTGGTGAAATCCAGGCTGAACACGGGAACATCCACACGAAGACGACGACAATACACATCCAACTGAGAACTGTAATCCAAACGACACGGGACCGAACACAATGTAAGAATCTGGCAGGGAACAGAAAGTCATGTGAGTATATATGGAGGAGATAACCTACCGTGACAATAACCTTTTTAACCCTTAGTGCAAGAGTCACATGTGTTTTGTTTAAAGTGACACCATGTAATTTTTCAACCTTCATAATAAATTTTCAAGACCCTTGTGATAGTACATCGACTTTAAATAGGTTGAATGACATGTCTACCATAGCCTGACGGGGTCTGTATCACTTTTACTCGTATTTTAAAACTTAGGGATTCTGGTAGTAACCAGAGCACAAAAAAACGACAAAATTCGACTGCTTTACGGCATACGTCACTTCCTCCACACAATTTGTTTTTAACGTGAATTTTGCTGGAGGCTACTTAAGGAGTGTAGAGAGCAGTTTCTATTATGTGACTCTGTGGCACAGTCTTTAGTGTCACGGACCTATGACACGGGCGACCCGGGTTCGATTCCCCTTTAAGGCAATTTTTTATATAAACTGTTGATTCATACATAAATGCGATGTTCTTTATAAATTACGGCGATTATATTGCATATAGTTCCCTGTATTCAGATGCTGTGTTCACGTATTTACATTTCTTTTACTGTGTCTATGATATTTACATTACAATCCAGGATGCTATAGCACTCAAACTTGCTCACAGTGTAAAACCAAACTCTATTCATTCACCAATCAGATCCGAGCGTTTCTCTCTTCTCTCTTCCTCATTTGCTGCGATTTGGAGCGATTTTCACACAAAAAAGAGGAATAACGAGCGCCATTGCGGAAAATCCTGGTGGCGAGGGAGAGAGAGAGGATGCAACAATATTTGTTTGGAAAAAGGCAAGGAAATACGTCTGGTCATTTCTGAATTGGAAGGCTGCAGCCTCCGGAGGTCAAATATGCAGGCTGCACACGTCATCAAGCCTGGTTTATTAAGGTAAACTGAGCATTACATTCGCAAGTCATAAGCATACTGCAACAATTTACGATTAACTAAGTATAATAGTCAACTTTGTAATTGTTAATATTGTGAAATAAGACAGTCTTGATGACGTATACAGCTTAGAAATACGACATCCGGAGGCTGCAACCTTCAGATTGAGAAATGGCTTCTGCCACGACGAGTTCCTCATCAGAAAGTTGTAACATGACTGCGTTTCTCCCTGTTGTCTCAAAATGTTGATCGTTTAGCATTTTAAATGTTTAGTTTTTAGCTTAGTTTTAAGGTTGGCCAGTTCCTTTCCTTTGCGACAGTGCTGCGGCGCTTGTGGGCTCTAGGGGCGCTAGAAGTGAAAAATACGTGTCTAGCACCCCCTAGTGGCCAAAAGTTTCATGGTGTCCCTTTAAAGGACTGTGTAAAAAGTAAAGCTGTAAATTAACAAACTATTAATAAACCTACCATATGTTGTAGGCATAAAAGTTATAAATTAGGAGATTAGCTATCATTCTGACAAATGGCTTAAATCAATGTATATTCACACAAACTATATATATATATATATATATATATATATATATATATATATATATATATATATATATATATATACCTCAGGAGACTTCAATATGGCATTAATGGCAAAAAATGCATCTTAAAATGCATCAGATTGATGGATTGAAATATGGAATTTTCAAAATTTTCTTGCGGGGGAGCATGCCCCCAGACCAGGAGCGGCGTTTGCGTATGGCAGGGTATGGCAGTTGCCATACCCTAGCATTCAGACAAAACACCAGAAATCAACAGGTTATAATGATGCTCATTAAAGATCATTTTAAATATTTTCAGTAGAACATATCTGAACATTGGTACATCACTAATATGGATAATTTACACGTGTGCTCGACTTCATGCTATAATACAGGAACCGACATGCGGATGACATCAGCTTGCCGCGAGAGCGGTTTGAAAGCAAACTCTTCCGATGGTTTCTCGCCTCACCCTCGCGGTACTTTGATGTCATCAGCCTGTCGTTCTTGCTTGCAGTGCAGCTTTTAATCCTTGCAGGAGGTTTCATGATGACCGCTGTTTTTATAATCTTTATTTTCGCAAGTAAACTCCTTTTTTTGTTTTAACATTCAAACAGACTCACGGTTCTCCCCCACACTCGTGCAATGCATATTGCATACATTATTCCAGAAGTAAAATGATTTGTTCTCTGTGGATAAAGAAACATGTTCTCTTACACTGGGGAATTGTTGCGCAGTCGAAGTGTATTAATTATTTGCGCACGTTTTTGAATGGTGACTTGTGGAATAAAAACTGCACGACGACAAAAGGACTTGTTTTTGCATTTAGCCCTGTTCTACTAAGAGTTTTAATTAGTATTTTAGTCTTAGTTGGTTAGCTGGCTGGGTTAACTACGTGTGCTCTATCACATCATTAAAAGTCTTTTTTGTGTTTAGTGTTTATTGGCGGCTGTCATGACAAGATTTGTGAAGGGATGTTACAGTATGTTTTGATATGATATTGTTTTAGTTTATCTGTTGCTGGAGTTGCACTTAGTTAAGAATGACAACATTTGAAAAGCATTTTAAACAACCATGATTTCTATTTTTGCTTTTCAATTGTATATTGCTTTCGTATTGTAGTCAGTAAGTGTACATCCGTGCAATCATAGTATGATTTTGTACAGGTTGGTGGAGTATGTACACATATGGATATAATGTGGTTTCATAGATTCGTTATTTGAAAGGCCTTCTTGTACGAAATTTTTTTGCCATACCCTAGGTTTTCGTGAAACGCCGCCACTGCCCCAGACCCCCCTAGAGGGGTATCCTTCTCACTATTTTCACACCTAACCCATTTTCATGCCTGAATAAAGTATGTTGGTGAATGTTTTGCACTGTAGTTCATTTAAGACATATTTCTGTTCAAGCTATTAACGGATCTGTCAGGTTTCCGATATGTGTCCCCCCCAATGTTAAACTTATTCCTACGCCCCTGGTTGAAAGTTACCCATTTGTACTATTCATCATGTTTTTTGTTGTTTCCCATAAAATCCTAAATATTTTTTTCCTTCCGTTGACGTCCTTTTTCTTCTTTTGATGTCCTTGTCTCCTTGTTGTTTTGGTATCTTTAGTATTCTATCTAGATTTTGTTCCTCCTGAGATTATTGTAGATAAATTCTCACTGGTGTTACAGGTCCTTGCTGAGGTGTTACTGATCCTTGCTGATAGGTGAAACATTTATTGAAGAGAAGTTTGATTGCCTGTTGCCATGTGAATTTACCATATGTTGCTAATAATTATAAGCTTTATTTTTCCATTTCTGTAGCTAATTCCTTGAACTCTTCATTGAATGTCCTTTGCACATTACCAGCAACTTTGTCACTGTGAATTGCTTGTGAATTCCACTGCTTTGCACTCATTGGTTGTTGCTCCTGAAAGTCTCTCCTCATTTACATATTTTTCTTAACATTGTTGGCGTTGCTTGATATGCCCTGAGTTGTCATTACTTAGTTCTTTATCTCTTTGTAGACTTGAATTGCTTTTCTTTTTTCTGTTGTTGTCTTCTGTATCATGTCTTTTATTATTTTCTTTTCCTTAGCTCATCTCTTCATTATTGTGTTTAAGTTCTCCTCTGCTCCTCAGCTCTCCTTTTCTGTATCGTGTTTTTGTTGTCCTCCTCTCCGACTGGTATATTCGGAATGCTGTGCAATGGCTCAGATGACATCAGATGTGCTCCTTCCCCTTGGCCTGCTGTTAGGGCTGCTCTCCTTGGTCCTTGTTTTATTTCACTCTCTCCTGAAGACCCTTAGGGGCTGTCCACACGGAGACGCGTATCATCGTATACGTATAAATTTGTTATCGTATTGGCGTTTCATCCACACGGATCCGGCGTTTTGGGAGACTGAATCCGCTATTTTTTGAAACCGGGTCCTAAAGTGGATAAATCTGAAACCGACACCCTTGCCACCCAATCCGTATATTTTGTGAAGCGAAAACGTCATCACGTGTCGGAAGCGTCCCAGAGGAAGTCCTTTTTTGGGGATGAATTGGAATTGGCATTGGTCGACCAATAAGCATTCCATGCAGTGTTAGTTTGCATTCTGTCACTCATTATTGCAAGATGCAAAGCATCCAGTCAGTTCAGTTTCATGCTTTCACATTTATTGCTGAGTTTAGTCTTTGTTTTATTCTTTAATGTTGTAGTATTCGCTTTATAGTTTTTAAATTAATGCTGATCCATTATCTAAAATGATTCCTAATAGTATTTCAAATTTAGGGATTACTTCTTCTATAATTTTTTATCCTTATTTTTGGCACTAGCTTTACCTGTTGAAAATAAATTTAACCAGTATTGCACTTAAATATTAAGACAATTTCTCAAATATGGAGAATAATACCCATTTTTCCTCTTTTTAATCTTTAATTTTAAAGGCGGAGTCCACGATGTTTGAAAAACGCGTTGGAAAAGGAGACGGGCCGACTACCAAAACACACTTATAGCCAATCAGCAGCAAGGAACGTGTCTACTAACCGATATCCTTGCTGGGTTGCGTATGTGTGGGGCGGGTCTATCAACAGAGGGTCCGGATTCTATTGGGGTAGGGGCGTGTTTGTTTAGGTGATTTCAAATATCAACATTGGCTTTCAAACATCTTGGACTCCGCCTTTAGTTTGTTCTTTTATATCTCGGTTTTTAATTTGAAATTAAAACCACCCATCTGGAAAGGTAACATTTTACTGTACTATAGAATGATTTATCCCCAATGTGTACATCAGATGTCTTGAGTGTCTTTCTTATTCATACTGCTTGTTACTCTTCTCTTCAATCTTCTAATTAAGGCTTTTGGATTAGCACTATACCGTAGGAGCAATACTTCTGTATGGCATTCTGAGGCTTCTTTAGCTTCCAAATCTGCTGTGTTGTTACCATTGATTAAATTATCATTCAATTTGATATAAGTTTAATATTTTATGATTGCCAATTACTTTGATAATATTGTAGCAGAAATTAAACCCCACTTGTTCAGTACATTGAAGAAGTATTCCGTCATTCTTTTGAAAGCCTCTTTGTTCCTATACCAAATTGTATATTGTATATTTTCCTAAAAAACATACAGCTATTTCTTTTTTTTGAAAACTCAAATATATAAAGCAAGTATTTGTTATCTGGGTCATCATTTGTTAGCAATGTGGATCTGGATATCAACTGTTTAGTCTTACAATGTCATTAATTGTATACTTCAATTAGTACTTAGTTCTCTACATCTTTTAACAATTAATACACTCCTCAATCTTGCATGTTGTTATCATCGGCATTTATTCTTTTTATAAAAACGATTTCCTTTTAAAATTATTTTACTTTAACATATAATTCTAATGTTATTCTTAAACATAGTGGATGTATCCCACTGGCTTTGTATAGCTTTTTGTTTTTATCATATCCCATAAATCATTTTCTTCCCAATCTTTTCCAGTATACAAGAGACCTGTGGAAATAAACCAGTTAGATCAGTTACACAGTAGCCATTATTCTATTAACTCATTTTCAACTATACTCTTAACTACTTCTTGTTTACCTTCCTGTGATGTTATGTACATTTCCATATTTTATTTTGCCACTTTTTATTTTGCCACTTTTTTGAATATCTTTATAATGATCTTCTTATAATACAATGAAATTCCAACCTTGATAACTTTGCATTAGAAATTTGTGCTTTAATACCTTTTTCCCCCTTATTCATTGTTTGTTGTACATCACTATTTAATATACTAATATACATTTGCTTTGATTAAGTTAATATCACTTTAATATAATTTCTTACTTACTTTATATCTATATTCACTATACCCTTCTGAAAAACACTAAATCCAATGGCTTAATCCAAATTATGCATGTCTTTCTAACAAGTAAACAGGAGTGTGAATTTGATATGAGAATAGACATGGTCATGGTTTTGTTTAATGTTTGTAGACATACATTGAATTACCAATACTTGTCCAGAGAATCATATTCTTAACAAATCTTCTGGACCTTAAACTGGACTTTGAAAAGGCTGCTGTCACCCTCCCCCCTTCACTCACAAGTGGCTGGTACATGGACATAGTGGAAAGTCTCTCTTGGCGTGGCCAGGCTTTTTGTAGTCCCCAGCATGTTCTTTGTTTCTCCCAGTTCAAGTTGTTTTCTTTCTGGGATGGTGATGCTGCAAAGTCATTTATAATGGGTACAGGAGTCTGGTTTGCTTTTGGAGGAATTGCTGAAAGTAGCTGAACATGTATTCACAAGAGTCATCACTGTTATTCACTTCGCATTTCAAAACAGTGTGGTCATTCCTGGGTCTCCATCTGGATTTCCCTCAGTCTCTTATTGTCTTTGAACATAACTGGATTCTCTGTGTCTCCCAGTTTTCTCTCTGTGCTTTTAAAGTCCAAGCAGTGGCTGGCCACCCTGCTAGATGATATGTTCAAAAATAGTCCATCCTCATGTAACGTTAGTCTACAGGTCAGAGGTTTGGAGAATTTCTTTCATTTCTCCATTGCCACAACTTAGTCCTTTTCCCAGTCCCATGAATGCTTGAGGGTAAGTGATCAGCCTCCCAAGGTCCTTAAAGGTGCAATTTGTAAGATATTTGCAGTAAAATGTCCAAAAACCACTAGGCCAATGTTATATATTTTGTCCAGCTGATTACTATCAATATCTGTAATGTTTTCAACTACTTGTAAATCGTGAGAAAATTGCCATTCAAAACATTGTTATGGGGCAGTGCAGTCTCCTGTCAATGACGTTAATATCCATGTGACCCTTTGTCACCGCCTTTACTGACGTAACCCACATGACAACAGTGGTCGAGTTCGAAAAAATAAAATGGCGGCCAAGGAAGCAACTGGAGCACAAATTTAGTGTAAATAAACGTATATTTTCACTTTTTACACATTTTAATTGCATTTATAGCGAGAAATAAGTATTGTTGTTTTCAAATATGTGATTAGTTATCACAAAGGCGCTCTCTGTTCATATTTCAAACACGCTGCCTTTGAAGTGTGTCGGAAAGCCTTTCTCTGAGCTCCCATCAGGCCTCCGAGTCCGTAGTCATGTCCTCATGAGGCAGCGAGGCAACAAGTCCTCACAGCCTTGAGTTTTCGGACGCAGTCGTGGACAAATGCGGAACTATGCGACAGCGCCTGTCGGGCTACGCGCTTGCTTATGAACTTATGGATAACTCTTTAACGTCTGCCGCTGGTTGTGTCAGTTCATGTTAGCGTACGGGCCAACCTAACGACCCAAGAAGAGTTTGGAACAAAACGAAAGAGGATCAATTTGTTGTTGCATTATCTGGATGGAGAGAGCTTCACGACAACATTTAACTAGACCGAGATTCTGATCCTGCTTGTGTTTTACGCGATGGGTGAGTTTTTTGATTCGTAACCCTTCAAAAAACGTATGCTATTATATTGATCACAACATTAGTGTGTCGATTGTAATCAGCGCGTCTTCCCATGGACGATATGCACATCAAAGGTATTGTACAGCAATATAAATGGTCATTTTAAGACACTTCACAATAAGATTTGTACTGTCAATACATTATGTGAAAAATCATTGTAGATTGTAAGTTGAAAACTTAATTCTGTGCTGTGTTAACCATCGAATTTGGACTAATACTATAATATCTATGACTGAAAATTTCGTTTTGAACATCACATATAAACTTACATAATGAAATAAACAATGTCATCAACCGCAACATTTTAAGACTTGATCCATCAACTTATCCATCAACGTGATTTCTCGTTCTCGTCTGATTGATGGCCATCAGCGGTTGAGTTAAAGACTACAAATCCCATAATTCCACGCTGCTTCAGAGCGTCAGTAAACAACATCGTTGTTGTTTGATCTGGCGCCATCTAGCGGCGCAAATAATACAAACTGCATCTGTAAGATTAAAATTGAAGGAACTTATTCCTTGGTCACAACTTGGCACAACCCCCTGTGCTGATCAAAGACCAATACAGCGGGGGTTAAAGATGGTCTTCTGATTGGTCAGTTTGAATGTATTATGTTGGGTTTGGTCAAGTACATTGGGGGTTAAAGGTGATCTTCTGATTGGTCAATTTGAATGTATCAAGTTAGGTTTAGTCACATGGTCAAGAGATAGAGGATAAATGTCAAGGTTTTTATGAGCTCTGGGCTTTTGCATTTTAGCTTTTGCCTTGCATTGGTCTTTTCCCCTTTCCTTTCTTTCTTCACCTAAGTTCTGGGGTTCGGGCCATCAGGCTTAGATTTCAGTTCTCAAGTGTGAATCTCTTTCTTCTAAACTTTCTTTCTCTGTTCTCTATCTTATCAGGTAATATCTCACATACATTGGAAACAGTCAATTGTTTGTATTATTTACCATTTCATGCATTTATAGTGTAACCATTTCAACTGTAACTTTAAGTCAGTACTGTTATTAAAACTTTTTTATTTACAAATCTGTTGTTTAGTTTTGATTTAGTGTTAATACTTAAACGCTTCATATTGCAATACAATATATTCGTATAATCTAGCAATGCTCTCAGACATATTGTGTCCGAAACCGGTGAACGATTGCAGTTTTGTTCTCCTTCCGAAACCTGAGATCCCTTACAGTTTGGTGGCCCGTACGGGGATCCCTTGCGATGAGTTTTCTGAGTTTTACTCTGATTGATCAACTGAATGAGGACTTTATCACAGTTAATCCTGTGAATGGATTAAAGGCCTTCTGACCACACAGTGGGTAAGTCTATTTTCATTGTTTCATGGCATGGTTAGTGAAATCTCCATTAGCTTGAATTGTGTGAAACAGAAATAAGAAGGACCTTAAAAATCCTATTTGTTGTACAGTTAGAGATTATTTCAGATTATCTCCTCGGGGATGGAAGGGAATAACTCCAGTAATGATATATTGTTTGATTTATGGAGCGAGAAAGTTGAACCTACACTTTCTAAATTATATAGAAAGGGTCTGGATTACTACGCTACCACTAATGATATTCTCACATGGTGGCGCATGGTTGGTAGTGAACAAAGAAAATCCAAACATGCTGAAATCATTGAGGCTTTGAATTACATGAAGTGCTTGGAGCTACGTAAAATGGCTGGACAGGTTAAGTCTATCCTGAATTCTAAGTGTGTTGAATTGAATACCAAAAATGCTGAATTACAAAAGTCAGAGGCAAAGATCCAAAATCTTAAAACTCAGATAGATCAACTATCATCTGAGCAGTTAGCCCTGGCTAAACAGTGTGAGAAGTATAAAGACATTATTGCAGATGTAAGGGCTAAACTAATTGTGCGAGACTCTAAGTCTCCCCAAACGCTTAACAGCAATGGGACTAAAAAAGATGCTACTTGTACTAAAGAGAATGTATTTTCCAGAACCCAGAAAAGTGTTCCTATTTCAGCAATTGGGGTGATGCATCACCATGCTGGAACAGAACCGCATGATGTGAATGAAGCATTAGAGAGTCACAGACCTCCTGAAACTCCAGTAGAACCAAGCTACAGACCCGGTGGCAAAATGAACAGGCTTTGTAGTTCCTGTCACAAAATAGGCCATACAGAGGAGAAATGCTGGTCACTGGGCAGGGGCAGACCTCCACCTTATTATTTAAAATGTAGGAAATCACTTTCTAGGGACAGATGTAAGCAATCTGGTTTTGCAGGTAAAACCATTACTGAGTTAACTGCATTGTTCATGCAAGGACTCCAGCTGCTAACCTCACTTGCTAGTGGCTTAGCAGCCAGTTAGCATGTGTTTAACATTCTCATAGATGATCCTGTTTGCATTTCCTGATGTGTAATTGTTAGTAATGCATTGTTGTTTCTATAGAACACAAATTGTAGTTGTTTGTTGTACTATATGTACACATAGGCTAATGAAGTTAATTTCTTGTAACACTTGACTGTTTCCACTGTAAGTGTTTGACAAAACATTTAAGTAAGAGGTTGTTGAAGCTACATGTATTCTAGACCAGTCGTCTTGTGTTAATGGAATAACTTTTGCTCTTGAAATTGTCTACCAGTTTCAAGTTGTATGTGTTTCTATGTTGAAAGATTTGTCTCCTAAGTGGTAAACTCTGCTATTCCTTGTATAGCTGCAGTAAGACCATAAAGAGGAGCACAAAAATGCCATGTGGCTACATTGTGTTATATAATTACATTAATGAAAATGTTTTACCTCACAACAGGATCCAGTAGCACTTTTACCATGCTTAACTAAAAACATGGGTGTGAGAAGATTTACAGAGCCAGATTACAATCTCAAACTTATAATATCAAAATGGCTCCCTGTTTTAACAACAGGACCAAATTTGCATCACAATCTTAACTTCCTCACCTTTGTTGCAGCATGGTATTCACACATAGCCTCAGTTAAATTCACACATAGCAAACACAATTAGCCTCCATTTAGTCATTATTTCAAACGGTCTGATTTTAAGCATCTGTTTTGGTTTCTTTTCAAAAAGTTTGATTAGTTTTATGTCTCAAATACTGAAATCTTGAAAAAGAGTTATTTTCTATGTATAATAATTTCATTCATTTTGCTATTATGTTTCACACATAATTTGCTTTTTATGCAAGACATTTAAAACTATCATGTTCTTTGTTTTCATTTTGTTCATTTCATTTATAATGGTTATACTGGAAAATTAAGATCTTTAAATAACATGTATTTGGTTACACTGAATATATTGTTGTTGTTAAAAAAGCATTGTAGTGACATGTTTCCAAAAACAATGTAAGAGCTTTTATTGTTTTTTCTTTTATTCTCACCTTGACCATGTTTTAATGTATTTGACAGGGATTGTAGGCTGAAGACCAATCTGACCATTTAAAACTTGAGTAACAAATGCCATATGCTTTGCTTTTTGTTGTGCCATTTGCTTGAATCACAGTATTCCTGCTGTTTCACATCTTGGGTGTTGCCTCAAAGAGAAGGACAAAAGTGAAACCCCCTTCAGGGCCTGTTCTTGTGAAAGTGTGAAGTATCGATGGACATCTGCATAACTATTAAAGGTGCAATTCCATTCGGTGAAGCCTTTCATGCAGGGCTGAAAGGAGAAGGACGTCTTCAAGTCTCATCAACCAGCAACCAGTTTGGACAATAAGTCTGAAGATGACCACTGCACACAACTGAAAGCATAATCTTATGAACTGTGTCATCATGGATCTTCTTACGTGTGGCCCATGTTGCCAAAGGGCGGATTGTAAGATTAAAATTGAAGGAACTTATTCCTTGGTCACAACTTGGCACAACCCCCTGTGCTGATCAAAGACCAATACAGCGGGGGTTAAAGATGGTCTTCTGATTGGTCAGTTTGAATGTATTATGTTGGGTTTGGTCAAGTACAGTGGGGGTTAAAGGTGATCTTCTGATTGGTCAATTTGAATGTATCAAGTTAGGCTTAGTCACATGGTCAAGAGATAGAGGATAAAGGTCAAGGTTTTTATGAGCTCTGGGCCTTTGCATTTTAGCTTTTGCCTTGCATTGGTCTTTTCCCCTTTCCTTTCTTTCTTCACCTAAGTTCTGGGGTTCGGGCCATCAGGCCTAGATTTCAGTTCTCAAGTGTGAATCTCTTTCTTCTAAACTTTCTTTCTCTGTTCTCTATCTTATCAGGTAATATCTCACATACATTGGAAACAGTCAATTGTTTGTATTATTTACCATTTCATGCATTTATAGTGTAACCATTTCAACTGTAACTTTAAGTCAGTACTGTAATTAAACCTCTTCATTTACAAATCTGTTGTTTAGTTTTGATTTAGTGTTAATACTTAAACGCTCCATATTGCAATACAATATATTCGTACTCTAGCAACGCTCTCAGACATATTGTGTCCGAAACCGGTGAACGATTGCAGTTTTGTTCTCCTTCCGAAACCTGAGATCGCTTACACATCTTTAAATAATTGTATGCTGATGTGAAAACTTTAAAAAGTTTTCATGATAATTAAAAAGAGTTATCAAGATAAAATGCATATTATCATCTTGGAGATCAAATATACCAAGCATGATATACATATGATTTGGACTAGAAAAGTAACATAAAAAAATCTATTTAAACTAATCTGGGTTAAAATACTGACATGATGGGGCAGTGGATAAAACACACGCCTTTGGTGTGAGAGACCCAGGTTCGAATCCACTGTGACACACCATTGTGTCCCTGAGAAAGACACTTAACCCCTAGTTGCTCCAGAGGTGTGATACCTCTGACATATATAGCAATTGTAAGTCGCTTTGGATGAAGATGACAACTAAATGAATAAATATAAATGGTATAACATAAATACCAAGAGCATTATGCATGATGGTAAAAATGCTTGATTAAGACTTTCCATTGGACATTTGTAACTGAATAACAAAAAATGTTACTTGGTAAATCTGTCCCAGGAGTAGGTAAAAAAATAAAGAGAATTTTCACACATTCTCTGAAGATCGTAAACCAGTCAGAGATGGTGTGAGGATTGTTTCAAAGACACCACAGCTTAGCCTCTTTGCTGAGTATGTGTTGGGTGGTTCATAAAGTAAAATTAATTATTTTATGACTAATCTACCTCAGTTGTTACTTATATTTAAGGCTGACATTGATTGTGAACATAACATCAGAGGCGGACAGAGTACACATGTTCATTACTTGAGTTAGAGTACAGTTACCCCTTGCTAAATTTGACTCAAGTACAAGTAAAAGTACTGCAGTCAGATGTCTACTCAAGTAAAAGTAAAAAGTACTTGTTTTTAAAAGTAGGCTACTTGAGTATCAAGAGTACAAGAGTACATTTTTAAATGTTGCATTACTACTGCCACAGTGCACATTGAACCATGTGAGATGATTGACAGCTGTACAGCAAATGATAGAGCTCTTAGGTCAAATCTGACACGAATCAGGAAGAGGAGACACACATCTCACTCTGTTCGCTCTTTAAACTCTGTTCAGAATGCATAATTCAGTGGAAAATGAATAGAAATCTTATTCTGTAAGACTAAATATTTTACTA
Organism: Misgurnus anguillicaudatus; assembly: GCF_027580225.2. NCBI lineage: Eukaryota > Metazoa > Chordata > Actinopteri > Cypriniformes > Cobitidae > Misgurnus > Misgurnus anguillicaudatus. The sequence continues at coordinate 3,894,888 of NC_073360.2, forward strand.
ACATGTGATAATTAATCATTATTTCTCCAAATATGCGCACCATTGTACTAATAGCCCTGGCGGATTCTGTATATTTTATGTATTTGAATACAAATAAACCGGAGAAGATGAGAAAAAATGTTTTATGAGTGATGATTTCTATTCAAAATAATGAACGTTACAGATTAATTATTTTGCACTCCTGGCATAAATTAAGAAATGAATGTCACTGCAAACCAGTTTAATCACAAACAAATGATGAAGCTGGAGTCTTAAACCTGTCTTGTGATGCTGAGTTTGTCCAGACCAAGTAAGAGTGTGATGTTTTGAAGAGTAATACATTTGAACAACAATAATCCAGGATCGCCAGTGATCCCTGCCGCTCTCAAGGGGTTGAATTTTTCTAAGCGGTGATGAAGTTTTGTTTTGGTAAACACAGCAAACACTTAAAGCGAAAACTATCATTAACTTGTTTAGAAAATTAAAATAGTCTGGCGAGGTGGAGCCATGGGTTGTCACATTCCCAGGATGGACCTGCTGTGACTTCATTCACTGTTTCGTCCATGGTTTCTCCTCTTATCTAAATCTGACTATTGGGACTTTGGCAGAAAGCTGAAGGTGATAGCTGATAGGCTGTCCCAATCAGTGGCGCCTGCACAATCCAATCACGTTTGAGAAAAGGGTTTCTGAGATGTTTCTTTTTTCCTTTTCCTTTTTTTAGAAGAAGTAACGGGTACTCATGGTTATGGATAGAAATGTAGTGGAGTAAAGAGTACAATATTTGCCTCTCAAATGTACTTGAGTAAAGTCATGAGTACTCCCCAAAAATAATATTCGAGTAAAGTACAGATCCCTCAAAATTGTACTTAAGTACTGTACTCAAGTAAATGTACTCCGTTACTGTCAGGCTCTGCATAACATTGCTTACAAATCTTGTTGAACATCGCTAGCCTTGCTGCTAAAAGTTTTGTTTGTTTTATTGATTGTGTGTATGTGTGTGTTTCACTGTTAAGAAATGATAGTGATTGAAATAGGTGATCTGTGCAGTTTTGAGCAGTTGGTTTAAGATAATTGGACCGTATTGAGGTTAATTTATGAAACACATTCCTCTCTGCTAAGTGGAGTAAAAGCAGAAGAACACACAGAAGTTCAAATGTAAATCATAAAGTGTCTCTGCAGAGACAAGTGGGTGTGATTAAGCTACACATTGTTGTATTTAAACTGAGTTCTTTGAAACACAGTTAAATGACCAGGAGAGTCTAATTATGGCGGAGCACTTTCTAGAAAATCAGGAATGTGCAGAAGCAGTAAATGAGGCTAAGAGACTGGTAAAATCAATTTCATTATTATATTATATAACAATGTGATATCTACAAAATAAGCAAATGATTTAAGTCTTAGTCATACTATCTCTAACATTTTAGGAACTTAGGAGTACAGTGAGTGGTTAATTATTATCTAGAGGTGCATACTACTATTGGGTTGCAGTTCGCAAACATGAATGCTTGTTTTGTTACAAACATCTTGTAATGCAAAGAGTTGGATTCAATATGGGACACTTGTGTCGAGATTGTTTCAAGACTGTTAAAATATTTACTTGGGTTAATGAAGATGAGAGAACAGAGTATTACTTGAGGACTTTTGACCTAATGAAATGTATCAGTGCTGTATTATTTCTGGAGTACAGAAATATACTCAAAGAGCCCCACCCAGAGATTAAAGAGCTATATTTTGAAATGGATGCACACGAAGATTGGATTGAAGATAATAGAGACCTTGTAGTACATGAGCTTCATGGAAGGGAAATATTGAAGATTGTTAAATTTGATGGAGTGTTTTATCTCATAGATGAAAACATTGATGAGTGCATCAAGCAAGAAAGGGTCGCAACTTCTAGCCCCCCCCCAGTTCTCCAGAAGACTTCAATGATGACCGTGGCTCGTGGAGAAGTGCGTAAAAAGCAGGAGTCCATGATTCCGTTGATTGGTCATTGTAAACAATGTAAGATCAATGGAAGGAGCCGCCAGTTCTTGTGTCAGAACTCAGAACTCTGAAGGAGAATTGATTGGTGCATGCTACCATGAGATAATGGAAAATTGATAAAAGCAAAATTTGGAGGATATCTGAACATAGTGTTGCAAGGTGTAAAACACTGGCTAGTAGGCGATCAAGTAAAAGGAATTATAGTGGAAAGTAATTGGGTAAGACCAATACGTAAAGTTCCCTGGGTCAACAACTATTTGAGTATATCTAAGCACAACATTTTTACTAATAGGGGTGAAATATACTTAATGTTGAAAAAATATGAAAGGAGAGTTGGAAAATATCAGCAATACTTATGTTTGAAAATGAGAACTTAAAGCTTGTATAATTTTGCATGAAGGCAGACCTGCCAACCTGTACGCATTTTGCGTAGCAGGTACTCATTTTGACCTCAAAGTACGGTGGTACGACTTGTCACACTAAACTACGCAAAAACCTGATGACGCCCTTTGCCGGGCGAAGTACTCAAAAGAAGCAACAGAAAAAAGAAAAATATGTCCTGGGCTCATCCACCACATAGAAAGTGGGGATGATTTACAAGTCTTATGGCCAATCAGTAACAAGAGTCTGCTATCGATGGAATCACAAAATCCAGCGTGATCTCCTTCCTCCACCCGCAGTTTCTGACCATCTTTTTCAACGGAGAGTCAAGACGTCTGACCCGCTAAGGTAAACTGGTCAGGGTGGATGTGCAAATAATGAAATAATGCATTAGCGTAATCCTATGAAGTCGACGGTCGCACGGGCTCTGTTTCATAACGTGCACTTGACCGCAAGATGCGCTAACATTACTTCTGATTTGTAAATGAGCATCATGAGCGCTTACGAAAAAGTACAATGATTTTACCATGGGGGAGAGCATCCGGTTTTAGTCAAATAAAAACGGAAAGTTCACTCTCAGTGAAGGGAATCCACCTGACATCCGAGTGAAGCGGATTAAAAATAACGCGCTCTTGATAATTGTCAATAAAATAAAACATCATATACAAACCACATCAAATAAAGTTTTATAAATGGAGAATATCTCGTGTCTCGAGTGCCCACGTGATAGGTGCTTATGCCGTACTGTACTGTACTGTAAACAAAGCTACAATAAATTACAGACAGACATACAGTTAACAGCACTACTGTCACAGTTATGGTTGAATTTAAAGCAGTGTTAACTCTAAAATACTGTCTTTAAGGTATGGTTAACTTAAAACATGTAATTCAGTCATAGTTTACATAACAGAACAGACCATCCAAACATTTATGAGTTTCTTTATTGTGTGATACACAAGTTATTCTAAAGAGTGTTGATAACCAAACAGTGTCCGGTCCCCACTCCATTGTATTTTTTGCTAGTCAGGGAAAAACAAAAAATGTTTTCTCAATTTTTTTGTGTGTGTTTCACTCAAGAAAGAAATCATGAAGGTTAGACACAATATGAGGGTCAGTAAATGATAACAGAATGTCATTTGTGGGTTAACCATCTCCCACTATTTAACAGTAATATCACTTTTAACAAATTTGTGCAGACATGCTAAACTTTGGAGAATACAGTATTTAACATTAATAATGTTATTAATCACCATGTAAGGCAAATTTAGTTAAACATGACTTTATTCACATTTATAATTATTTTTAAAGCAGATTATGGCAGGATGGGGAAAAAAGTGAGTGCAATGTGCAGCATGTTACCTTGAAGTTACCAAGAGGTGTGCGTGCGTCTGCGCGTGCATGTGTTAAATTATATGTTAAAAACCCGTGTTCTGTCCTTTCGGCCAATGCTACTGTACTCAAAAAAAAAAATCCAAGGTTGGCAGGTCTGTGAAGGGGGTGTTGTGTAAGATGCAAATTATCCAACCTTTATATACATACCTTTATAATGCCCAAGAAGATGCCATGAGAGAACTCAAACAACACCTGTGTTCAGCACCATGTCTAGCCTACCCTGACCCAAAGAAGTTCTACCTCGAAGTTGGATTCTTAAAACACTGCCTCAGTGCTGGTCTGTACCAAAAAACATGATCAGGACAAAAGGGTAGTCACTTATCCCAGCAAAACTCTGCTTCCACCAGAAACCAAATATACAGACTGTGAAAAAGCACTTCTCTGCACAGTGTGGGATGTCCAGCGATTCCCCAACTACATCGGAGCACAAAAGGTGAAAATCAAAACCTGCTACCAACTCGTATCATTCCTCAACAGCCAACACATCCAAGATGGCATGGTAACCAACGCACGCATAGTCACATGGCTGATGGCCCTCCAGGGACGCAATGTTGAGGCACAGTACGCACAAAACCGTAAGTCTTCATTAGGAAATGGACTTGATGCATGTCAAAACTGCTCCAACGACACACCAACCACAGTGCTAAAGACAGCAAAACTGCATATACAACAGCCCATTGTGGGTATACATTACGTCATTCTCTGGTATGTCCCTGATGATCGCACTACACCTAAGCTTGTGGTTCCTGAGGGCCATAGGGGGGTCCTACTGATGTATGCGCATAACACAGCATGTGCTGGACACCATGGCACAAGAGCCTTGTATGAAACACTGATACAGGTGGCATACTGGACTGGGATGCAGCAGGATGTAGCAGAATATGCCACGGAGTGACTTATATGGGCGGAACGAAAATGGTGAAGATAGTTCCACCTGGACGAATTCCAATGTAACACCTGGCCGGATCCAAAAATCAAAACAAATACGTATCAGGTGTGCAAAGCTAAGGTGGCGTTCGATGATTGGGCCTTAGAGAAGAGAGCAGGCTGATAAAAAGGGCATTTAAGAAGCAGAAAGTGGAGTTAGCTCTGGGAGCACACTGGGATCGATCTGTAAGGAGGGCAGGTGAGGGAGAGCACGAGAATGAAAATGAGTGTCTGGACAAAGAGGCAAATGGTGGAGAAGTAGCCTTCAAGGAAGGAGTTTGGAAAGTGAAGTTTGTTTCGACGTTTGCTGGGAGAGAGGCGGAAGCTACTGGTGTGATAGAGGAGACGTTTCTGTTTGGATTTACAGGCTGTGGCGAAAGAAACACAGAGATTTGGGCTGAGAACAAAGACGGAGATAAGTGCCAAACCATTTATTTATGTGGTGTTGTTCACGATTCTATTATGTGTCTTGAAGGAACCTTATCTGTTGGGAGGACATAGAAAGTGGATCGAAGGGGAGGAATCATTGAAGAAGGAGAGTGAAGTATTCTGTTTGGATAATGCTTCGGATAAATGGGACATCTGTTATGAAGAGTGAGGTATTGCTAAGTTAAAGGAACAATGTGACACTCTTGGAACTTCCCCTGTTATTGTATTGCCACCAGTATTTCTGCTAATATCGTCGTCCAATTCTATATCTGTGCACCCAGTTAAGTGTTTATTTACCACCCAGTCTGTTTTGAGGCCCTGTTGTCTTGTTGGAACTAGCTAAAGAGAGGAAGGAGGAGTCCCAGGATCATGGCCTCGATGCTTTCACGTGCTTGACCTCTGCCTCAATCCCTCAACTATCCAGGACTTCGAGCCCGGGCTGAAGCTGTGACACTGACCTTATCTCACTGTGAGTGTGTGGAGTGCGGTGGGTGATTCCTTTGAAGCTTGTGTATCTGGACAATGTATGCCTACCCACACGCCTGCCCGTAAGTCGAACTCCCCTGTATCTCTCCTGACCACCCAAAGCTAAAAGCCCAGTGTACTCACCTGTATACCTCCTGTACGCCCAAAACTAAAAGCCCAGTGTACTCACCTGTATTCCTCCTGTCCGCCCAAAGCTAAAATCCCAGTGTACTCACCTGTATACCTCCTGTACGCCCAAAGCTACAAGCCCAGTGTACTCACCTGTATCTCTCCCTGTACATCCTCTATACCTACCGGTACGCCCGAAGGGCTGAAACATTGTGTACTCCCCTGTATACTTCCCGGTACGCCTAAAAGCCAAAGGCCTGTGTGCTCACTTGAATACTTTCTTGTACGCCCAAAAGTCAAAGCCCTGTATACCCACCCGTATATTGACCTGCAGGAGATCCAGTTCAGAGTACTTACCAGCCAGCCCACGTGTGAGTCACAGAGACCAGAGTGAAGGCCACTTACCAGTACGCCCGCTTTTGAGTCCAGGAGGACGACTTCGGAATACTGACCCATATGTTAGCCACTTCCCTTGGTTCCAGAAGCTGCTCTTTTAATATTTAAATTCCTCTTTCCTTTTTAAAATATTTAATAAAACTTTTACTGCTCTTGTCTGTCTGGTCATTGGGGTGTTTTGGGACCTCCTCGGGGTGGAAACAGAGGGAGGAGCGCGACTCACGAAATCGGTGGTCTGCTCTGACCCGTGACAAATACATCAAAGGATGTCTGGTTTGCTGCCAGTTCCAACTGGCTCACCCAAACCACAGAGCACCACTGCAAAAAAGAGGTGTCAACCTCATATATCACATCTTCTCTAGATTTAGACTGCTGCCGAAAGTCAACTCAGATAGGGGCACCCACTTCACAGCTGAAATTATGCAGGATGTTTGGAAACCATTATCCCATTTCGTCTAGTCAAGTGGAAAGATCCAACCGCACAGTGGTCAGCATGCTGAAAAATTATGTATTGGCAAGCCAAAAAGATTGGGACGTGAAACTCCCCTTGTGCTTACGGCCATCAGATCAACCCCAAATAAATCCATGGGTGTCTCCCTTCGAATTGATGACTAGGTGGTAGATGACACTACCATTACACCTGTTGTACCAACCAGGAGATTCAAATCTCATCACAGCCTACACCACTCACCAGTATCTTGATGAACTCCACCGGCATCTGGGAACAAACTTCGCTTTTGCCCAGCAACAGCTCCAGAAGAATGCAGCGGGCCAGAAGGCCTACTATGACTGGAAGTCACCACAAAAGGAACTGGACGTAGGTGACAAGGTCTGGACCTACAGTCTCACCCAACCAATTCAGACAGCTTACCATTGGCTGTCAAAGAAATTTCTGCCACACTGGACCGGACATCATGAGATTGTGGACAAACTCTCCCCCATGCAGATGTATTGTGTCTGGTCATAGCTGGTTTATCATGCTGGTTTAAGAGGGATTTTGACCACTTTTCTAGCTGGTCAGGCTGGTTTTAGCTGGTCAGGATGGCTGGATTTAGCTGGTCAGGCTGGTTTTAGTTGGTCAGGATGGCTGGTCTTAGCTGGCCAGGCTGGTTTAAGCTGGCCAGGATGGCTGGTCTTAGCTGGTCAGACTGGTTTAAGCTAGTCAGGCTGGGAGACCCGCTTGACTAGCCGGGCCAGAGTGGGAGGCCAGCTTGACCACCCTGGCCAGCCTGGAAGACCAGCTAAAACCAGCATGGCCAGGATGGGAGACCAGCTTGACAAACCAAATACTGTTTTTTATCCTCTCGGATGCCGGATGCAGGTAGTGCACACTTTGGCATGAGCATGAGACATGCTTACCCTCAGAAGTGAAACCTGTTGCTTTTATACTGCATGGGCTAGGGCAAAACTCATAAAGTTTATGTTGCTGTGATCTCATCAAGGTAGTTGAGTATGCAAACACCATGTTCTCTCATGGGAACAAGGGCCACCTCCGCGACCTTCATGAAGACGCGAGGAGTCTGGGACAGCCCGAAGGGCAGAACTTTGTAGTAATATGCTCGCTTTTTGAACATAAAGCACAGAAACTGCCTGTGTTGGGGAAGAGTTGACACATGAAAGTACATGTTCTACAGGTCGATAGCTGCATACCAAACATGGAGATGGACGTATTTGAAAATGCGCTTCTGTGTCAAAATTTTGAGCATCATCTTGTCAAGTGCCTTGTTCAGCGTGTGCAGATCCAGGATCTGTCTTAACACACTGCCTTTCTTGGGTACAGTGAATTAAGGGCTGTAAAAGCAGGGCCACATATCGTCCGGAAGGACTAGCTCTATCGCATCCTTTATCAGCAGGACAACGATCTCTGCACAGAAGATGTGAACATCTGCATTTTTCATTGCAGTGAACTGGTTGCCCCTAAACTTGGGGGGGGGGCGCAAGGCAAATTAAATTGCATAGCTAAGTCTGATGGTTTAAAGCAGTGGTTCTCAATCCTGGTCCTGAAGGCCCACTGCTCTGCACATTTTGTATGTCTCCCTTAATTAACACAGCTGATTCAAATCATCAGCTCATTAGCAGAGATCTCATTGAATTGAACTGAGTCTGTCAGATAAGAAAGTGATACAAAATGTGCAGAGCAGTGGGCCTCCAGGACCAGGATTGAGAACCACTGGTTTTAAGGAGCCAGTGAAACGTCTGGGAAGTGTTAACCATGGTCCCAGACACAGAGCTAGCGGAACGGCACCACAGACGTGTCCGCAGAGGTGGTTTGGAACTCTCTTTAGATGCCCGAAATGGGATATAAGTGTGTGTGGTGTGACACTCACCTGGCTTCATAGTTGGACAGATGGTGCCTGAAAGTACATGGTTGTGTTTTCCCATCCAACTGTCTCAAAGGTAATAATAATGGTCACAGCCAAAGATGGCTTTCTTGGATCACCATAATGGTCACAGCCAATATGCCATGCCTGGACCACCATAATGGACATTGCAAGACCCACAGATTGCACAATGCCATCATAACATGAGGTCAGTTGCAGTGCTCAGTTTTTTGAAAACTGCTGGGCCGTTCCTTGGCCTGATTGACCTGCAGCAACGCTGTAGCATACAAGGCAGAGCAAGCCTGGTCACAGGGTATACCCGTGAGATGGAGACACGGTTTATCCTGCCTGGACAGATACAGTTGTGTCACAACCAACCATGCCTCCAGGGAATCCCTGTGCATCACTAGCTGTCCGCCAAAAAAAAAAAACTTGCGTCAATCATATCATTGTTACCATGTGATCAGTTAATCTGGTCGGGACTTTGTAGTGTTTGTCCAGAAAAGATCTGTTACTTGTGGGTGCATATTCAACTTTTACTCAGAGAAGAGCTACGGTGGGGTTAGTTCACGTCAAGTCACAGCTTCTAATTGAGACACAGCATAGGGAGGCAGAGCAGAAGATGCATTGCAACACATTAAACTACAAATAAGAAAAAGAGCCACCAAAGTGCCCAGGTTAGGAAAAGAGGAAAGATGAGGAGAAAATACAGAGGATAAAATTATATATACTGCTACACTGTAAAACAAATCCGTAGAAATTGCAGCTGGGTTGCCGGTAATTTACCGTAGATTTAAATTTTTGTTATTTACTGGCAACATTTTGTTCAAAGTTAAATAACATTAAACATTTACAAGTCTTTGTCTTTACAGAGTAAAACTAAAAAAAAACAGCATCAAGCAAAACATTCTGCGAAAGAACATCTGAAGCAAAAAACAGAAAAAGGTTGATGATGATTTCTGGTTCCCAGAATGCTTTCCATGAGGCTGTTATTGTATAGTTTTATTCTGTAAAGATAAAGACTTGTTAATATTTAAAATGTATTTAACTTTGAACAAAATGTTAAATAACAAATTTAAATCTACGGTAAATTACCAGCAACCCAGCTGCAATAACATTATAATTTCTACGGAATTTTTTTACAGTGTATTTATAATGAAGTATAATATTATTATGTAGCTTGCTATGCAATTACACATAGAACAGTAATATCCTTTTTGTCTGTACTAGCTTATGTTACATTGACTACCTATTCAAAAGTTTTTGAATCACTTTCACTTATTTATATTTTTCCACATATAATAGCAAATTCATTAAAGCTGTGGAATAACAAAGATGTAACATAATGAAATCAATACTATGACTGAATTAATCAATTAATTAATTAAACAATTAATTTTGTAGATGTTGTCCATGGTACCATACAAGCTATTATTGGCGTTTCCTGCCTGTGGCCAAGATTGATGTCTAGAAATTAATCAAGATAATAATCATAAAGACATAAAAAGTTTGCTTTGATGATATCATGAGAAGGGCTGTGCTCTTTATGCAAAATAAGCCACAGAGATGTCTTCTGAGACATGTTACGTGGTATAAAAATACAAGCATATACTGGTTACCCAAAGCTCCTCTAAAAACAACAGAAGCAGCACCATCTGAAGTAAGTAACTAGTTTATATAAATGCTTAGATTGTCACTACAAGGAATATCCCAGAAGGTATGGCAATGACACACTGATGATATCCCTAGCTGATAACTTGTGAGATTTTGTAAAATTACTAAAACATATACGCTCTTGTCATTTTTATTTGTATACTGTTTGTGAGATTAATTTAAAGCAGCTTTACAGAAAAACATACTGTTTCTGTTAAATAACCTGTTTAGCAGGTAAGTTCTTTAATGCCTTGATGTTTTTGTCTTTAGGACCCCAGTGATCAAGCTGAAGGGTAACTGTGAACATTCCGAGGTCAATAAAACTATTCCATGTTAATGGAAAATATAACATATTTTTCCTTTATGTTGTTTAAAAATCTTGGGCATTTAAGATATGCTTTGTACAATTTGGGGTTTCTTTTATACTGTGTGATCATAATCCTAAATGTCCTTATTATTTTTGCAATATGTCTGGAAAGGACATTACACCAGCCCATGTACATTCTGATTTCATGTTTGTCCATTAACTCTTTGTATGGTACAGGTGCCTTTTTTCCAAGGGTGTTGTCAGATTTGCTGTCTGATACACACACTATCTCCCCTGAAGCATGTCTCATCCAGAGTTTTGTCCTTTTCTCATATGTAACAAATGAGTTTGCAACATTAATGTTAATGGCATTTGACAGATTTGTTGCTATCAGTAAACCTTTACAATACCATAACATAATTACTTTAAGGGTACTAACTGTTTTAATTTTTATACACTGGATTTTTCCAATGCTTTGTCTTGCTATCTCAGGTATTTTAACTGCCAGATTGACAATGTGTGGTAACAAACTGTGGAAGGTGTACTGTCACAATTTTGAAATTGTTAAACTCTCTTGTACAAACGGTTTAATTCTTAATGTTTGGGGTTTCTTTATGTTGATTATATTTGTTGTTATGCCATTATGTTTAATATTATATTCTTATGTTAAAATTCTTATCATTTGTCAAAGAAGCTCATCACAGTTCAGAAGCAAAGCTTATCAAACTTGTATTCCACACATAGTGGTTCTTTTAAATTTCTCAATTGGCATTATTTCTGAAGTCACATTAAGTCGGCTTGTGAATTTAGAAATGCCAACAGGGCTGTCAGTCATTATTTCACTGGAGTTTCTTGTTGTACCCCCGATTCTTAACCCTCTTGTTTATGCTTTAAACTTCACTGATATTCGAAAAAAAATGATTCGCTTCATAAAGGCATCCAGGTAGATGTGCTGATGTGATCCAAAAATAAATTAAAGGTTACACAGAATGTTACAGATTCATTAAATGGATTGTAATCCTTGCAAATTAAAAGTTTCACTTAACCCCTTACACTCCCTGACAAAAGTCTTGTCGCTTATCTATTTTGTAGAAACACCTGCTATTAACCTGACTTTTAATTAATCAATTGGTGTTAGAAATAGCTCATATGAAAAGCTAAAACCCTCCCAAATTATGTTTAATGCACTGAAATAAATAATTTAATCAAGACAGAGAGGTAAAATTTTGACAAGACAAAAGTTTTGTCGCCTATACAGAAATTGAACAAATTTACTGCAAATACAAAAATATTTCAGCAAATTAATTAGTGGTGCTGTGAGATCCAAATGTAATATCTTGTATGACTTCCATGAGCTTGAAGGACTGCATCCATGCGGTTTGGCAAGGATCCATACAATGTATTGATGAAGTCATCAGGATTAGCAAAGAAAGCAGTCTTGCATGCCTCCCAGAGTTCATCAATATTCTTTGGTTTCATCTTCCATGCTTCCTCTTTCATCCTACCCCCACATATGCTCAATGATGTTCATGTCTGGTGACTGGGCTGGCCAATCCTGGAGCATCTTGATCTTCTTCGCCTTGAGGAACTTTGATGTGGAGATGGAAGTATGCGATGGAGCACCATCCTGCTGCAGAATTTGGCCTCTTTTATGGTTGGGAATATAAGAGGTAGCGAAGAGATCTTGGTATTTTCAACTATTGATGTTGCCTTCCACCCTGCAGATCTCTTGCAGACCCCCATACTGGATGTAAATAGCGCCATGATTTTTTCTGGGTGAATCTCGGATCCATGCGGGCTCCAGTATGTTTGCACTGAAACATAATTACAAAAGCTGTTGGGATTAAAATTAGCCATTTCTTGAAAACAAATCTTGATTAGAAATATATTTTAGTGGCACTTCAGGTCAATTTGTACACAAGCGACAAGACTTTTGTCAGGGAGTGTTTAAATATAAAATATTACATTTATTTTCTTTAAAATAACTGAGTTGGGTGTCATGGGTGGAGCTTGTGTACAGTTGGGGAAAATCTAAACACAGTGTATAGATCAACTTGTGTATAGATTTACTGGTTATTGCAATGAATATAGCCATAATTGCTAGAATGGCATCAATAATAAAATAAAATGTATGGCATGTTTTAAGCCTTAAACAACAAATTAAACTGTCAAATATTAGCTTAAATGTATTTTAGTCTCATCAACAGGCCCCAGTTGTACCAAAAGTTGAATCTGGTTTAGAATAATCTTGATTTGGAAATTCCATGTCTTGCTATCCAGGATCAGGTCACCTGTATTTTATCCCGTTTTTTTTATAAGCAAAATTGGATTGATCACACTGATCCAGATACACACTATAAGACCCGCTCACAAGAACTATATATACACACAATGTAACCATTGTTTGCTGAATATAGGCCCAACGTTCTATAATCCCACTTTATGTTTTAATTTCACAAAATTAAAGATTCTGTTTTTTTAAGAAGTTTTAACTGAGAAACCTTTTGGTATTTTTTTTCTGGAGAATTAAGAAAGGAAATTAGAAAATAACAATTATGCAATGAGTACAAAGCATAATATTAAACTATGAAATAAAAAATCTGTATAAATCAAGAAGAAAAACCTGAGACTGAGTGCCTGGGACCTGCGTTTTTGTCTTAAGAAGAAAAACCTTTGAGATGTTGATAGAAAATAAATGCACCTAATAAAAGACACCACCACTTGCAAATGGATGGTATATCACTCTGTAATACACGTCATAAGTGGAGACTTGCAATGTTTTTGATGTGTTTGTTAAACATTTATGCTTACATACATTCTATGAATTACAACTTACATCCAAAAAGTTGAACTGGGTCCCAGTACAGATGCAGAGGGCGTATTGTTACAGAGAAAGATAAATGATCACAGAGGTGTAGGACAAACATGCAAAATTGTGTGAAAATTCTATAAATTTACCATAAGCATGAAGATCCCGCAGCTCTCTCCATCTGATTGTAATGGAAATGGCTGAAAAGTAATTCAGTTACTCAGATATGATGTTTATAACCAGTGTAGTATTATGTGTCTGCTGTGCAAAATGAAATGCCAAAATATTACATAGTAAGTAAATTTACATCAAAGTCTTTGCCCGTCTTCTCCACCCATGGTCCATCAGCCACTGCTCCTGCAAAACCCCATTCACACAGACCTCTGGTCCCAGAAAATACCCGTAAAATTGCCAGACAAGCATCTGTGTGAACAAAAACTCGTTTCGTTTATCTTCTGGGATCGTTGCCGGAAAGAGGACCTAGTAAGATACGCGGGTAACCCTCTGTGTGAACAAGAATGCCGTAAAGGGCGTGTCGCAGTGAGGACGCGCGCGTCATCATCACAACACAAGTTATGGTTCAGCTCCTTACAACGACAGATAACATGCATATAAACATTCACCACGAGAAATGTTGCAAACTAGATTGAAGCAGTTATCAGGAAATGATATATGAGACGTATAAACAATGACGCACGTGCTGTAGTGAGGACGCGCGTGTCATGGCAACATGAAGTTGGTTCAACTCTTTAAAATGAGGGATTTACAACATTCACTACGAGAAATGTCAGCAAACTGGACTGAAGCAGATATCAGGTAAGTTAGCTCGTTACTTACTGCGTTGAAACGGAGATCATTCAGCAGCATAAAAGAATATCGCGTCATGTGCTCATTTGAGCTATAATAAACGAAAATACCCGCATGTCATTCCAACGAGATATATTGTCCAGCTCCTCAAAATGCGGGTTTTAAATGCATATAAACAATCACGATGAGAAATGTCTGAAAACTGTATCAAAGCAGAAATCAGGGAGCTCGTCAAATATCCACTCTGAAGCTGAGATCATTCACCAGCATAGAACTGTGCATTCACGCGCTCCTTTGTAGTCTTATTATAAACAAAAATGCACGCGAGTTGTTTCTGGAGAGAGAAATAATATATAATATGCAAACTTCAGACGCTGCGTAGAAGAGAGGGCGGGACTTTCAACATGTCACGTGTCTTTCCGGGACCATCAGATGCCGTGTAATCTTGGCAGTGTGAACGAAAAAAAACTCTTAACTATTCCGGAAAAATCCAGGATGCATTTTACGTGTATTTTATGGAATGTCTGTGTGAAAAGGGCTCAAGTTGTCTGAAAAAAATTAAAATTAAAAAAATCAATCTAAAGAACAATGTCTTTGGTCAAACCTGAAGCCATTGAACGAGGCTTTTGCTGAAACTGAAGCCATTAAACGAGGCTTTTGCTGAAACTAAAGCCATTAAACGAGGCTTTTGCTGAAACTGAAGCCACTGAACGAGGCTTTTGCTTCACAATGTTTATAGTCCTTTTAACTGTTGTGGACTTTTGATATGTATTTCTTAAGGCTTTTAAACAGCAACATCATGAATAATAATCTGGGTGTGAGGTATGACAAGGTTTAAGATTTCTTAAATTGAATTCTATGGGAGTAGGTGTAGTCATTGTTATGATTACATGTGCTGCTGTGTGTCAGCCTTAGGCAATAACAGGTCAAGCTGAAGAGCAGGATCCATCAGCTTTGTACTTCAAACCTAAATTTGGTCCTGTAAAACCATTAGGGTTCATGGAGTCAAGAAAGATGGTTTCCTTCTTGGCTACTAACAAGACCTGTATGGACATGTCATAATAATGATCACATACTGGGGCCACCACTGGTAGACCTTTATGTAAATAGGTGAGAAAAAGCTATTGAAACAGTACACAGAGCATGTAGTGGTCCGCTGCATTTGGCTGCCTACTCCATGCTGGTATAATTATTGCTGTTTTTGATTTCAAGTTTTCCTAGAAATAAAAAGTTCACACATCTATAAACTCCTACAGCTTTGCATTTTTAGAAGTTTGTTTACAGCATCTATGTGACACAGCATGGTATTGTACTCAATAAACTCACCAGCAAGCATACTTCATCCATTTGAAGGTGGGAACCGTATACATGTCCATAATATGGACATCCATTCCCTATGTTATTAACAGTTTTTTTTTAAGTCAATATTTAAAAACGTCTCCAAAACCATCTAAAACAGTGGTTCTCAAACTTTTTTGGCTTGTGGCCCCCCTGTGTATGGTGCATCCTTTCGTGGCCCCCCAAAGTAAATGTATGACATAAATCATTCTAAAATGTAAAATCTGAATTAAACAAAGCATATTAAATGTTACAATGTAGTGGTGTTGCTTAGTAGCCTTATTTGTTTAGGTTTAATTATACAATTTATAATAAATTATAAAAAAGTTTTTTATAAAATGTCATCAAACTGGGGCCCCCCTGGCACCATCTCAGGCCCCCCAGTTTGAGAACCACTGATCTAAAATATAAAAATGAATACATACATGTCTCTTGGCTGCCTCTTCTATAAGCTGGAAGCAAGCATTCCCACAAGGCAGTGGTTTACAAAACTCCAATAAAGCCACTAAAATTATCCAAACTCTAAGCATTATCTACTTACGCTGCTATCAAGCTTTTGGTTTAACCCCAAGCTCCAAAAGTCCTCCCTCCGTAAGCAGACGGGACCATCCAGGACAATCATTTCTGCTGCTGGACGTGCTTTGTCCAGCACATAGTTCAACAGTTCATCCTGCAGAGGCCCCAGGTCATTGGACCACAGTGGACCATTGCTTGCATACTGGTGGTCCACCAGCCAGCCACCTGCTGCATAAACATGGTCCTCTGGTTTCCTTATCCATGGTGTGCTATTGCCTTGGACACAGAAAAGGGTTATTGGTGTCACTCTGACATACAATAGATACATAGAGAATACAAATTTAGACATCACTCTAACCTTTCAAACGGAAATAGGGCCGCAGGCGTGAGACATTCATTTCTTTTACTTTACCCTCCATCCTCAATGTTGCCACACCTTTCGAGGTGACCGAAGTCAGGGTAAATGGCCCTTGGTGCCGGGTCTGGAGAGTAGCCATTTTTTTAGGGGGTGGTTTCTCTCCGATAAGAACCTCATCACCAGCCTCTAGATTGACCTGGCTCACCCGCTTATTTTTCCTGACCTCAAAGCTTTTTTTGTATCTGCTCTGGGCCTTTTCAGTGTTGTGGATGACCTAATAGGTCAATATATACAATTTAGTATACTTCAAATGCATGCAATCATCTTGCACATAAGTTACATCAGACCTAACCTTCTCATTTAAAGCTTTAGCTTTAACAAGGGCTCTGTCCAGTTCTTCCTCTGGATTCTCAACCTCAAAGTTGTCCTCCATTGGACAGGTATTCATAGCCTCTGGGAGACGGGGATGGCGGTGGAAGAGGAGATAGTACGGCTGTACTGCGTTGATCTCTAATTAAAAAAAAAAGTGTTTTAGTTTGCATGGACATACTTTCAACAACAAAAGTGTAACTAACAAAAATATCCCTGTAAAATGTCAAACCAACCTGTTTTGCTGTGTTAATGCCATACACAATGGCTTGTAGATGAAAGTCCCAATCATGGTGGGCCTGATTCACGTACCGCCTGAGGGCACACTTCACATTTTGGTTGGTCCATTCATCCCTAACCATGAAAATGCATGTATTACATACACATCTTAAGCAAACAAAACATTCATTAACTGAATAACATTGAACTCTTAGCATTTTGTGCCAGGACGCTTACTTGGCCGTTTGTCAGTGCCTCAAAGATATGCGTGTTGAGCTGCCAATCCAAAACATAGGTTAAGCATGAAATTTAAAACTATTCCCCAATGTGGTCTGCATCTATTCACTGTAGGAGGTGCAGTATACCATTGGAAAGTTTGCAGAAGGCGTACCTCGTTCACAAACTCGCTGGCTCTGTCCGAAATTATTTTCCAGACCATACCGAACATGTAAAGTTTAGAGACCAGGCTGCCGATACCTCACTGGGTGAACCGTTCTTTAGGGGCTCTGCAATAACCCATTTTGTGAAGAGCTCAATGACGGTTAAAATATACTTGTGGGTCCTTGGGGTCTCTCTTAATGGACTAACCAGGTCCATGCCCAACACATTCCATGGCTCGTTCACCTGTGGCTGTCCCGGAACCAAAAAACTAATTTAAAAAGCATTAATGTAGGAAAATGTTTGATAATAAAAAAATATAAGCAAATAGCAATCAAAACCCAAAGTAATATTTGAGGTAGCTGCAGGCTTTATATATAAAATAACATCATTTATATGGTGCTTTCAATTGAGAGGTGGTTGTCCCAAACCCCAAGGTCTGAATTTCACCATAGAAAAAAATGAAATAATAAAAAAAATTATCATTGTTTTAAGAAGTATCATTTTGAATACTTTTGTTAATTAAAACCAAAAATATATTTATTGGATATTTTCAGTAAAAATCATGTAAAATCATGTAAAAAAACAGTCCCACATTTTCACGTCACTACCGAACATTGCATAGTTTAATCAATAATATAATAGTGCTTTAAGCCACTCCTCTCCATTTTGAACCAGAAACTTTGTCTGTGCCTCTCTCCCTTGTGGTGACATGGTGATTAGTCCCATGGTTTTAAATAAATGTGATCAAAAGTTTGGAAATCAGTGTGTGACATTTATGAACGTCACTACCGATCACACACTTTCAATGATTAATTAAGTTTTTTTTTTCTTTTCTACTGGTCATTTAGGTTTTACTCATGTTTCAATGTCGAGAACTGTGCTAGCTAACTACGTACTGATTAGCATCTAAGCAGTAGGATCAAAGTTAGCTTAAATCGTCACAACCGAAACAGTCACAACCGAAACATGTGTTTCGTGTAATTGTTTCGGTAGTGACAAAATGACACTTATTTCTTTATTTTAATAAATAAATAGAAACTTTCAAGTGCACATATAGATTCTTTTTCAGTACAAATAATTTGTCAGTCATATTTCTGTAATGTTGTACGTGATTATACTAGGACTACAAACTAAGATAAAATGAACTAGGCCAGATTAATTTAATTCATAGTAGCTTGACTCATTATTGATATACAGTTGAAAGAAAAAGTATGTGAACCCTTTGGGCTTACTTGGATTTCTTCATAAATTGGTCATAAAATGTGTTCTGATCTTCATCTAAGTCACAACAATAGAGAAACACAGTCTGCTTAAACTAATACCGCACAAACATTATACGTTTTCATGTTTTTATTGAACACAACATGTAAACATTCATAGTGCAGGGTGGAAAAAGTATGTGAAACCCTATGCTAATGACTTCTCCAAGAGCTAATTGGAGCCAGGAGTCAGCCAACCTGGGGTCAATCAATGTGATGAGATTGGATGTGTTGATTAAAGCTGCCCTGTCCAATAAAAAACACACACCAGTTTTGAGTTTGCTGTTCTGAAGAAGCATTGTCTGATGTGAACCATGCCTCGCACAAAAGAACTCTCAGAAGACCTACGATCAAGAATTGTTGACTTACATAAAGCTGGAAAGGGCTACAAAAGTATATCTAAAAGCCTTGATGTCCATGTGTTCACGGTAAGACAGATTGTCTACAAATGGAGAAAGTTCAGCACTGTTGCTACACTCCTGTAAAGATGACTGCAAGAGGACAGCGCAGAATGCTCAATGAGGTGAAGAAGAATCCTAGAGTGTCAGCTAAAGACTTACAGAAATCTCTGGCACATGCTAACATTTTTGTTGACAAATCTACAATAAGGAAAACATTAAACAAGAATGGACTTCATGGGAGGACACCACGGAGGAAGCCACTGCTGTCCAAAAAAAAACATTGCAGCACGTTTGAAGTTTGCAAAAGAGCACCTGGATGTTCCACAGCACTACTGGCAAAACATTCTGTGGACAGATGAAACCAAAATTGAGTTGTTTGGAAAGAACACACAACACTATGTGTGGAGAACAAAAGGCACAGCACACCAACATCAAAACCTCATCCCAACTGTGAAATATGGTGGAGGGGGCATCATGGTTTGGGGCTGCTTTGCTGCCTCAGGCCCTGGACGGATTACTGTCATCGATGGAAAAATGAATTCCAAAGTTTATCAAGACATTTTGCAGGAAAACTTAAGACCATCTGTCCGCCAACTGAAGCTTAACAGAGGATGGACGATGCAACAGGACAACGACCCAAAGCATAGAAGTAAATCAACAACAGAATGGCTTCAACAGAAGAAAATACGACTTCTGGAGTGGCCCAGTCAGAGTTCTGACCTCAACCCGATTGAGATGCTGTGGCATGACCTCAAGACAGCGATCCACACCAGACATCCCAAGAATATTGCTGAACTGAAACACTTTTGTAAGAGGAATGGTCCAATATTTCTCCTGACCGTTGTGCAGGTCTGATCTGCAGCTATAGAAAACGTTTGGTTGAGGTTATTGCTGGCAATGGAGGGTCAACCAATTATTAAACCCAAAGGTTCACGTGCTTTTTCCACCCTGCACTATGGATGTTTACATGTTGTGTTCACATGTTGTGTTCAATAAAAACATGAAAACGTATAATGCTTGTGCGGGATTAGTTTAAGCAGACTGTGTTTCTCTGTTGTGACTTAGATGAAGATCAGAACACATTTTATGACCAATTTATGAAGAAATCCAAGTAAGCCCAAAGGGTTCACATACTATTTCTTTCAACTGTAAATGAAGGCTATATGATTCTACGTCTGGTCTCTAGGAAAACTTTCTGCGCTAATTTAGTGGGACTTTGACTGATTGCTTTATATAATTGGCATAATAGGTAGCACTTATCAGTATCATTGTAAATTTACATGTCATTGTTAAGTGTAGACAGGGCAGGCTCACACTAATAATGTAAATGTAAATATCTTTGGTTTATTTGTAGAGATAGGAATCGCCAACATGCATAGACGGAAAGATGAAAGTAGAGCGGACAGACTGAGAAAATACAGACAAAGATTGAGGGAGGACCCAGAGAGGTACCAAGAAAAAGGAAAGAGAATGAAACAGAAACGCAGGGAAGAAGGGATGCTGAAAAGTATCAAAGAATTATCTGACAGGGAGCAAAGAAATGTCAGAAAAGAATGGAGGAAAAGACAGGACAAACACAGGAAGATGGTTAAAAGACAGTTCTGTGTGTATAGTTCTTTTTAGGGATCGACCGATATGGATTTTTTTTGTGCCGATAGCGATTTTTGTTTCATCAGCCTTAGCCGATGACCGATACAAGCTGACGATTTTCTTGAGCCGATACTTCTTTTGCTCACTCAGTTTACTTATAAAAATGACACGATGATGCCAAATGTTACAAGTCTCAATTTAAAAAAGTAACATTTATTGAACTTAAAAAACTATATTTCTGTCTGTAAAAATGCCGGAAAAACTCGGTGAACACAGCAGCCACAAATCGGCCAATGCCAATACACATAAAACTCACAAAAATCGGCCGATATATTGGTCGTTCACTAGTTCTTTTATATGAAAATTTATTCAACCTACCTCAAATCAAATAAAAAATGAAGTTTACTTCAAACTCAAAAAAGTCAAACTCAGCAACAAGAGAATCAGTTAAGGAGGTTTAGAGAAGTTAGAATGTGTAATGGAAAAACAGGCACGCCTGTGTACACCAACATTACACATGGACATGGGTGCACACACACCAAATTCTGTAGTTAATATTGTGGGCCTGAAGTTTAATATGGACATACATTGTCATCTTTTTCCCAAGAGATGTGAAAATCAACACAGCATCTTGCATCCCTTCAAGCTCTAAACTATCCGCCATCTCTTCAGCGTAATGTCAGTGCAAAGTGCTTTTATGTGGTGTTGCTTTAGATATTCTTTGTGCTGTATGTTTTGACTGCATAATGCCAACCATTTTTGACTAACTAATTACTTTTTTTACACAAAATATGGACAATCCAATATGGTCGTCACTACCGAACATTTGAGGTCACAACCGAAACAAATAATGTTCTGGAAAAATAATTAGATTAAAATAATAGGTTTTGTTATTAGAAAAGATGACAATTTTATTTAGTTTGATAAAAATTTAAACTAATGAATCCTTGAATTTAAAAACTGTATCAGTGCATGTATGTCAATTACAGAGAAATATTGCTTTCAAAATGCATTTAATTTGATGAACCACTCTTATAGTTTTGTTAAAATAATATTTCTAATCAATATAACCATGACACTATCTTTAAAAAAATGTAAACAAATATATTTAGAAGGTTAATGTAAAGAAAATCAGAATATATATATATATATATATATATATATATATATATATATATATATATATATATATATATATATATATAATGAGCTTATAGATACACATGGAATTGGCAATCAAATTTAGACAATTGTAGACCAAGGCAGACTGTGATAGTCGTGCCCAAAAACAGGCAGGACAGATGATGATCTAGTGGAAATATTGTTTATTCAATAAGGGAAAATAATCTTCCCATAGCAAAATGACAAACATCAAAATAAAGGTTAGCAGCCCATGCTGTTATAAGGGCTTGACAACACTGAGCCACGTTTTAACACAGCACCCCTATAAATACATTCTGGCCTCTACCAATTTCCCACAAAAGGTATATATTAAATAATACTTTAATCAATAAACCCTTAAACCATACTAATATTTTCAAAACATACATATTGTATTACAATTAACTCAATACAATCGATTATCTAAGTAATAATAAAGAAGTTAATTACTACAAACAAACAAAGAAATAAACTACTTGAAAAGAATAAATGATATCCCCCTCAGGGTCTGAACTTGATGGTATAATCCAACTTCCTCTGGAACAGCATAAGTTGAGGCTTGAAGCCCCGCCTCTTCCTTTGTTTGCTGGCACATGGAATGTGGCCATTCACTCCACACCAGAACAACTAGTGATGGGAGAAACGAAGCTTTTCGAAGCTTTGAATCAATTGAACCAATTGCTTCGAAAATTGATTCAGTTGTTTGAAGCAGTTCGAAACACCACACACGATGGCGACCCCTGCTGATCAAAATAGAGTAAAAGCAGATATGGCCAAACATTTTACACTTTTTTACAAAATAATAGCAAGATTTTTATTAAAATATGTTTTAAAAATTATTTTACTTAATTAAGACATAGTTAAAAGTGTATTGTGTGTTTTTAGCTTTATTTAGGGCAAACAAATCATTAAAACTAACTACCCTTTTAATTATGCACATTTTTGTCATTAAATCTGTCTATAAACAAAAAATAGACAAAATGGCAGTGTTATTAGTCAGAAGGATAAATGTTTTATGGACTTTTATAATAAATCTGACCCGAGTTCACCGAAACATATTAGAAACTGGTCATGTGATCAACTCTCCCTAGTGGTGACCCATCGGATTTTCGAAACGTTTCGAAACAGTTATTACGTAATGAAGCCTTGTTTGCTAAAATCACGTGACTTGGGCCAGTTTGAAACACGCTCCGAACCACTGATTCGAAACAAAAGATTCGTAAATGTTTCGAAGCCTCATGAAGCAGTGCTTCGAAAACGACCATCACTAAGAACAAC
This sequence comes from Misgurnus anguillicaudatus, assembly GCF_027580225.2. Lineage (NCBI taxonomy): Eukaryota > Metazoa > Chordata > Actinopteri > Cypriniformes > Cobitidae > Misgurnus > Misgurnus anguillicaudatus. The sequence goes on from NC_073360.2 coordinate 3,917,736, forward strand.
AAGACTCAGGTAAAAGAAAAACAGTATTAAGAAACAGTATTAAGAAGTGTGCACCCTTCCATAATCAAGATCCAATAAACTGTCAACTTTCAACATGTCTTGAGATTGTTTATTTGTATACATGAGGGAATCCAAAAAGCAACAAAATGCAATTAAACTTCAAACTAACTTAAAATTGGTAGGGCTAAATGCTTAAATGTGAATCTGAAGCATTATCAGTGGTGATACCAGCCAGGTATGACATGTCCAGCTTCCATGTTTCTTGTACCATCTCTTCCAATGCTTCCCTCAAGCATTCTGCTGTGTGCTCTGTGTTGAGCCCAATACAGCCCAAACACCAGCTCTGCATGTCCCAGGTTTCAGTGATAAATTGCAGAGTTACTGCCATGAACGTGGAAGTGGCCCTGCTTGTCCACAGATCAGTGGTGCATGAAAAAAAGTTTTTTTTTCCAAGATGGTTCATGACTATTTCTTTTGTTTCGTTATATAGGGCTGGGATTTCAGTGTGCATGAAAAAGTTCCGTGAAGGAAGGGCATACCTGTTGTTCAAATGTTCAAGAAGTTGTTTGAAGCCAGGTTTCTCAACAGTATACACAGGAACCTGATCCATGCATATGTACACTGCTACAGCCCTGTTCAGCTTCTTGGCTTCAATTGAGTTTGCTTCATACTTTCTTTGCTGTTCAAATACAGCTGGAAGTGTAGGTTGTTATTGTGTTGTTTTTGTTGCAGGTCAAGTCTCATTTTCTTTCTGGTGCTACAAGAGAATGCCAAACTTTAATAAACATTTTTTTAGACCACACTTCTGAACTAACTAATATAAGGACTTAGGTTAATGGTAAATATTTGTTACCGTTTTCTTTATCAACCAAAGCCGATCGCGCGGGTACCGCACTCGCCATCTTTCCATTCACTTTTGCTAAAGAGAGCGAATGAGACGAGTGCGCATGCGCGTCAATGCATCTTTCTGTTCACTTCACTGTTGTTAAACAGAGCGATTGAGACGAGTGCGAGTGTGCGTCAACGTGCTCTTGGAGAGAAGCGAAAGTGACAGCTCGGCTAATATCGATCTTTTGGGTAAATTATCGTTATGCATCGTTTAGACATTTCAGTATCAATAATTATCGAAATATCAATATTTTGACAACACTAGTATATTATGTCTTAGACCTTGTTGTTTCTATAAAAAAATAATTGTGCTTATGCAGAAAGACCCCTGTAACTGCTCATGGGAACACAATATGAAGTTCTGAGAAGTTCACAAACAAAAAAAATAAAGTCAGACAAATGATAAAGAAACTAGAGCACTGTTCTGTAGCCTGTTACATATGCAGGCTCCATACGTCATTAAAACTGATTTATTTCAGTTATCTGATCATTACATTCCAGAAAGCTTGTCAGATTCTACAGGCATGTAACTATTTTATCTTTTTGTATAACATTACTTCTGTCACAGTTCTCCATACATAATGAATGACATAAGGCAAGATTACAAAACTAACAGGACCTTATTCATGTAGAACAGCATAACACAATGACAAGGTAACATACAGATGAGATCAGACAAAGGATGGGCACATTAGGGCAGACTATAAATGATAATGACAAACAGCTGTAACTAATAATGATTGATTAACTAAACACAGTGACTAACTAAAAGGTAACAAACCCAAAGAGTATCAATGAACAGTGATAAAATTAACTTAATGAAACCAAAACCCTGACAGTACGCCCCCTCCCGGTAGGCATGACCTCGCACCATAGATGAAACAAAATAGAGGCGGTAGGGAGGGAGCAACAACCAAAAATCCAAAATACAGTAATGTGGGGTGAGGGAATGGTCTAGAGCAGGGTCCAGAGACCAGACAAGACGAACCCCCAGGGTGGAGATGCTGACGGAGGGCGCCAGGGTGATGGAAGTCTTAGTCCCACCCTGGGGACAGAAGACAGCGTTGACACTTGAGGGGAGGCTCCAGGGCAAAGCCACATGAGCAAAGAACTCGTGGGGGGAGCCGAGGATCCGGAGGGACGGGGCGGAGCTGGTGGGTCTCCCAACTGAGACAAAGGAGGGGATCCGGAGCCACAAGGCAGAGCCAGAGCTAGGGAATCCCAAGGTCACGTCTACGGGAAGGAGTCCAACGAGCCGGAACCAGAGGGATGACCGACGCCTGGTGACGTCACTGTGTGGATGGGAGCTGACGAAGAGGAGGAAGCAGAGAGACTAAGCAAGGCCGCTGGTCCGAGGCGACCTTTAGGTCTCTGGGAGCGGGGGGCAGAACTGGAGACACCCCCCGAGCCTCAGACGAACCAGTGCCGGTGCCGCGCTTAGGATAAGCAGGGGTGTGTCGCTGTGACAGCTGATGTAGCTTCGGACTGGCTGGGGCTTGTAAAGGAGGGAGGAGAGGAAGGCCGGATTGGACCGGCGGCGCTATCGAACAATAACTAGGCAGAGGTGTGCTGGACGTAAACAGCGGTGACGACAAGGGGTGGGAAATGTCCAAAGCACCCCAGGGAACGTTATTGGCTCACCCTCAGCGGCGGGGAGATGGACATCCTCCATGACATCCTTAGCAGCTCCCACGGCGAAACACCGGAAGCTCTGGTCATGCAACCTGGTCAGGGGGAACATCCGTGGTTTTGGCGATGTTGGGCTCTGAGGGTAGCTCTGGCTCTCAGGTCACGCTGCCGGGTTCTCCACCTGCGGTGGGCAGGAGTTCCAGGTAGGCTGAGTGCCGTCTGGGCTCTGGGGGTGGCGAATGTCCGTTGGACCATCCAAAGTGATCTCCACACCGAGTGATGGTTTTAACAAAAAAACTATAACATAAACTAAAACGAAACTGATTTTTCAGGAAACAAAAACTCTAGTTTGCAAAACGAAGGGGAACACTTACACGGCACAAATGTTTGGTCTGATCTTCTGTCACAGTTCTACATACATAATGAATGACATAAGGCAAGATTACACAACTAACAGGACTTTATTCACGTAGGACAGCATAACACGATGACAAGGTAACTTACAGACGAGATCAGACAAAGGACGGGCACATTAGAGCAGAATATAAAGGGTAAATGATAATGACAAACAGCTGTAACTAATAATGATTGATTAACTAAACACAGGTGTGACTAAGTAAAGGTAACAAACACAAAGAGTATCAATGGACAGTGATATATTAACTTAATGAAACCAAAACCCTGACAACTTCACCCAGCAACAAGGTCTTTTTTCTTGTAATTTGGTGTTATTTTTTGGACAGTTTACACGGCTGTATTATCTGTATTGTCAATTTCAATAAAAACTGAGCATTACATTCGCAAGCCATAAACATATCATAATAATTTACGCAAGAATAACCAGTAAACTTTATAATTGTTAATATTCTGATATGAGACATATGCAAATGAGACCTCATAAGGGCGCTATTTTGTTTGAGAAATGGCCATCATTTCCCAGACTCCTGCATCACTTTTTGTGATGCCCCTGAAACACTTCCGCTGTCATTTTTTCTGTTTGCAGCACGTTTCTGTATTCATTCCTGTTGTGGGAACTTGAAACACTTTTATGTATTTGTTCGTGTTTTGAGAATTTGCAACACGTTTCTGTATTTGTTTGTGCTGTGAGCATCTGCAGCGCATGTGTTGTCAAACTGATGAAGATGTTTCTTAATTTGTTGGTGTTTTTTTTATTTGCATGTGTTTTATTTCATTGAAGTGGACTGACTCCTCTCGGCCAACGTAGTAACAGCATGCACTGCATGAAAAGTGAAATTTTCGTCAGAATGTGACACTGTAGATTGACGTGAAACTCCAAGTTTACGACTGCCCACCACAATTTGCAGGCAATGCCGAAAACTGCCATAAATTGTCAGAAATTGACGTGGGCCTTGCTTGGCAGTTGTCCCCCCTTCCCCTAATTCTAGGGGAGCCTTTAACATGTAAATGAACATGCTGTGAGCTAGCCTGACGTTGTCATACTCAATTCTAGTCAGAATTTGAGTCTGATTGTAACGGGTGCTTTAATGAAAGCGATGAAGAGGTGAATCCATGTGCAAAAGGTGTTTATTAAGTAAAATCCCAATAAGGGCCAGCAAACAAATCCAGTCAGGGTAATCCACAATCAGAATCCAAATAACAGGCGATATATCAGGGCAGGCGGCAAACAGGCAATAAATCCAAATAAACAGGCAATGGTCAAACACAGGCAGATGCAGGTAACAGATACAGATACAGATAAACAGATAACAGGCAGATATACAGACAGGTTGGGGCGATGTAATAATCAGCCAGGAGCATGTGAACAGGAAGTGACTTATATACAAAAACAAACAGGAAGTGTGAAGCGTGACATGGCATGATGATTTCAAAATAAAAGTCAGAACAGAGCAGGATATCAAAATACAAGTACAAATAACAAAAATACACAAAATACAGAAAAATACAAGACAAAACCTTACACTGATACCGCTCCATTGAGCTATAATTATGAGGCGTGTCTCAACCGAAAAATGCCTCTGCACTCAATTGGATAGACCTACGGCCAATCAGAGCAACGGAGTGTGTGATATACGTTACGTCTTTTGCAGCCTGACCGAACTGCTAGTTATTTCGCTACAATGACACTAACATTGTGATTATACTAAGTCTGAGTTAGCAACGTACATCAACACCTACTATGTTTACAACATTTAGTTTATATCACAACATTAAGTATTTACTAAGTCATACAGTAAGACTATCTCTTACCATTTGTACGTTAGGTGAACTTATCCACGACGATACCCATTACGTTGGCTTGAAAATATTGGAGCCTAGCATGTCCCTCCAGTTATTCAGCAACCACGATTCCGGGCTTCCGAAAAGAAGCTGGCAACGACCGCTAATTATATCCATCTCGTCATGCACGCCGAGTTGCATCGCCTTGATACCAGTTTCAGTTGCGACCAACGTTTGCCGAATCCCGTGGGAGGGCGGCAAAAACATCAACAAATGCCTTGCTCGCGTTTCTCTATTCCTCTTTTAAAATCAATGCTCTGTCGATATCTTTTAGAACAGACTCCATGTCAGAATCCACACATCTGAATTCTACAGCGGCAGCCATTTTGTTGTAAACAGATTCAACACACACGCTCTTTGGTGAAGTGGTTCATTACGTTACTGTTGATTATCTGTCCATCATCGTATAAAGCCCTCCCTGACAATTTGATTGGCTCGACCAGCTTTGGGTCTAGCATAGTAGCTCCCCAACGCAGAAACCCCAGACCGATCTTTCCGTTCTCAAAATGTTGTGGGCGGCGCTAAGATCGGCTGGCATCCAGGCTAGCTGTGAGCTATACAAATGCAAATCAGGGTAGCAGCTGGGGGAGTTTTACTCAGGTGACATTCAGAGAGGGGGCAACTTCATTTTATGCAAATCTCTGGTATTAGTATAGGCAAATTACAAATTACTCTTAAATTTTAGCTTTAATTTATTTATTTTTATGTATGTATGCTACACTGTTAACCCAGATATTGTCTTAATGATGTAAACTTCACTTAATATTTTGAGTTTTGGACATACACTTAAAAAAATCTTAGTTCATTTAACTTTTAAGCGTATAAAATTAATTAAACTAAAACATTCAAGTGAATGAACTTTATCGGTACATGTTGTAAGGAATACCCATAATCCTTTGTCCTTGAATATTATTATTATTTAAGCTTTTTTACAGAATTAAGAACTGATAAGAACTTTAACTACTTAAATATTTGTTAAAATGTCATAGAGGTTTATGCTCTTATATTATTCATGTTGTTTAGTTGGAAATTATAAATTACCATTTTTGTAAATGAAAGTCACCGTACAGGTGATCATTGTTTATTGACATAACAGCACATTGTATTTTTCTCCACAGTATGACAATTGTTGTCAAAAATGCAGTTTTGTGTGTGTTTCAGTGAAGAATCAAGTTAATTCAATGACTGACTTTGTAATGAGTTTTGTGTTACAATACCATTTATAACACTAAGAGAAATATAATTATAAATGAATTAAAAATAGAAAATCTTTAATATCTGTTAACTAAGCGGAGATGTTGGACAGAGTAATTCAAAATCAACTTAAAATCAAGTTTAATGCACTTTCTGAATGATATTGTAATTATTAGAAATTTTAAGTTAAATATACTTGTTTTAGTTCACATTACTTACTTTTTTTTAGGGCAACCAAGTTTGCTCCAATTTTATTATACAGGCTAGTACAAAGTATATTTAAGTTCAATGTGTAATAACTGCAAAGTATTTGATATTGCAAAACATTGTAAGTTAAATGAATTACATTTATTAAAGTTACCATTACTTAATTATTTTATGGCCACCAGTTTGCTCACATTTTTTGATCAGTAAATAATGATAGAATTTTCATTTTAAAGTGAACTATCCCTTTAAAAGGATTCAATTTGTCCAGGCGCACAGTGTAGATTAATTACTCTGTATGTCATTAGCAATAACCAATGTTATGTAAAAAAAAAAAGATACACAAAACAATTTATTTCAACAATTGTAATTGTTTTAACAAAGTTTTAATCAGGCTCAATTTGTGCATTCTATGCAAACAACATGTCAAACAACAAAATGTCTGTCCGGATGGGAATGAAGCAAAGAAACTTGTGCAATTACATCACAGCTCAAATACTGTGCATAGTGGCATGACTACAGTTTATTGAATTCACATACTGGTATCCTGCCATACTTATCCATCATATACATCTCCTAACACACCCTTTGGCATTTCCCGCTTTGGCCATTCTTTTAATTTCTCTTCAAATGCAGGTCTTTTAACATGTCCTCCCAGAGACTGCACAACACTCTTGTAACAGTAGGAACGTATTGGATGGACATACTCTTCCCCGCTCGAATATGTAGCCTTTCTTAGCAAGACAGAGCCACATTTCTTCCTTAATGCAGACCTCTGCTGTGAGTGATTGTAGAATGGGATATGACCTCAAGTCCTGCTAACCTTTGTACCATCCCGTCTGAGCTCAGAGGTTTCAGTAAGCATGTACACTGTCATACATTTTGGACAAACCTAAACTGTAAGAAGTCGTCACGGAGGATACCAGTTAATTTCATCATGGCCAAAAGTTTCATCAACAAGTGTTCTGGTTTTTCACTTCTGGACTGATCACTTCCATGCCCCTCCCCATCTTGTATGTGAGGATAGGCTTCACTCTGCTCCTCAGCAAGGATTTCCCCTTCTTCATCCATAAAGTCATCCTATGGAAATATAAAGGACATATTTAAAACACATGCAATGCACATATAGCACCACCATTAGACCATTAGAGATTGAATATGGCCATTTGAGATTAAAAAGTAGAATCGTTAATATGGTCATTTGAGATTTAAAAAGAACATAATATGGTAATTTCTCATCAGTATGGCCATTTGAGTATTAAAAGATTTTAAAACTGTAGTTGGAAAAGATCATGTGCATCTCAAACAGCTAGCTTTACTGCAATGAGCTGGTTAAGAACTTTGTGAGAACTTAATCCACTTCAACTTCATTTTAAGAATTTTTTATACTTTATAAAGTGTGTTTATACTTTAGTTGCTTTCATTAGTTAACTAACAGCAATTTGAGAGTGGAAAACGATCATGTGGGTGAAATATGTTAAGTTTTCCCGTTTCACCTCTGGATTAGCATGTATTGAACTTCATACTAGTATATCCAAAGGTAACTTCATGCTTACCACACAACAGGAGATGTCTTCATCATCTTGAACTGACTATGAATCGCTGGAGTCCAGGAAAAGATTAATGCTTTGGTCATCTGCTGTTTCGTTTGAAAAACAACAACAAACAGAATGCATTATGCATTAATTATGCATTATAACGCGATATTTCTAATTAATTATAAATTACTATTACAATAACAACAACAAATTACTATTACAATAACAGCAATGGCTACCACAATGGATAAAACATGCTGGAGGGCTACTTTTTGATATAGTATACTCAAAACGTTTTTGTTTAACTTGTTTATTTTATTTTATTTTATTTTACTTGTTGATATGTTTTAGTATTGTTTAAAATGTTAACATACGTAAACCAAGCCAAGCTAATATAAAAAAATATGTAATTATGTCACAGGTCGAAGCGGACCACAGGTGTCGTGAGTCATGCCCCTTCCTAGCTTCCACCTCGAGGAGGTCCCAAGAACACCCCAATGACCAGCTAACAAGAGGACAGGTAAGTACTGTTAAAACAAACTTTATTTAAATTAATTAAAATGCAAGTAGGGGACGGGGAAAAAGGGAACTAAAATCAAACTCTCGGTCCAGAGAGTGTGGGCCAAGGATGCTAGGGCTTCGTCACGGGGATGCTCAGGTAAGGCTTTCCCAAGTTGTTGCTCTTCTCTAACGTGACTTGCATCCACTGTTTCCAGCTAACTTTGTTTCTGTGTTACAGATGGGCCGTCCGTGGCTTCTTTCTGTCTTCCTGAGGCAAGAGAGAAAATATGGTAAGTATCACGTGGGCAGAGGTGAGTACCTTACACTGCAGTGTCTGGATTTGGGGCCACTAGAGTCTCCAAGGGCAACTGGGCTTCCTTTAAGACACAAAGAGTTGTTAATAGTTGGCCCTAGATGGTTTAGGTAAGTATTCCTTCGTCGCGGAGGTGTCGATGGGCGTCCCAGGTGAGTGACTCGCTTGTACTCTAGACACACAAGGGGATATTCACAGGTAAGTGGTTCTTAGTTCCAAACATACAAGGATATACTCCCAGAAAGTGATACGTCACTATGGGCATACGAGTGCGTGTACCAAAAAGGGATGGCTAGATCTTCTCCCCCTCTCTAGACATACAGGTGTGTTTTCACAGGTAGGGTTCTTAGCTTTAGCTTGTAGGGGCGTACTCTCAGGTAAGCAGCTTACAACTGTGGGCATACAGATACGTGTTCACCGGTCAGTATCTCTTAGCTTTGGGACATACAGGTGTAGGTCCACAAGTAAGTGACTCTTTGCTTTAAGCATACAAGGGGCGTACTCAAATAAATGGCTCTCTACTTTGGCGTATGAGGACGTACTCTCAGGTAAGTGGCTTAAAGGTATACGTTCACAAGAGGTGACTCTTGGCTTTGGGCCATACAGGTGTGTATTCACAGGTAAGTGACTCTTCGCTCTTAGCATACAAAGGGCGTACTCAGGTAGATGGCTCTCTACGGTGGGGGCATACAGGTACATATTCACAAATCGGTGGCTCTTTGCTCTTAGTATACAAAGGGCGTACTCAGGTAGATGGCTCTCTACAGTGGGGGCATACAGGTACGTATTCACAAATCGGTGGCTCTTAGCTCTAGGACATACAGGTATGTATCTACAGGTAAGTGACTCTTCGTCTGACTCTGTAGTGAATATATGGGAACACAGAAAGCATTCAACTTACGGACCCTTTAAGGGATGGACGATATGCCTTGGCCTTGTTGGGGCTGGAGAGACTGGAGAAAATGTGATACTTGTAGAATTGTGACCTCTTCAACGGGGCAGACGTCCCAGGCCACATCCAACTTAATCGTTGATGACTTTCCCACAACGATTTCCAGCCTTTGGCACAACTCTGCAAAGCACAGCAATACTTTACAATGTAGATAATTCAGTAACCTCGGGGAGAAGACGGTACACCACCTCTCAACTTTAAACAGGGGAAAATGGGGGTATGACTCGAACACTGCTGCTCGTTGGACCTACCATGGCCAGGCCGCCGCCACCTCTCCAGGTGGGTTCAGGTCAGTTATATATATACCAGGCCTGTATGCAGACGATTACCGGGGTCGAACGCTTCCCTCTCCTCTCTTCCAAACCACAGAACAAGAGATCTAGACAGGGGCGCACTTCCAGAAGAACTCCACATTAAGTCAACACACACACAGGGGTCACACAGCAGTCACTTCGTATTGCAGATAATCCCTCCCCGCAATAAAGTTCTTCCCCACACTATTCAGTGTACCTTACGTGTTTTTATCGTCTCACCACCTCCAGCTGGAGGAAAGGGTCAGGAGTTATGAGCATTCGTGCATAAAGAGGTGGTCACTGCTGGCGCAGCGTACGTTCTTCCCCACGGGATTTCCTTCTCGGCCTAACAGAGTAAGTGCAGACAACGGGGACACGGCACAGCACTGCAATCCTCAAGTGTACACACCTCAATAAAGACTCACACAATGCACTTCACTCACTCTAGTGATTTAAGGTTGGCACCTTACTTTGGACCGAGGGTTTCATCCGGGGGAGAATCCAGGACACTGACACAGCAAATGGCCCACAGTTGGCGTCGCAGCCGCAGCAAAATAACTTCCTCCCGTTCGGGTCGATACTTGGCTCGCCCACAAATCCTTCCCACGGTGGGGCCACTTACACACTGTTTCACAACTCACAACAATAGTTGGTGTTCCATACTCAAGGTAAGGTATATAGACAGATTGATCTTTCAATGTACTCATGATTCCGTTGATGCTAATTCTCCTCTCTTTATCCTTACAGCTACTCACACATATCCAGCAGGAAAGGGTGGCGTTTGTTTGGCTCCGAATCCCCTAGCAGTTTTTCTGGTATGTATCTCTCCTTTCCTAAAGACAGCAAGAGTCAACACAGTGTTCCATCCAAACCTGTATATTCCGGTGGCCCCTCTCTTTCTTCGCTTTGCGAAGGTCCAAACCCTCTATATGTCCGTCTCTATATCCTCTCCGAAGGCCCCGAACGTTCGGCTCAACCCGCAGTATCTGCTGGAAATCAACAACACTTCCTGTATTTCTGGTGCCTTCTTTATACTCCTCTTCTCTACTGAATCGCCCAATCCATGATCGCCACATTCAGCGACACACCTGTTGCCAATCCTGCCCAAATTTCAGTCTCCTGGAGTTCCCGGAAGTGACTGGTGTTTGGGGAATAGCGTCCGGGCGGAACTAATCTTCACCCCATTCGGTTGCGCCCCTTCAAAAAGTCACTCCGTGACAATTATGTTCACCGTTGTCTGAACTGCTATTCGCTGGGTGCATTTCTTCAAATTCTTCAATCACTTCTTTTGCTGGGTCGGATTGCATTTCACTTACATCAATCTCTCTAACTCCAGTAAAGTTATCTTCTGGGTCTTTACACATTGACGGTACATCACAGCGGGTTCATGACTGGTTAGCAGCAGGATCTGTACGTTATCTGACGTAGCCCTTTTGGATTTTTTTCTCCCAAACTCTATTTTTAAAAATAGCGCTTTCTGTGGTCAAAATAGTGTGTATGACACAGTTCAGTGTTGCAATGTTCACAGAAGCGCAGAGGTCGTTCCAGCACACTGCGCCAGTTGTTTATATCATACGCATGCGCGCACGTCTCACGAGATTTTCCTCATATCAGTAACCTCACATGTGATTGGAGGAGCCCGATGAGCTTCTCGCCTTGGTCCAGTCACGTGAGAGGTTATGGCCACGACTCATATAGCAGAGAAAGATGAGCATATAATAACAGACGTTTGCTGTTTGTAACTCCAAGAAGAGAAGACGGGTGCACAATCCCAAGATTGCGGTAAGAATAATTTTATGTATAAGCATATTTTTTAAGTAGCACAAGCTAAAAGCCCAAGCTATGTTTTATAACTTAGAGGTGTTTTTTGTCTTGTAATTTTTAGGAGGCTGTACGGCATCTCTGAGGCACACTGCAGGCACTATGAACCAGAGCAAGGGTAACGTAACGTTACGATTTAAAGAATATGTCTCTATTCTTGTGTAAGGAAATAGATGCGTTAATAGATCCGAGCATAAACACGCACATTTTGTTTTCACAAGACTAACGTCGCCTCATAACGAAGCCGTGACCTCCTATTTCCTATTTTAACAAGTCCAGATTTAACTGTTGAGAATGACGACATTGTTTGTAAGTATAACTTCTAATGTTTTTCATCATTCCTTGGTTAATTGTACCGTGACTGGCAGGTAAATTGTATTTTTATTAATACCAGTCTAATTTAATTGTTTTCCAGCTGCCTGTAAGACAGATTGTGAGTCAGTACGCCGGAGCTTCAGATACAAGCAACCTGAACTCGCATCGCTTTCGGAAACTGCGAAAAGTTTAGCTCGGAGTCGATCCAGAAGAAAAAGGGTACGATTTATTATATTGGATCAGTTTTTTTGTCAATGTGAGTATTTTTAAGGTCACTTATTGTCTTTATTGATTGTATTACAGTTGGTGGAAGCAAGATGAAGTGATGCCATGGACATTTGGAAGTGCCCCACCATAGATATATACGCCTGTAAAAGTGCCTTTTTTTCCAACGATTTTTAGGGATCTTTCCCGAATGTCTTGGGCACTTTTTGACGTGTTTGGAAAACAACATAAGAGACATTATGCTGCTTTGTACATAGTTGTGTGTTTCTAATTAAAGCTCTTTCTTTGAATAAAGAGCTTTGTGTTTATAAATAAAGCTCTTTGTTTTCTCTTATATTCCTTGATGGTGTGAATAGTGTAGTCCATAGCACAATGACAATAATATATAATAAATTATTATAACATAAATTATATATTTATTATTATTATTATTATCATTTATAATGAGCCAGGGTGCCCAATAACCCCCCTCTTTAGAGAAACAGCCCGACTTGAATTTACTCACTCAGTATTGGCTGAAGCCACTACTTTTAAACAAGAAAAATCCCTTGTGATTGGTTTGCAGTGATTTGCCAACCATTCACGGGGGATTTTAGTTGTTTAAAAGTAGTGGCTTCAGCCAATACTGAGTGAGTACATTCAAGTGGGCCGTTACTCTAGTTTCGCTGCTATTCACATGCTAATTAGGCCAGACACGCTCTACCTGGCCAGGATAGGTTTCGCTGCTATTCATATGCTAATTAGAGGCATCGCACCATTCATTGTCTTTATTTTATATATTTTTTATAATTGGAAAGCAATTGGAAAGCATAGACCTGATAGGAAAGCATAGGCAAAGCCAAACAGAGGTGAACGCCGGTGTGTGCGTTTCGGGCGCACTGACAGAAATGTGTTCTAACACTCACCTGAGTCCGCAGGGGAGCGAGCGGAGCGGAGGTAATCGCAGGTGTCTTGGCCAAACTGACAAAAGTGTTGTGCAAGTAAACACTCACCTGACTTCGCAGATGGGTGGCTGAACAGGTGAGACTTCGTTGTGAGGGTCCCAAGCCGCTTGATGCACCCGCTGGCGAAGGAGGAAGATGAGGATGGTGGGTGCCTCTGTGTATGAGCCTCTGCTGTGCCTTCTGGATAGAGGAAGGGAAGGACGATGGGTTATGAGCCCAGTCATAGCTCTGCTGTTCCTCTTGAGACGGAAAGAGAATTCACTCTTTTTGTTGTTATGGGTACTGGCTGAAAGCCAGCAGAACAGATAAACCAAGGGTTCCCCACCCGGCCAGTTCTCGAAAAGCAATCCCCTCCATCTCCAGGTCACCAAACTCAGGGCTGCTTGGTCTACATTTTCCACCTCTGGAAGTGGTCTCAGTCTGCTTTTGGGCGGTCGAGAACTGTTGAATGCTCTCGGTCACATTGCCGTAAAGACCGATCTGGGAAATCGGAGCATTCAGGAGAAAAATCTTCTCAACCTTTGTTCCACAGCCTGGGGCCAGCTACCGCGAATGCTCTGTCACTCCTGCATATCCACTGGATCTGGGTACCCGTAACATATTATTAGTCTGTGATCTGAGCAGTTGGACTGGTTTGTGTTCAATAACTAACTCAGTAAGGTATTGAGGCGCGAGCTTGTGTAGTGCTTTATACACAAACAACAAGACTTAAAATTCAACTCTGGATAGGTAACCAGTGCAATGAGCATAGTATAAGTGTGATGTTATCCCTTTGCAAGTGCCTGTAATCAGACGGGCCGCTGCATTTTGAACCAGTTGAAGGCTATGGATAGATGAAGCAGGTAGCCCTTGATATAGCACATTACAGTAATCAAACCATGATGAAATAAAGACATGAATTAATGGTTTGACTTTGCTAATCTCTGTATATGGTAAAAGCTAAGGCTAACCACTGTGCTGATTTGTTTGTTGAATTTTAGGTCGTTGTCTAATATAAAACCCAAATTCTTTGTAGCAAATAAACAATATGACGTGAGAGAACCCAAGTCCACATTGCTCAGATCACTTTTCTCAGTAGGTCCAAAAAGGACTAGTTGAGTTTTGGCCTTATTCAAATGAAGAAATGTATTGTTAAGCCATGCTTTCAGTTCTTGAAGGCAGTCCATCAGTTGATAAAGAGTAAACAGCAACATTGCTAAAGTTGAACGCTGAGGAACACCACATATAACCTGTGCTACAGTAGAGCAATGCTTCCCAAAATTTACAGAGAATCTTCTGTTAAATAAGAAGGATCGAAACCAGTCAAGTACAATGCCTCGTAAACCAACGCATTTCTCCAAGCGTGACAGGAAGATACCATGGTCAACAAAATCAAATGCTGAGCTAGCATAATATTATCTAACATTATTAAAGCCATGGTGTTACCAGTGTCTGTAGACATCTCTCAGAGACGTAGCCTGATGAACCTGCCGCAACCCCATAGTGTGCAGGGCAGAAGGCGCCTCCCCACAAGCCTGGTAAGCAGTCAGGGCTGATGGCTTGTGAGGGAAGGGTCAGCTGGTCCCTCGGGATACCAGCGTAACCCTTAGCAGCTCCGCCATTGAGAGAGGTGAGATGGCTGATGTGGTTGGTTCTCCACTACTGAGCCAGCTCATCATGCACCTCAGGAAAGTATGGCACAGGTGGTAGGGGCTGCAATGTGTGGGCAGCCCCGAAGTACCAATCGTTGAGGCGGGACAGTTCTGGTGGGGGAGGTTGAGTCCACCCCAAGCCGAGCGAACATGGCCGCCATCTCGGGGTCGAACACGGGCTACGCAATCATACCCACAGAGGTAGCGGGTCCGAGTCGGTGTCCAAAATAGATGGCCACTCGCCTCCAATGGCACTATTGGCATGTGGAACACCAGCCCTCCAAAAATGCTGCATCACATGCTGTCAACCTGATCTCAGGAATTTCCGTGGCATTCTCACGGATTGGTTACTCAACTGTTTTGTCCTATTTTCTTACAATTTTTGCTTCGGTTAAGGGTTAGATTTACATGAAATGACATCCCTACCCAAACCCAACTCTAACCCCAACGCCAGGCAACAGTTGTTTAAAGTTTAGAAAATATAAAAGAATAAATCAGAAAAAATAGTATAAACCAATAGTTAAAGTGACATACTAACGCAAACACCAAATCTAACCCTAAACCGAAGTGAAAATGGTTTGAAAATAGGAAAAAGCAGTTGAGTAACCAATCCGTGAGAATGCCACGGAAAAAGACAGTCCGTAGCAGGGCCACGGAAAAATACTGAGATCCGTGAGAATGCCACGGAAAAATGAGCACAAAATTCCGTGACTATCCCACGGAACTTTGTGAGATCATGTTGCATGCTGTATACCCAGACACGAGACACAATGATTGTGGCCATCCCGGGGACCTATGAACTTGCCACATACAGAACTAGAACACGGACGATATGTTATCTTTAAAAAGACGCATTCTCAGTGACACAATGGAATGTCGGTCTTTAAAAAGACACAAATTCAACTTGTGCTGCTCTTTTAGGAAAGTCATTCTTTGTGCTTGTGCTGAGTTGATGAGGCACGCAGGGTAGAAGCAATGCACACACTCAAGCTCAAGTTCAAAACTGAGAAAATGAAGAGGTGGAAAGGTCGCAAGCCTCTGCTGCAGTTAGCTATTCACCCGACCAACTTCAGGCCGTGAAATTCCCAGCAGGAGAGAGCTTCTTGTGAGGAGATGATCTGCTGTTTTTTTATAGCAAATAAAGCTGATTTGGTAATGCGCCTGCTCCACATTAAATACCCACGGGGCGTGGTGGCGCCAGCTTATGCAAATACCTGCATGCCAAGTTCATTGGCGTTTTGTTAGTTTCTGGAAGTAGATTGTCTCCGCAGAGGGGTTCCCAGTTCGACTGAAAGGGAACAAAACATTCATTTAAAAAATGAAATGAGTTGGACGAATTTGCTGATTCATCTGCGTTTGCTCAAGACCAAACGGAGATGCATTGCAGGCAGGTAGGATTTAGAATTATTAAAGACCTTACACCCGTCTTGTAGAGATAGGGACGAAATCTTATTCATCAATGTTCAAAGACAATCTACAGCATGTTCAAAGACAATCTCCAGACCAGCTTGCATGTGCTTAAACACAAGGGACAGATGTTTAAAATATGTATTTACCATAGACTGTAAAAAATATAGACGTAGTGTCCGTGATGTCACCCATTGGTTTGTGAAGATCGTTTTTGAAGCTTAAAGTAGGCGTTGCCTGCCGTCTCCATCTTGGCCGCGCGTCACTGTGAATCACTCGCAGAAAACCGAAAATGGGTAAAGAGACAGGACATGGGTGAAGATGAGGTGGCTGGTTGTTGAAACCACACCCGCCTAGCTCGATTTTAGTGACAGCAGTGGCCATTTACCCCTCACTCAAGTGGCCACGCCCTTAATTATGCAGAACTTTAAGACTTAATATAATTTAAACAGAGGAGTTACAAAAAACATTCACCCCCCACACAGTTGTCATGAAGGGCAAAATTATCTATATAGACCAAAAACACTTTTTGTTTCAGGCTGAAAACATATTATTTTTTACTGTAAAGTTGGGCATTTTTAATATGATTGTCTATGGGAATGGACTCCCTTTTGGAGCCAGCCTCAAGCGGCCAGTCGATAAATCGCAGTTTAAGTCACTTCCGTGTTGGCTTCATCAGAGAGATCGGAAGGTTGCCCCTCTGTATTTACATTTAAATAGAGCCATGTTACCGCTCATAAATTTACAGTATCTATTCACCACAAAGTCTCTATACTCACACATTCAGTAATTTTGGAAATATGTGGAGTACGAATATGAGTGACAAAATAATTTATTTAGGTGTGTCACACAGGTACGTGTGTTGTTTGGTTGTGTTGTATATCTAATTGTAAATAGCTCTGTCTTGGTGAATAAGGCCAATTTTAGCAAGTCTTCCATATTCTCTGTTATCTGTCCCAATATTTGCTAGTAACTTAATTAGTGCACTTGTTATCATGGTTAATAAAAAGAGCTAGGGGTAGGAGCATCAGGGCAACATATGTTCACAGTTGTGTAGGATCAATTATATTGTCTGATTTAATTTAATATTAAACTGGACCAATAATACAGGATCAAATTCTGTAGATCAGACCCCCCCCCAACAAGAGAGAAATAACCTTTAGAGATGTTGTTAACATTACTTGTCAGTGTTTGTGATCAGGCTAATTAGCATGGGCCAGTGTCCATATATACTGTTGTAAACCAAATGTAACCTTCAATTCTTTAAGAGAAACATGCAAGCGCAGAACATGGTAAGATTTCAACATTTTTATCACTAAAATATCATTGAATGTTACTGTTGATATCACAGATGAACTGAAGCAAAATAATCCTTAATAAGCGATAACATAATTACGTAACTGTATACATTAAATGTTTTCTTATTATGGATTAAAAGAGGAATGACTGACTACCTAAAGACATTACAGTTAAGATGAAAGATCCAATTTTTATAACATGAATGACTTGTCCAATATCCACACAATAACAACTGTTTATTAAATGTATATCATTACAGATAGAGCCATCGCTGGATAATATTTCCAGTGTTTTTGAATTTAGACTCTCCGGACTGAATGAAACAATGGAAAACAGATATGTGTTTTTCTCTTTGACTGCACTGTATTATCCCATAATGATTTTGTGTAATGTAGTTATAATTTTTACTGTCTTTTCATATAAGACGCTTCATGAGCCAATGTACATATTTCTGTGTAATTTATGTATGAATGCACTTTATGGCACTGCTGGATTCTACCCTAAATTCATGTATGATTTATTATCCCAATATCACGTAATTTCCTACGCTGGTTGCCTGATCCAGATATTTGTCATTTATTCATCTGTTTTATGTGACTTTTCAACATTAACAGTAATGGCTTATGACAGGTATGTGGCAATATGTAGACCACTGGAGTATCATTCAAAAATGACTAAGGAAAAGGTTCTTCAATGTATCTTGTTTTGCTGGGTGGCTCCATTTTTTTGCCTGTCTGTTCTTATTGCATTATTGTCAAGACTCACTCTATGTGGCTCTAGTATTGACAAGTTGTATTGTGAAATATGGGGAGTTGCAAAACTTTCTTGTTTTTCTAATACGGTCAATAATGTGTTTGGGTACATTGTAATTCTTCTGTACTTTGGTCATGCTGTATTGATATTTTGCTCATATATTCATTTGATTAGAAAGTGCAGGAGGTCAATGGAGATCAGATACAAATTCATACAGACATGTGTACCACATATGCTTGCATTGATCAATGTGACTGTTGCATTTCTGTTTGATGTACTTTACAGCCGCTATGGCTCAAGAAGTTTGCCACAAAGTGTCCGTAACTTCATGGCCATAGAATTCCTCCTCATACCCCCTATTTTAAATCCCTTGATTTATGGACTAAATCTCACAACAATACGCAAACAAGTTATTGGGCTGTTTTTTTAAGTAAATGTTTTATCAAGTCTAATCCCCCCCTAATGTTTTTCTTGTTTTCGGATGTTTTGTAAGGCTAAATGCTCTAAAGCGAGCCCTTCTCAAAAAGACTTTGTTTTTAAATGAAATTTGTTCTTTTATTATTAATAATATACAAATGCCATTAGGCACAAGAGATTGTGTTTTATAATTATTTTACCACATAAGGAGTGTCGTTAAGAATGAAATTAAGTGGAGTACCTTAAACATTAAATAATGGTATAATTTTTTCATTATAATTGTAATAATTTCAGATGTAACTTTATTCTTTCAGATACAATAAATTGATTATATCTTTACTACTTGATAAGGTTCTAAAACATATCTGACAATACTCAACAAATTTAACATCAAGGTAGCTTACCTCAGTAAGACGCTTATCAAAATATGATGGTCAAGATGTTGCTTGATTCAGAGTCATGTTTAAATGTGCAATTTGTAAGATATTTGCAGTAAAATATCCAAAAACCACTATAGGCCAGTGATATATTTTGTCCAACTGATTTCTATCAATATCTATAATGTTTTCAACTACTTGTAAATCGTGAGAAAATTGCCATTCAAAACATTGACACGGGGCAGTGCAGTCTGCTGTCAATGACGTTAATATCCACTTGACCCTTTGTTACCACCTTTATGTAAAAAGCACATGACAACAGTATTGTGTACAAATGCGGAAGTATGCGTTATCGCCTGTCAGGCTACACGCTTGTTTATGGACTAAGATTACTCTTTACCATCTGTCGCTGGTTGTGTCAGCAAAGACAGCTCCCTTAAGCATACGGGCCAACCAAGCGACCCAAGAAGAGTTTGAAACAAGACGAGAGAGAAAGAATGAGGATCAATATCGGTGTTGTATTATCTGGATGGAGAGAGCTTTGTGACAACATTAAACTAGACAAAGATGCTGATCTTGCTTGTGTTTTACGCGATGGGTGAGTTGTTTTGATTCATAATGCTTCAAAAATCATATGCCATTATATCGATCACAACATTAGTGTGTAGATTGTAATCAGTGCGTCTTCCCGCGCAGGGGCGTAGCAAACTTTTCAAAAGTGTGGGGGATGGATAACATTTTACATTTGATATAAACACACCAGAAACACGTGTACGTGCACCTGGGATGGAATTAAGCACCACCCATGACACAAACACCCTCTCTTCCTACATAGACCTCTTTCTCAAACTGTAACATTCATTTTTCATTGCTCACCTGTGAACCTTCCTGTGCTCTCTCTGAAACTGATGCCTCCAGCAACCTCCTCTCCTAAACAAGGGTGCAGTGATAAAGGATTAAGGCTGTGGTACTAGCAAACCTTAGTGAAATTTGAAAAGTAATATATTAAATTATGCAACAGTTCTTTCTGGTTCTCAAATCTGATTGGCTAAGAGGCGTGCAATATTCTACTGATAACGGCACAGTAACCGCTTCACCTTTCGTATCATGGAGGTCCTCTAAACAGGCTCATCTCTGAATGGAAAAACTGCCCACACACGGACACCCACAAACACGCTGTTTTGAATCACTCTCCGTGTGTCTCATTAGTTCACTAGCTCGTGAATCAGTGTGTGAATCCCAATCGGAAGTTATTATTCCGTCAAAGATCAGCGCTCTTGGATGTTACGTTAAAGTTAATGGAAGTTATGTCTTGTCACATCGTGTGGAGGATTAACACTTGGAAAGAGGAATGTAAACTATTTTTTTTCTGGAGCAATATCTCTTCTCAGAACGCGAAAACACCGTGGAACTGCAGGTAAGCACCGCAGCTTTTAAATGTGGACATTGATCATTTACTTTATCGTGACGTGACTATTAAAACATGTTATGAGATATCGCCACTGATATATTTATAAGCAGCATGCAAAAACATCTCTCTGACACTTATAAAAAAATTTTTTATATAGTACTGACAAGAACAAAGTTTAATAATAATCAAGTGCTCATATCGCGTCAAGAGTAAATGGGAAAGCAATAGCAACGTTATACAAGTATAGTTTTATTAACTTTTACCTCGCGCCAAAACAATAACAACACAAAAGACACTAAATATGAATAAAAAAAACAAGTAATAGTTTGATCATGACACCAAATACTGCTGATTTGATCTCATTTTGACAATCAAAAACAAACAACCCTACTGAAAAATCCAGCTAAGACCAGCATAAGCTGGTGAGCTGGTTTTAGATGGTCCCCAGCTTGGTTTTAGCTGGTTTTGCTGGTGTAGGAAGCTGGTTTTGCTGGTGTAGCAAGCTGGTCTAGCTGTGTTTTGGTCACATTTTAAGCTGGTCTAGCTGGACTTAGCTGGTCATGCTGGAATACCAGCTGTCCCACCAGCATGACCAGCTTTGTCAGACTGAGAGGACCAGCGTAAACCACCTTAAACCAGCAACCAGCTTATGCTGGTTTTAGCTGGATTTTTCAGTAGGGAAGGCTAACATGAGAGCCAGGGAATCCCTGTCAGAGATGTAGCCAGAGAGGGCGGTGGTCAGCGGGGCGAGTGAACACTGACGTCCGCTCATGCTTTTGTTCTCATTCGTATCGAACCTCAATAAGCAAACGTTCAAACAGGCGCTATCTTTACTAATCGACTGCAGATTTAAATATAATACATATACATTCTCGACTGAACTAATCTTAAAACTACACTATGTGACCAAGAAACGGTAATATAAAGAAACGGCTTTTCAAAGCAGCCGAAAGTGTTACCTGTCATTCTGTCCGCCCTCAAATCCGTGGCGGAAGAAGTAGTTCTCAAACAAAGAGCCTTTTAAAATAACTCCGTTGTTGTTTTCTAGTTTTCGTTTTTCAAACGTGTGCCGTCGAACTGTTGTATAAAAGCAATATCGCTCTCGGAGTCGTGTGATATAGCTCTATATCATCACGGCTGTGATTAGGCCAGAGGCACTCGGCCTACGGCCTCGTGCCTAATCACAGCCGTGATGATATAGAGCTATATCACACTCCTACTCAAGCAATATTGCTTAATTAATGCAACAATATATAATGGTAATAGGCTACTGTTGTTTAATGTCACCATTATCAACTTTCAGCTTTCAACTTCACTTACAGGATTTCTCTTGAAAAAGGTGTCAATCCTCTCCTGCCTCTTTCTTTTCTGTATCTTATCAAGGTTCAAGGTTCAATTTTATTGTCATTACTCAGTACAGGTACAGGGTAACGAAATGCAATTAAGATCAAACCAAAAAGTGCAATAGCAGTGGTGCAAAAAGGTTGCATGACTGTAAGACATAATCATGGACTATACATATACACACACACATACACATACATCATATATTTACATACATACATACATACATACATACATATATACACATATATACACACACACACACACACACACACATATATACATACCCATATACATACATACACTTATAAGTTAAAAATAAAGCAAATAAAATATGCTATGAGGAATAAAATCAGCAGGAATTAGAGTTCAATAGAGAAACAGCTCTAGGAAAAAAACTGTTCTTTAGTCTGCTAGTCCTTGCCCGAAGGCACCTGAAACGCCTACCGGAAGGCAGGAGAGAAAACAGTGGGTAGGCGGGGTGAGAGGGGTCCTTATGGATGCTGCGAGCTCTGTGCACACAGCGTTTCTTTTGGGTGTGCTCGATGGCAGGTAGTGGAGCCCCTATGATACGCTGGGCGGTTTTCACCACCCGTTGCAGTGCCTTGCGTTCTGCAACAGAACAACACCCATACCATACTGTAACACAGTTGGTCAGGATGCTTTCTATTGCACAGCGATAGAAGTTCATCTGAATAGTCTGGGAAAGCTTATTTTTCCTAAGTGTTCTCAGGAAGAAAAGGCGCTGGTGGGCCTTTTTGACCAAATTAGAGGTGTTGGTTGTCCAGGACATGTCCGTCGAGATGTGGATCCCCAGAAATTTAAAACTAGAGACACGTTCAACAACCGATTTATTGATGTGGATGGCGTCGTGTATGCCACCTGTTCCTTTTCTGAAGTCCACAATGAGCTCCTTAGTTTTGGTGGTGTTGAGGAGCTGGTCATTCTGCGTGCACCATGTGGCCAGGTGCTTGATCTCCTCCCTATACGCAGTCTCATCATTGTGGCTGATGAGTCCAATAAGCGTAGTGTCGTCCGCAAACTTGATAATAGAATTAGATCCGAACACAGGCTTGCAGTCTGAGGTGAAAACAGAGTATAGAAACGGACTTAGTACACACCCCTGTGGTACACCAGTATTTAGTGTGATGGACGTTGAGCAGGACGTTATAAATAGTGGTAAACTTGACATGGGTCTGACAGGACTGTGACTGCTAAATTTTGCTTACTTGTGCCCTGAAAAGCTTTTCTCTGATGGTCTAAATAAATGTAACAATTTACCGTTTTTACATTAAAATAATATAGGCTACACTTTTCTTTCATTGTTTGCATACCTTTTGAATAACTACGTCATCATTTCTCATTTTTTTCTCCTCAACAAGTACAATCATACACAACAGGTAGTATTAACAAAGTATTCAGCTAATCAACAAACAATGCTCAAAATGTCAAAATCGATTGCACTAGCAATATACCCATAAATACACTGCTAAACAATGGCAATTTGTCCCTCATACTCGTCAATCCCCTGCCTTCTTCATCACAGGTAATACATTGCATGGCCCATAGTCTACTACATGACCGAATTTAGCCAGCTGCTGAACAATAACCCAATTAGCATTAGTCCCACACACATATCAAACTTATTCAAAAATCTCAAAAGCATACATAGAGTTGATTAAAGTATTTAATAACGTTTTTTAAACACTCATTCAAAGTAGCCTACCTGAAAAAGGGAGATGTAAATAAACATAAGTTCCCGTGGAATCCCGCCTCCTCAGCGCGAGCTGACCGATCAATCTAACACACCAAGAGAGGCAGGACTTAAGGCAGAACAGCCAATCATCAGCCGGTAACACTCAAAGCCAGCGTCATGTTTGAGAGGGGAGGGGGAGAGGAGGCAGCGCAGGCAACGCAGCAGACACAAAACGCAAAATACTCCTTTGATATACACTCTAGGGCCGGGACTTTAACGCGTTAATTAAGATTAATTAATTACACAAAAAATAACGCGTTAAACATTTTAACGCATTTTAATCGCACTTATTAATAGAGTCATTCGTAAATGCTGCAGACCCTGTTTTAGTTCGAGAACTCCGGGGTTGTGATGCAGTGGAAATAAAAGTAGACGGAACCTAAACGAACAGCTGATTTTAACGTGACAACGCATCAATTTCAAAGTAAAAATGATTTATTCTGGTAAATGGAGGTTTGCAACGGAGGTTTTGCCCAATAAACATCTACCAACAAACTTCAGATTATTTTAACATGTATCCTAATGTCTGTTATATGTTAATGTTTGAGTATTGTTGGGTTTAAATATTGTTGTAATGTTGTTTTGTTTCAATTTAATTAGTTTATTACGAGTTTAATTTAAAGGCGCAAAAGAGGATGTTTCCGCCGATTGAGAATCCAAAGACCGTTACTGAGTTTTTTAAATAAGCGCATGCGTAAGAACAGCCTCCCTCCTTCACAGCTCATTTCTAGGAAACGCCTTCCATAACTCGTGCACGAGTATTTGAACACGAGTGTTTGTTTACCACTGGCATATGCTGTGTTGCGTCAGTGGATTCATTATGTGAAATGATATGATAATAAACACATAAGACGTAAAGTTAGATCAGTCGACGCTACTCCCATTTCAACTAGCGTGTAGCAGACTGGTCACTGCCTTACAACTACAGTACACGAACAACGTCAATATACCTGAATAACAGTACAACAATAATTATTCCACAAACAAAGATTAATCACTGTTACCTTTCAAAGAGAATTTTTGCGACCTGCGCGTCTGTCTTGACACCTCTCTGTTCCTTCATTGCTCTCCAGTGTTGAAATGTTTCTCCAATAACGACTCTGGTTTGTTTACGTTACTCTGACAATTTTCTCCTCTTCTCAGCGACTTAAAAACTCTTTCTTTTGCGTCCTCTTTCGGGTTTCTTCTCTTCCATGGTGCAGATTCGAGGAGGAAAGCAGGCGCGAACATGAAAACAAACCGAAACTTAAGACGGAGTTGCTATGCGCATGCGTCACTCGTGTTACGTTACTGGAGCGCCCACGTCTCTCACAAGGAACGTAATGGCAGTGATTGACAAGCCAGAGGGCCAATGACGATTGCGATGATTGCATCAACGATTGGCTGATGTTTATAAGGCCCTACCTTATGCACAGATGACAGATCTTAATTTTATTACTTTCAGTGCGCGTAATAAATAGTCTTTTATCATTTAGTAAAGACAGTTTCAGGTAATATTGCAAAAATGTATTAAACAAACATCCTCTTTTCCACCTTTAAGTTTTGTTTGCTTCTTTAAAACGAATTTCGTTTCAAATAATTTGTCTCGTAATTATAAACAATGTTTTGTTGTTAGGTTTTGTGAATATAAATTAAAAAGAACATTAAAAGCAACACCGTGCATCTCATTGATGCATATGCTACCGAATGCCAAAACATGCAGTGAGTAGCCTATATCACTTACTTTTCAAAAAATCAGCCTGGCAGTGCCCAGAAGTTAAATTTACACGCGCATTTAGAGCATACTGTAGCAGCACGTTTGATTTGCGGTGTGCTTAAGACTTTTAAAAATCAACTTCATATTAATTTTAATAGGCTACTTTGACGGAGGACACGCACAGAGAACAGCGACAGCAGGTAAAGGAAAAAAGTTAAACGAATAGAGTCAGTTTGTAAGAACATTTTTAAATTGACTATAAGATCATCAATATGAACTCTGAACAATGAACTATTATAAACATAACAGCAAGAAAAGCTGAAGAGGAACTCGCAACATTAAAGCAATAAGCATTTATGTAGGCTAAAGCTATATATCACCTCTTATTTTTTTTTTTTTAGTTAAGTTTCAATGGTAACACTAAAGGCGCGTACATTATGCAGCGCTTTTCACATCCGAATCCCACTTAAGAAACCTATAAACGATGTGCAACTTAAAAAATATATTATGCACATTTTATATATTTTAATTTTAATATAGGCTATATAGTATATTATGTTTTGTTGTTTTTATACGCGAGGTGGGGCATCCGCGGACATAGGTACCAGAACACAGACAGTCAAAACCTGAGAAGTCCCGAACCCTGCAATATTAAACAAACTACTTTAAGAAATGCGGGTCGGGTATAATATATTTTTTTTCTTTGCGGTCCGAGTTGCGGGCGGGTTGTTTATACATTGACCCGCATCACTGGTAAGCGTCGATAAGAGCATGGTTGTGTGTAAGATATGCAACAAGGAATTCAACTAACACCGCAGCACATCGAGCCTCAAGTATAATCTCAATGCAAAACATACAGCAGCTAGCGTGGACATTAGCCCGACTCCGGGTACAACGACTTGGTTGAACAAAAATAAACAATATTTTGTTAAGCTTATGTATTCAGTCATTATTCATAAAAATCCATGTAAAAATACTTCTTAATGTTCTCAGGTCAAATATTTATATGAGATTAAAATGCGATTAATTTAGATTAATTAATTACAAAGCCTCTAATTAATTAGATTAATTTTTTTAATCGAGTCCCGGCCCTAATACACTCACATGAAACAAGACAGGAACCAGGAAGAAACAAAACGCACGTGTAAAAAACATCAAACACAAGTGCTGAGTCCCAATTGGCCTACTTCGACCTAAAAGTATGTAGTGTTTTTGTGAGGAAAACGTACATACTTTTGAGTGTGTAGCAAAAGAGTATGCACGTTCTGGGACATACTTCGATGAGGTCATGCAACGTGAACGACTGTTAACAATATTTCATTCATTCTTATAACTTATGTCCAATGTAATTTTATTTACTATTACCATCTTTTTTTCTAATCGTTTTTTTTTCACAATACATTTTACAATCTGTTCTACCAACATACCAACATAGGACTTTAAAGCTCACGTAACACATGCTGTTTCTGCATTTCTGATGTTAAAGGATTTTCTTAAAAGAAAAATCCAGATAATTTACTCACCACCATGTCATCCAAAATGTTGATGTCTTTCTTTGTTCAGTTGAGAA
The DNA here is from genome assembly GCF_027580225.2 of Misgurnus anguillicaudatus. Taxonomy (NCBI): domain Eukaryota; kingdom Metazoa; phylum Chordata; class Actinopteri; order Cypriniformes; family Cobitidae; genus Misgurnus; species Misgurnus anguillicaudatus. Next base: position 3,944,473 of record NC_073360.2, read on the forward strand.
GAAATTATGTTTTTTGAGGAAAACATTGCAGGATTTTTCTAATTTTAATGGACTTTAATAGAGCCCAACATTTAATACTTAACTCAACACTTAACAGTTTTTTTCAACGGAGTTTCAAAGGACTATAAACAATCCCAAACGATGCATAAGGGTCTTATCTAGCGAAACGATTGTCATTTTTGACAAGAAATAAAAATACCACAACTTTTCGTCTAGGTCCGGTCCAGCGCGACCTAACGTAAATGCGTAGTGACGTAGGGAGGTCACATGTTACATATATAAAACATTTGCGGACCATTTTAAACAATAAACTGCCACAAAGACATTACAAAACGAAATAAAAATAAAATCAAATATTTTTTTTAAAACTATAATAACCCTGATATGCACGCGACTATTTCCAACAAAAGACAGAAGTCTTAATTACCGCGTGCAACTGGACAAAACTTTCCGAAACTTGTACAAATCCTGGCGAAGTGCATTTGGCACAGAAATGCTCTGTAACATGTCCAACTGCTTTTTTGACACTTTGCCTACGTTTAGCATGAGGAAACAACTCTAAAACTATGTTAATAAGTCAGAATGCTTGAAATACCATTGAACCCCCCCTTTAAATAGGGACAAAATTAATTACAAACACCTGAAACAAATCACAAGTATGGGATCGGGGAAAAAGTGACGAGACCCGGGAAATGCGTGGTCAGAATAAATCAATACTAAAACCACGCATCTCCCACATAAAACATGGTACTGCCAGAACCGTGTCACAAAGACTAGATAAATATCAAGACAAGATTCTGACAGAATCCTGACAAATATAAAAAAAAAACTTTTTGTCTCAACAGGTATTTTTTTGGAATAGGGAAAACTCTTGGTAGAGCCCTGTATTTTAGCCCACAGACAGAGACAGCAAGCTCAATTCGGACCAGTGGCAGCTAGTTGTCACACTTCCGTCAGCTGCCTCATTTTGAGTTTATTAAAGTGACAGTAAAAATAATTTTCTCCCATCTAGTGAAATTGTATTTTGCATTCAAACGAATAGTGCTCTCTAGTGCCTCGCTTTTCCAAATGTGTGTTGCAACTACAATAGCCGTTACGTACCAAGAAGCATGTGTGTTAAGTTGTAATAATGAGGAAATTATGGAATCAATATAGCGCTGTATATGTTTGCAAAAAATAATAATAATAATGCAAAGCAAAATAAAGTTTTACAAAATAAAAATAAAGAGCAAAAAATAATGTATTGCAAGCAATAAGATTAAGAATCTCAAATGAAAAATAAAGCATTGAGTGAAAAAATACAGTATTGCAAAGGAAAATTTATTTTCACAAATATAAATAACCCAGAGCAAAAATAAAAATATAAATGAATGCAGAAATCAATGACTGCTGTAAAAGAAGATTTACTCTGGAATACAACGATTTTGCAAACTAATTAATTTTTTTGCAACTCTGCTATAATTCTGCGTTTTAATAAACTGTGTCTTTGCAATGCTGTTTTCCATTTGCGCTTCAATTTTCTTTGCGCTTCACCAGCTAAACCAGCATTAGCACCAGCATCCCATGATGGTGACCACCAGCTAATCCAGCATAGACCAGCATAATTCCCATGCTGATTTGATGCTGTTTTTTTCAGCAGGGGGGGTTTGCAAAAAGTGATGCATCGGAAATGTTTCTCAATCCGAAGGCTGCATATGTCATCAAGCCTGATTTATTTGTTAACTAAGCATATTACAAAAATTTATGATTAACTAAGAATAATAATCAACTTTGATGACGTATTCAGCCTATAAATGTGACCTCTGGAGGATGCAGCCTTTGGATTGAGAAATGGCCTCGGTTAACTTATTCATCTGTGGAGTTTACATATAAATAAAATTTTAGTTTCCGCTTTATGCATAAGTTGAATATTTTCAACTTGGACGAAAACGCGTTTGAGGCAAATATCGCATTTTCGCGGCAAACGTGCCACCCATAAACCATATCCAGCATCTTTGCATTGACTTTGTATGTAATCTACTCACGCAAATCATTGAACTCGCGTCTGGTGTGAACCCACAGCGTGCTGATGCAAAAGCGGCTCTCTCAACCAGGGACGGATTGGCAATCTGTGCGTTCTGAAAAAGTCCAGAACGGCCGTTCAACGGAGGGCCTTCGCCCAGCAGTTGGCAAAAAAAGTCTAATACGATCACTTATGCTGCTATGTGTAAAAAAAAACGAGGAAGAAGAGTCGGCCTACACAATATAAAAATAAATAAAACTTGCGTGAAAATTAACGTAATGCGCAACTACTGTTAGAGACAGACGTGATGTGAGTGTGCGTGTATGTGAGAGAGAGAGAGAGAGAGAGAGAGAGAGAGAGAGGCGCAGGCGCGATTGAACAGTGGAAACGTAAAAACAATACATAGGTTACTTTGTCATTTTGTTCATATGGGACATCATTCAAACTGCAAAGTGTTTGCTTATATTTGTGTACAGTCACAATAAAACAAAACTTTTGTCAAACTGTAAACTCATGCATAAGGCATGCATTGCTACCACTCTAAACATGCTAATAAACAAGAAAGGGGGCTTAATAATTGACCAAATATTAGTTTAACCAAAAAATCCTAGCTTGCACTTTCTGTCTGTCTTTCATCAGAGTGCAGTCTTTCCTTGTCTTTCATATTTGTGTTTAGTATTTTGGAATTGGCAAAGACCTGGTGGCTTTTTGTGAAAGCTTTACAGACAAAATTAATAGGGCCTAGCCATTTTCATTATTTCACAGCCTGATTATACATCAAAATGTAATATGACCTTGACAAAATATTAAATAACCTTGTCTGATAGTCTGACAGTATTGTGGCATAGTATCCAGGGCTGTTTTTTAGCCCCAGTCCCCCCCCTGCTCTCACCCAACAGTGCTACTGCGTGCATCACCAATCAGTGTCCCAATGGCAACATTCACTCTAACTTTAGTTCCCATAGTGCAGGGCTTGACATTAACTTTTTGAGGAACTTGTCCTGTGGACAAGTAAATTTATGTTTCACTTGTCCATGCACAAAAGTCACTTGTCCGGGTAAAGATTTATAATATCATGTATTTTTTGTGTTTTGCTAATCAGTGGCGGAGCAAGGGATTTTTCATAGGGGTGGCCAGGCAGGGGCCAGCAGTTACTCTGGGGTGGCACATAAAATCTCCATCATCCAACCTTAAAATACTTTTAAGTATTATGTGTTAATCAGAATAATGTATAACATACAATTGCTACAATACTTAAATTTTAATTAAAATGAATTGAGATTAACATATACAATTTATAATCATAATTTAACCTCATGTTTTTTTTTACTATTTAATCAAATAAATCTTTTGAAAATTTACTTTGAAGGCCACTGAAATGTATTTTACTAAGATTCATTTGGCTGCTTCTTGCTACTCTTTCTGAAGAATGATGCTATATCTGCTGCCTTTCTCTTCATTTTTCTCACATTTCAGTGGTTGTCTGACATTGAACACTAAAGCAAAACATTAAAGCATTACCATGTTTTAAAAAACTTATTAGGGTAAATGTATCTAGATTATCTGTTTTATATAAAATCAATCTTAATCCTAGCATTTACGCTGTAATGTTTGTGTGGGATTTTTGAATACAGTGACGAACTCTGTCAGATTCAAATCGGCTGTCGTCACACACACATAAACGCGCTGGAAGAGAGATTCTCATTATAAAACAGATTCTTAAACCAGATTTTAAGCCCATTATGTGTTTTTACCGAACTTTAGGGGAGAAAAAATACGGACTTAAATCTTTTATTTGACTCACAGTGATGAAAACACGGTTGAAGTGTCTGTCATTTATATTCACGCCGGAGCCTGAAGAAACATCACTCTTCACTCCACTCCATGCCGTCCCGTCCCTCCGTGTTCGGCGATATCAGACCGCAGACGCGCGCAGCTTGTTTAGGAACAACATAAGTGTGTGTCGCGCGCTGCGCTCTCTGTTCAATAATTGTTAACGGCACATAACGTTAAGTAACATTGTTTGAAATTTAACTTGTCCGGTCGGACAACTAATTTTCTCTTACACTTGTCCTTCAAAAAATTCACTTGTCCCGGACAAGCGGACAAGCCTTAATGTCGAGCCCATACAAAAGGAAATTAATGGAAATTAAACTAAATATAGAGTAACTGCTCATGGGAAAACAATATGAAGTTCTGAGAAGTTCACAAAAAAGAATATACAAGTCAGACAAATGATAAAAGAAACAGGAGCACTGTTCTGTATCCTGTTACATATGCAGGCTCCATACGTCATTAAAACTGATTTATTTCAGTTAACTGATCATTAGATTCCAAAAAGCTTGTCAGATTCTACAGGCATGTAACTATTTTATCTTTTTGTATAAAATTTTTTCACCCAGCACCAAGGTCTTTTTTCTCGTTTAAGTTACCTAATTTAGTGTTATTTTATGGACAGTTTACACTGCTATATTATCTGTATTGTCAATTTCAATAAAAAACTGAGCATTACATTCGCAAGCCATAAGCATATCATAATAATTTACGCAAGAATAACCAGTAAACTTTATAATTGTTAATATTCTGATATAAGACATATGCACAGTGGCGAAGCTGAGTTGTGGCCCACCCAATCAGAAGGCCATTTTCCAGACAAATGTGTAAATAATTTAACAAAAATAAATAATAGTACTACGAATAGACGTCTTATCACACTATAATTTCATATATGTAATAAAATTATAAGTATAATTAAAATATAAAATATAACTGCAAGTGTCACGCCCAGGGGCTGGCTGTGCTTTGACTAAAGCCACGCCCCTTCTCAACTTCCACCTCGAGGAGGTCCCCAAAGCCAACCCAATGACCAGACAACGAGAGCAGGTAAAATTTAAAACAATCTTTATTTATTAAATATTTAAAAGGAATGGGGAATTGGGGAAAGGGCAATTTAAAACTAAATGTTTCTCTGGCTCCTCCCTCCAGGGGGTCTGTAGTACTCGGCCAGGCAGGGGCAAGGGGCAACGGGGGTGTAAACCACCGTAAGCCGGGGGAAGGGGACGTCAGGCTCCGACCTGGTCCCTGCTATCCGTGGCGCCCTCCTTCTTCCTTCCTGGAGGCAGAATAAATATTTGTGTGACTGGTGAATGGACTCTTCGCTGCTTGCGTACCTTTCTCTGTTCGTTTCCTCTGGTGTTCACTTTCTCCCTTTCTCTCTCCACAGACAACAGCTGGGACATAAGACACAGTTAGTTCAACTTGGCTTTCTCACCTCTTCGCTGCATACAGCCTACAGTAAGTATGAGGTTTGTTCTGTTCGTTTTGTCTGGCGTTCACTTTCTCTCTTTCTCTCTCCACAGACAGCGGCTGGGACACAAGACACAGTTAGTTCAACTTGGCTTTCTCACCTCTTCGCTGCATACAGCCTACGGTAAGTATGAGGTTTGTTCTGTTCGTTTTGTCTGGCGTTCACTTTCTCTCTTTCTCTCTCCACAGACAGCGGCTGGGTGCGGTGCCCTCCTGTTCAAAATGGATCACAGACCTGGGGGTTATTTAGTTGAATCAGGTAAACTCGGCGGACTTACGGTACTTGATTTCTCTCAATGGGTCAGATGGGACATGTAGTTTTCCATGTAACGTCGGGGGCGAACCCTCTCGACGGGCGCGTTAGTCACAGAGGGGTGTACACGTCGCACCGTCACACCAAGGCCGAGCGGTGCCCTCTCACGTCACCATTAGGCGATCTTCCACCGGACAGGGGCGCCCTTTCGTAGGGACCTCAGGACGGGCGGGATTCCCTACACCACGTTCTCTGCAACAGTAAGTATTTCGTAGATCAAAATATCCACAATAACATTTCCCTAGTCGTACTCACATATCCACTAGTCTCCCAGCTCTTCACCGCCGCTCTTCAGCAACCCCCAGATGTCTAAACAGGACTCGTTTCAGGGCACCACTCCATCACTCGTAGCTAGAAGCACACTCACAACGTACAGTATAATAATTTTCCACCAGGGCCGACAGCCTCTTTGTTCTCCCAGACAAAATGTATAAAGGCGGGGGTTTGTCTGACGAGACACACACAGCAATACACAGCAAACATACACAGCACCACGCTAAAGTGAAATTTTCCACGGCACAAAGACTCACCCACCACAATCGTGTGCACATAAAGGACGCCCGTCTTCACCCACCTTGCCCGAGTCCGATTGGCGATGGATCTTGCGGCCTTAGTGGTGGTCTCGTCACTGTGGCTGGCTTCAACCCAAAATCTCCTCGGCTCACCCAACACGCTTCCCTAGGGGTAGGGCCGCTCTCCTTTTCCCGGAGGTATTCGCTAAAAGACAGGTTAGTAATACACAGTGTCTGTACAACAATACTGTTACTCACTCGATACTTTAAAGGGTTTATTTCTCCCCCTCTGCTCTGATCTACTCGACCGGCAACGTCAGCTCTGCAACAGTGTCTCACTTCCAAATGTTTCCACAATTTCTTCACAGTTGGTACTCACACAACTCTGCTTCTTCTCCTCTTAATGTATCTTCATATGCATAGTTTCCGTTCGTCTTTCAGCCCTTAAGGTTCACACTTACTTCCAATATATAACTTCAGCTGGAGAGAGAGAGTCCGACCGCCACCAATAGCGTGTCGAGTGAACCCACACAATGACAACAGTCACAACGCCCAACAGTCACAAAAAATGCCCCCAACTGTAATTTAAGTTGATCTTAAATACCATCTTGTTCGGCGTATCCTCCAATCACTGACCGCTGTTGTTAACTAGGCACAGCTGTACTCAATTCACCGATTTTCCTCCTCGCGGCGCTACCGGAAGTTCCGGTGTTCTCTCTTTCCGGTCCGGGTGGAACACTTCCGGACGGAACCAAACTTCCCAAATTTTGGTTCCGCCCCTAAAAGATCGTCACCTTGTGACACAAGTTTGCATGTTCAGGCAGTTTCGCAGTTTTCTTTTACCCTATAGGTGCACACGCTTGTCAACATGAAACATTGAATATGATTCGTCAGTCATTGTTAGTTCCGCCTACGCGCGATTTTACTGGATTTGAAAATAGCGAGTCGCAAATCATCGAGTTTAACAGCCTTTCCACAATGACATCTGCTATTGTCTGTTTACTTTTGGAGACAGAGACTATTACATCACTCATGGAAATGTTGGATTACTGAGGATATCTTTTCAAACATCAACAAAATGAAAAGAGCACTTATTACTTTGATAATGACGTCATGCTGTGTTGAAAGACTGTTCTTCACCACATAATGTATAAAAACATAAAACGTTACGCTCATTGATGATAAATGCTCGTCTGAGAAATGTATTTCTGCTTTTTTTGCGCGAAGGGACATTGTGATCAAAGATATTGGACTTTGTTATTATGATCGAGACTTTCTCCATCTTTAACCAGAAGCCCCGTCTCAGACTAATACAGGACATGTAAAGGTGAGTTTAGACATTTTCTTAATGTATATAGTGGTGTCATTATTATTTACAGTTTGTCAACTATTTAGGGGGGCAGACTCTGTGTCGTGTCATAGGCTGTATGATTTACTGTTGTTGGAATATTTACACTTAACACTTTTGTATTGCGCCATGTTGTTTGATGGCCATTTTCTGATTAAATAACAATCTCTCAAACGAGTTCTTTCACGTCATGCATTTTGCTGACGAGGAATGACATACCATTGTTCGGATCTACGTTCACGCAACATAAATAACGTAAAAACTAATTTTGTTACTAATTCAGTTTTGAGCTCTGTGTTTTCAAGTGGATTAATAATTTGGTGGGGCACTGCCCATAGACTGTATAAAACAGGCACAGCCCCACCTGCCCATATACTGTAGACAAGCTACTGTTGGTTATTTATAAGTTGTTTTATAATTTTCCACTTGAAACATTGTGCTGCCTGCATGGCATCAAGGTAACTTGGCTTAGGTAACGTTTTCAAGCACACCAAAGCTTTTAAACGTGGCTGAAAATGCCTGGAGGACGCCGAATGCCAGATGTTTTTTCAGCGGAGGGCTTTGTTTGCTGTGATACTTGAGCTGTGAGGCGGTTGGTTGTTGTGATATTTGTTCCGCCCTTTGACCACTGTGATTGGACGGCCGTGTGAGAACTTACATTGACGAGCTGAGCTTTTCACCAAAAGTTGAATATTTTTCGACCACAGCTCTGAAAAAACGGACAGCTGCTGGCTGTTTTGAAAAAAGCAGCGCTTCCATTGTGGAAGAACATACGCCGGCCACGGGCTTAAACACTTTGTTGTGCACGCCCCCAGTTTATGTACATTCTATGCTTTGCCCACCCTGTTTTATAAAGGCCCACCCACTTAAACATTTCTGGCTTCGCCACTGCATATGCAGCCTACAAATGAGACCTCACGAGGGCGCTATTTCGTTTGAGAAATTGTCATCATATCCCAGACTCGTGCATCACTTTTTGTGATACCCCTGAAATATTTCCGTTGTCATTTCTTCTGTTTGCAGCACGTTTCTGTATTCGTTCATGTTGTGGGATATTGCAGCGCTTTTATGTATTCGTTCGTGTTTTGAGAATTTGCAACACGTTTCTGTATTTGTTTGTGCTGCGAGCATCTTGCTGCGAGTCAAACTGATGAAGATGTTTTCTTAATTTGTTGGTGTTTTTTCTATTTGCATGTGTTTTATTTCATTGCAGTGGAGTGACTCCTCTCGGCCACCGTAGTAACAGCATGTTTACTCTATCTCTCACAGATGTAGGACACACTTTGCATGACTTGATGGTTAGTGTCTTAATACTATAGGAAAGATTGCTTATGGCTTGTGTAACCTTTTCATGAGCATATAAAAAAATTTTGTTTTGTGTGTTCCAGGTGTTGTGAATTGGAAAAAATAAAACATTCAAGGCTCATCTGACAACAATTATCCTCTTTGAAAGTTTATGTACACTGAATTAAAGTTTATTTTATTCCATTTTCATTGTTTTTATTTCATATATTTTTTTTATAATTGGAAAGCAATTAGAAAGCATAAACCTGATAGGAAAGCAAAGGATTTACCAAGATGTTCAGATAACTTTATTATGAAAAGCCTTTTTGGTTTACCTGGTAGTGAAATACCAATCTTATGCACTTGTAATTTTCAAACATGCAAGTTATGTTCTCACATTGATTAATATTTGACATTAAGGTAACAATCACTTTAGCCTTCCACTAATATCAGTTTGAAGGGAAAGATTTTATAGCATTAACCATACATCCAAGGAGACCAATCTACTTCGAGAAACTAACAAAACACCAGTGAACTTGGCATGCCGGCATTTGCATATGTTTGCGCCGCCCCACAGGTATTTAATGCAGGTGCATTACCAAATTAGCTATATTATTTGCTGAGAATGCCAAGCATCCGTGCCCAGCCTGGTTATAGCAATGGAACAGCAAACTGTGGCGATGATGAGGATGGTGGGTTATGAGCCCGGTCAATGCTCCGCTGTGCCTTCTGGATAGAGGAAGGGAAGGACAATGGGTTATGTAAGGAATATAATGGTAAAATGTAGAATGGTTCCTGTTAGACAAAAGGTAAAGTTTTTGGGACAGTGGGGACAGACAAGTGTTCATGCTTGATATATAACATGTAGTATCCTTGCGCTGTTACAGCAACTGCAGAAAGACAAAACTCTGACATGCATCCATCACACATGTACAGATATATATATATATATACAAACACACTCATGCACTCACAGGAGTCCCAGATAGGAGAAAAACAAAGTGAAGTTACATAGCACATTCAATTTTCACTCTCTTATTAACCCCGGGTCCAGTGGACCCGAACACCAAATATGTAATATAAATGTGTAGGGTGGTGTACAGTGTACAGTCATAATAAAGTTGTTTATTTTTATGTTCTTTATAGAAAATGAGCCAAGGCCAATGAATCTGAGGTTGAAACAACAATTAAAGGGATAGTTCAGCCAAAAACGATATTAAACCCATTATTTACTCACCCCCAAGCTGTCCAAGTTGCGTGTCCATCGTTTTTCAGACAAACACATTTTCGGATATTTTAGAAAATATTTTAGATCTTTCTGTTGATTAAATGTAATGTTACGGGGTCCAGCAATAGTCCACGACCTTCAAGTCCAAAAAAAGTGCGTCCATCCTTCACAAATTAAATCCAAACGGCTCCAGGATGATAAACAAAGGTCTTCTGAGGGTAATCCGTGCGGTGTTGTTGTAGAAATATCCATATTTAAAATGTTATTAACGTAATTAAATACCTTCCGGTAGCGCCGCCATTTTAGAGTCATCCGCATTCAGGATGAGATCTTACGCAGCATACAGCGGTTTCTCTGCTGCTGCTCTGTCCCCCGCCCTCCGAATTTGTCATACGTCACTAAGAAAAGTGCGTACACTACGCTAATACTCTCTCCTGAGTCTAAGATGGCGGCGCTACCGGAAGGTATTTAATTACGTTAATAACATTTGGTAATGGTAAATGGACTGCATTTATATAGCGCTTTCATAGACCAATGGCCATCCAAACCGCTTCCTAGCGGTGGGAGAAATACAAAACGTGGAGTGGACCATAGCGTACTGCGGAGCTTACAGAGACTTTCACCATCAGCTCTGTCTACTGCAACTATGGAATTATTTAACACACAATCTCTCACAAATAAATCATTGCTTATCCATGATCATATTCTGGATAGAGGATTAGACTTTATGTGCCTAGTGGAAACTTGGCACAAAACAGGGGATCACTCATCATTAAATGAAGCCTGCCCCCAGGGTTATGTCTATATGGAAAAAGCACGCAGATCTGGACGTGGGGGTGGTTTGGTTGTCATCCATCGGGATGAATTGAAACACTCTCCTCTGCCACTGCCTGATTTTACCTCAATGGAATGTATGGCCTTCAAATGTAAACCTCCATACTCCATGACAGTGCTTCTTATATACCGTCCCCCCAAACCACACTCCTCATTTCTCCCTGAAATACATGATTTACTCACATCACTCTGTTCCATATCAACCAGAATTGTTTGTTTGTTTAGATACAGCCCCTATGAACAGCCTGGAGGTAAAAGATCTGGGTGTATCCGACCACAAGTTGATCTCTATGGCCCTTACATTTTCACTGCCCATCATCAGACCCAAGCGCCAAATATCTTTTCGGAACTGGAAACAACTAAACCCAATTTCCATCATGGGAGACCTCCAACCTCATATAAATTACCCAGTTACTAAAACGATGGAAGGACTAGTGGAACATTACAATACATCTCTGAGTAGTGTTTTTGACCTCCATGCCCCTGTCCGGACACGGGAAGTCAACTTTGAACGCTCTGCCCCATGGTTTACACAGGAACTGCGGCAAATGAAAACTAAGGGACGTATCCTGGAACGCCGCAGTAAACAGACTGGTCTAACTGTGCATAATCTTGCTTTCCGCGACTATCAAAAGGCTTATCTTAAGTCCTTAAAGGATGCACGCTCAATATTTTACTCCAACCTCATCAATAAGAACACTGGAAATTCTAAGCATCTTTTTTCTACAGTAAACAATCTCCTGAAGCCAAAATCATCTTTACACACTGAAACCACAGTGGAGCGATGCAACAGCTTCATTGATTGTTTTAGATCTAAAGTCAATAGCATTCGTTCTTCAATATCTGGTTCCTCCTCATTGTCTCCACCGTCTTTCAACCCACTGTTCGGTGGATTGACAATTCTATCACACTTTACTGAGGTTCAGCAGAACCATGTTGAGGAAACCATTAAAAAAATGAAGCCGTCCACCAGCACCTTGGATCCTATCCCGACTGCTTTGTCACTCATTCCCAGTGTCAGCCCTATCATTACAGAGTTTATTAATCTCTCACTCAAGAATGGCGATGTCCCTCTGGCCCTTAAATCTGCTGTCATCCGTCCAATACTTAAAAAAACATCCCTAGACCCAGAAGTTTTGGGAAATTATAGGCCAATCTCCAACCTTACTTTTCTGTCAAAGGTTCTAGAGAAGGAAGTGGCCACTCAGCTTCATAACCATCTAGAACACAATAACTTATATGAGATATTTCAATCAGGCTTTCGCTCGGCTCAGAGCACTGAAACAGCACTGCTCAGGGTGACAAATGACCTTCTCATGGCAGCTGATTCCGGATCACCTTCATTGCTCATTCTACTTGACCTAACAGCCGCATTCGACACGGTTGACCATGCCATCCTTCTGGATCGTCTCCAAAATGCAGTTGGACTTACAGGAACAGCACTGCAGTGGTTTAAATCCTACCTTTATGGTAGGACTGAACGTGTTATACTGGGAGACTATGAGTCCAGGCAGCTCCCTGTTACATGTGGTGTTCCGCAGGGGTCGGTTCTAGGACCGATTCTATTTATTCTCTACCTGCTCCCTCTTGGCTCTGTCATCAGCAGACATGGACTGTCATTCCACTGTTACGCCGATGACTTACAACTTTATATTAAAACTGCCCAAAGTCCCTCCACAGTCTTGTCACGACTCGACACATGTCTTCTGGAAATAAAGGCATGGATGGAAAGCAACTTCCTCCAACTAAATTCTGGGAAAACTGAGGCATTACTCATTGGCACCCCGCATCAGATCCACTCTTCTCTGGTATCTCAGTTCACCTTGGACGGCCAAACCATCACGTTCTCCTCCTCAGTTACAAACCTAGGGGTTAGGTTTGACCCGCAGCTGACCTTCAACGAACACATTAAATATATTTGTAAAACTTCCTTCCACCATCTTCGAAATATCTCAAAACTAGGTCTTTTCTAACTCTTTCGGATGCAGAGAAACTTGTACATGCCTTTATTTCCACCAGGTTGGATTATTGTAATGGACTCTTCACTGGGATTTCTGCCAGAAACATGCAGAAGCTACAATACATCCAAAATAGCGCTGCCAGAGTCCTCTTGAGAGTCCGAAAATATGATCATATAACTCCCATCTTACATTCACTGCACTGGCTACCTGTTTCATTCCTGATTGACTACAAAATTGTACTGCTCACATATAAATGTATCACTGGGCATGCACCACCTTATTTACACGAACTCATCACCTTGAAACCCTCCCCCCGCACTCTAAGATCATCAGGCCACCTACTTCTTCATATCCCAAAGACAAATCTTTGTACTATGGGGGACCGAGCATTCTGTTCAGTTGCACCACGGCTTTGGAATCATCTCCCATCTGAGTTGAGAGAAATACAGAGTTTGGACACTTTCAAGGCTGAACTAAAGACTTTTTTATTCAGAAAGGCTTATTTGTGCTGATAATTTTATTGTTTTTATGGTTTTACTTGCATATTTTTGTGTAATTATTATTGTCGCTGTCCTTGTAGCCCTTTGAGATTCTTCGGAATGAAAAGGGCGTTATAAATAAAATGTATTATTATTATTATTATTATTTATTTTTGTGCATTTTCGACCGCTTCTCTCCAGATTACTGAGGAGATGTTATGTGGACGAGTCCCTCTCATGTCATTTAATCATGAGCGGGAGTAATGACGGGTTTAAATGGACGCGAACTTATATTATGTCAGAGTCCAATGCTTATGTTTTAAGTAAACGTTACATGTCCGTGTATATGTAAGAGCTTTCTCTGATACTGGTGAAATAAGATCGCTCAACTTTCACACGCTTGTACAATGAAACGAAAGACATGCAGATCAGACGCTTTTATCAATGTAAGGCTAAAAATAGCGCTGTACACCGTGACCGTGTGTTTGTGTTAGAGGTCAGAAAAGAAGAAAAACATTTATATTAGTACCTCAGATTACATAAATGGGTGGAGAGACGGCGTGTGGCTGTTCGAACACATTAAACCACATGCATGGTTACACTAACAAGTGTATAACCATGCTATAGTTAGCAAAAGAACTATAAAACTTCAAGTTTAAAACATAGACTATATATAGATGTAAACGAATATGCTGAATTACCTGTGGAGAAGATAGAAAGTACGCAACTTCTGTGTCCCTTAAGCCTCATGATCTTGGTAAACTAACATTAACTTACTCCAATATTGACTTTGGTATTGATGTTTTTCCTGTCGCGTTGTCGTTTTAAATCCCCGTTTAGCTTCCTTGGTGACGTGTTTTAATGTCCTCGAGAATAGTTCTTCAACAGGCTTTCAAATCTGCCTCAAATCAAAGCATTAGATCGCGGGATCATCACGGTGTGCGGCTGTAGTAAGATCCGAAGGATTCAGTCTACGCAAGTCGCATATCCGGGCTGCATAAGTCATCAAGCCATGTTTATTTAAATTAACTGAGCATTACATTCGCAAGTCATAAGCATATTACATCAATTTACAATTAACTTAGAATAATTGTCAGCTTTATAATTGTTAATATTCTGAAATAAGTCTCGATGACATTTACCGCCTACACATGCAACCTCCAGAGGCTTCAGCTAGTGCCAGCGTGAGTGTAGTCTGAAAGCGTGAAAGGCGGAGCTTGAATTTCAGGAATGTCCCTCATCGGCGAATGTATTTCAAAGATGGAGGCACAACATGGATGCGCCAGTTGAGCGACTCGACCGTATGTATTTTAAATAGCAGATTCTACACTTAAAGGCGGAGTCCATGATGTTTGAAAGCCAATGTTGATATTTGAAATCACCTAAACAAACACCCCCCTACCCCAATAGAATCTGGACCTTCAGTTGATAGACCCGCCCCACACATACGCAACCCGGCATTTGATTTGATTTTATTTGCTATAAGTGTGTTTTGGTAGTCGGCCCGTCTCCTTTTCCAACGTGTTTTTCAAACATCGTGGACTTCGCCTTTAAGAGAATACTTTGATTAGTGGGGTGGAAGTAATTACACATGAATGAGCACATACTTTTGAAAGAAAACATGGGTTTTTGCTAAGAATTAACTCAAAAAAGTACACAGTGGAGCTTTAAATAGAGCCGCGTTACCGCTCATAAATATACAGTATCTATTCACCACAAAATCTCTATACTCACACATTCAGTAATTTTGGAAATATGTGGAGTATGAATTTGAGTGCTACAATTGCAAAGTTGAATGTATCTGACAAAATAATTTATTTAGGTGTGTCACACAGGTACATGTGTTGTTTGGTTGTGTTGTATATCTAATAGTAAATAGCTCTGTCTTGGTGAATAAGGCCTATCTTAGCAAGTCTTCCATATTCTCTGTTATCTGTCCCAATATTTGCTAGTGACTTAATTAGTGCACTTGTTATCATGGTTAATAAATTGAGTTAGGGGGATCATTTTTCTTTAGATTTTGTTTCGAACCATAATTCTAACTTTTATAGGGTTCACAGTTGTGTAGGATCAATTATATTGTCCCTTTTAATTTAATATTAAACTGGACCAATAATACAGAATGAAATTGTCTAGATCAGCCCCCCCGCCTGCAAACAAGAGAAAAGTAACCTTTAGAGATGTTGTTAAAACTGCTGGTCAGTGTTTGTGTTCAGGCTAATTAGCATGGGCCAGTGTCCATATATACGGTTGTAAACCAAATGTAACCTTCAATTCTTTAAGAGAAACGCAGAACATGGTAAGATTTCAACATTTTTATCATTAAAATATCATTGAATGTTATTGTTGATATCACAGATGAACTGAAGCAAAATAATCCTTAATAAGCGATAACATAATTACGTAACTGTATACATTAAATGTTTTCTTATTATGGATTAAAAGAGGAATGACTGACTACCTAAAGACATTACAGTTAAGATGAAACATCCAATTTTTATAACATGAATGAATTGTCCAATATCTACACAATAACAACTGTTTATTAATGTATATCATTACAGATAGAGCCATCCTTGAATAATATTTCCAGTGTTTTTGAATTTAGACTCTCTGGACTGAATGAAACAATGGAAAACAGATATGTGTTTTTCTCTTTGACTGCACTGTATTATCCCATAATGATTTTGTGTAATGTAGTTATAATTTTTACTGTCTTTTCATATAAGACGCTTCATGAGCCAATGTACATATTTCTGTGTAATTTATGTATGAATGCACTTTATGGCACTGCTGGATTTTACCCTAAATTCATGTATGATTTATTATCTGAAGATCACGTAATTTCCTACGCTGGTTGCCTGATCCAGATATTTGTCATTTATTCATCTGTTTTATGTGACTTTTCAACATTAACAGTAATGGCTTATGACAGATACGTGGCAATATGTAGACCACTGGAGTATCATTCAAAAATGACCAAGGAAAAGGTTCTTCAATGTATCTTGTTTTGCTGGGTGACTCCATTTTTTTGCATATCTGTTGTTATTGCATTAACATCAAGACTCACTCTATGTGGCTCTAATATAGACAAGCTGTATTGTGAAAATTGGTCAGTTGTTAAACTTTCTTGTGTTTCTAATACAACAGTCAATAATGTGATTGGGTACATTGTAATTCTTCTGTACTTTGGTCATGCTGTATTGATATTTTGCTCATATATTCATTTAATTAGAAAGTGCAGGAGGTCAATGGAGATCAGGTACAAATTTATACAGACATGTGTACCACATATGCTTGCATTGATCAATGTGACTGTTGCATTTCTGTTTGATTTACTTTACAGCCGCTATGGCTCAAGAAGTTTGCCACAAAGTGTCCGTAACTTCATGGCTATGGAATTCTTTCTCATACCCCCTATTTTAAATCCCCTGATTTATGGACTAAATCTCAAAACAATACGCAAACAAGTTATTAGACTGTTTTTCAAGAAACAAGTGCAAACTTCTGAGTAAATGTTTTTCTTGTTTTTAAATGTTTTGCAATAGTCTTTGTTTTAAAATGAAATTTGTTCTTTTAGAGTCATGTTTAGCAGTTTCAATACTTTTTAAATACTTTAAAATGTTGGTGTTTTTTCTGAACCAGTAGAGGTTTAGGGTCACTTTACTAAAATGTTTCTCACCTAAAGATCTTTTGATCTGACGTTTTTGCTTAAATGTTTAACATTATGTAATTGTGCAAACATATCAAGGGTTTTCATTACAAAACAAAAATGTATTTAAAAATGTATGACTTGCCAGTAAAAGTCAATAAAAGTCACATGCCATTCAATAATGTTTTTAAACAAGTCATGGTGAGACCTTTAGAAGCTGATTAATAAAATGCCAAGAGTATATTTATGCAAATTCTAGGCAAAGGATGGCTACTTTGAATGTCCTAAAATATTGCAATAAATAAACGTATCTTATGAACCTTTATCCAAGTATTTTAAACCTTTATCCAAGTATTTTCCTCTGAATATAAACTCCAGGTAAAGACACTGGAGGGGGCACTTTGTAAATTTGAAGTGACCAATGTGAAAAAACCCTTTTCTATCAACAGGTATTGTTTTGGAATAGGGAACAATTTGTATCATGGTATAAGCACATTTTTTACTACTAGCTCCCTGTGACACGTCGCTTTTATTGTTTCCTAATCTTTGTAAGTCGCTTTGGATAAAAGTGTCTGCTAAATGCCTAAATGTAAATATTTGGGATAAAACTGCTTATATACAGACAGGTTAACATAAAGACAAAAACAGCACTTGCTTCAATTGCAGAAACACATGACATCAAACGATTTTCAAAAATGTTCAATCTGGCTTCAAACAAAAGCACAGCACTGAAACTCTGTTGTTAAAAGTTTCAAACAAACAGATAAAGGGCCCTAGTGTTGCTAGATCTCAGCTCAGCATTTGATATGATTGACCAGACATCATTTTAATCTGTAGACTTGAAAACTGTATTGAAAGCAGGGCGATTCTAGGATTTTCATTTTAGGGGGGCTCAGCCCCCAGTAAAGGTATGATTTAAAAAAATATTATTTGACTATTAGGGTTAGGGTTCTATACCACTAACCTTATTGCAGTCCACTATTCCATTGCATTCCCTGTGTTTCATATATGGGACTAGAACATTTTCAGTTGGGAATGGACATTTTTTTTACAATGAAGACTTCCTGATTCATTATTCACTGTGCAAATACACAACACACGTTTCCAGTACAAACACATCATTTTACTGTTTTTACTGCTTTACTGTCGTTTTATCTTATGGGTTAATATTATTAGTTGATATAGCCACTGTGTTAATCTGGGAACAGATTTATACAGATCTAAAATATAGAAAAGGGGACTGGCCAACAAGTGATCCACCTTCATACTGAGTTGTCAAGATGCAGTATGATGTGGTTTTCAGGACAGGGTTTAGATTCATCCAGGACTAGGCCCCTATGTCTATACTGTAGTAGGTGAACCCTCAAAAACTTACTAGGAATACACGATGTATACTACCATACCACAGACAAATACACAGGTGGCATACACTTTTTCAAATGTTGAAATATTAATATTTTAAATGAAACAAACATATTTAATAATCTATACTTTACTTACTAAAAAGTTATTTTAAAGAACTGCAAATATAAGGTGAAATGGCCATAAAAAGCTTGATTTGCACTTTTGATCCAGTTTTTCCACAAAAAACAAGTTTTATAAAAGAATAAACTTCACAATCACCCGGTGTTTCGCTGCATGAAATTATCTGCCTGATGCGTTCTAGTGATGTTGAGTCTGAACGAACGAGAGAGAGATTGTGTAAACTGAATTACTGGTACAAGTTACAACCTAATGAATGAGAGGGATCTTACGAAAAGCGAGTGCAATGTAAACAATCCTTTGAAAGAATCATGTGGTTTGGTTTTAGTAAAGTTATAGTAACCATATTTAGGCGAGCTATTTACCTTAATACAAATAATTAAGGTAATTACTGTAGACAATTTTGGTATTTCTGTTTAATATAGTTTTACTACAACTATCTTGGTCACTCTGGTTACTGTAGTAAAAATAAATTAAATGTGTGGCAGCTGTTGTCCTGTTACCCTGAGCCAATCGTATATGTTTGAGCTGCTGAACGAATCCACCCTTTCACTGAACTTTAACGTTAGTCAGTCAGCTGCGTCTGAACGAAGTCTTGAACGACATGACCGAAACTATATGATTCGTGAACGAGGATCTGACTGAACCAGAGGAGGCATGCCAATCACTCACAGCACGGGAGTCTTTATTTACAACAAATCCAGATTAGATGTACTATAAATGTATGTGTGTCTTAATATATTCTGTAGCTTGATAAAATTATGCTTAGTATTTCACAATTTGAGCTTTATTAAAAACTAATGAGTTTTTGCAAAAAGTCTTTCATTGTCTTATAACACATAATGACACACATCTTCGCCACCTATTGGCGTATTTATGTAAAATTAAGAAATGGTCACTGAACGAATCATTGAACGAATCTGAACGAATCATTTTGGTGAACGAACTGAAAATGAACGAGTCACCTAAATGAACGAAAATTTCCATCACTAAATTGCGTTCAGAACAACAACTGTACATAAAGCAATGCATCACGCCAGCACCTGACTTTAAAACATGTAAGTTAATCAGCAAGATGTGTGCTTTTACTGGTAGTCTCGCGTAGTGTTTTTCGCTGCTTTTTCTGGACAAAGCCTGCCCACGAGCTGTTTGACCGACATGTCAAACTGTCATGATTTTGGTCTTACCGGGTGCTGTGTTTTTGTTTCCCTGTTTTTGTGTTTTGTTTTGACAGCTTCACACGTGTGTGTCTCTCATATGGGTGTCATCAGTGTGATTTCCTTCACGTGCGTCACTTCACAGCTGCTCTTCATTTTGATGGCCTATCGGTTTGCTATTTAATGCTCGCCCGCTTCTAGCTTGTCTAGATTCTAGTCCTGTCTTGTCTTGTGAGATTTCATAGTCTGTTTAGTTTGATTATATGTGTTCTCTGCTGCCCGTAAGGATTTTGGATTACTGCTGCTGAGACCTTTTTGCCATCCTCTGTTTTCCTACTCATAAAAGACTGCCGATCTCTCCATCTCCATGCAGAGGATTTACGTCGCGGCTTTGCCGCTGTCCAGCAGGGCGGTCTTTTGGCTCGGGAGCTGTCCAGCACTCAGCATCTCTAACGCTCTCTCTCTCTCTCTGCCCGCCACAGGATTACTCCCCTCGCCTGGCAAGTGTGGCGTTGTGCCCAGGCGAGTTGTGGATTTCACTCGCTCTTCAGTGTGTGTTCTTGTATCTCTCCCACCGTCTGTTGAAGTGTGGCTGGTGCCCGGACATGTGAGGCTTTCGCCCAGTTTCCAGTGTGCCCTCCTTCCTCTCTCCCACCGTCCGTTGAAGTGTGGCTGGAGCCGGATGTGTGAGGTTCTCACTCTGACCCAGTGTGTGTGTTTCTCATCACCTTTTTGCCCCATCTGCCTCAGTGTAGCCTTTGTGCCTAGACGTGCTGTTGACTCTCATTTAATAAATATTTCTGTTAATCTGCACTGGGATCTCTCTGTTTCTTTGCCTCACACAAACAACCAATCCAGTTTGTTTCATCTAGTGTCACGTTTCGGACTCCCCACAATAACGAGCCAGCTTGCAACAAGTCAGTTATTAAAGGGGGGGTTTAATGGTATTTCAAGCATTCTGACTTATTAACACAGTTATAGAGTTGTTTCCTCATGCTAAACGTAGGCAAAGTGTCAAAAATGCAGTTGGGCGTGTTTCAGAGTATTTCTGTGCCGAATGCACTTCGCCAGGGTTCGTACAAGTTTCGGCTATTTTTTTTCGATTACGGTTCTAAGTGACGTTTCAGGGGTTTTCGATACGTATCACTTCTTTATATGGGCTTACGCCGGAAAACTTCCCCCGGAAAACCCCGCCCAGCCGTCAGTCAGCGGGAGACGCTAGAGCTTGCTAACAGCTTATCACGCCACTCAGCCTTGTTTAATTTCAAAAGTCAACAATGGCACAAGAAGAAGTGTGTTTTTGGATGTAAGAAGAAGACATCCAGCCTTATGGAAACAATGGATATAGTTTATTATCCGGATTAGCAGCGGAGTTTTGCGTGTGCGTTTGATGCGGTGGATTTTCCCAAACCGGGTCGCATGCGGTAAGACTTCTGTCTTATGTTGGAAATAGGCGCGTGCATATTATATAAATGACACGAACATGTAGTGAATCATAAGTTAAAACAGTGTTGTATAGTGTTGTATGACTCCTACTCGCTCCTCCCGTGTTATAACTCCTCCTTCTTCATTTTTTCGTACGTTATCGGAAAGATTCGTTAAAGCTAATCTTTCTTTTATAAATCTGATTAAACTAAAGACTCTTCAGAGATATAAAGGATGTCATACTACTCCATAGGTACTCCAGATTAATATCAGAAATGCAGAAACAGCGTGTGTTACGTGAGCTTTAAAATAACCAGCCGCAACCGAATAGCATCTAAATAAACAACATTACTCACCATAGAAGAATGTTGTGCACTTCATCAACAGCCACACCAATGAGACGCTCCCGTTAAACATCTGTTTGAAGCATATCTCTTCTCTTCACTGTAACACCTAGAAATTCAGGAGAACCGAACTTTTCGAGTCCACTAACTGCCTCAAGCAAAACTCTTGGACGTCTTGTAGAGAGTCTATGCCGCGAACTTTGCATATTTTTGAGAATCCAATGTTTAGCTGGTAATGATAACTGGTTATTTTTATCCATGTGAACACGGCTGATTCTCTTCCTCAATGGAACGTCAGAGCTTTGTTTTCCAGGGACCGAAACTAATCGCGACACTCGCGTCTCTTGAAAATCCGGTTTATTTCAACCAATCAAAACGACTTCGACATTCTCACAGGGTTTCCAGAAAAGTGTACGAAAAACATCAGACGTTTAGCCAACAGTCTGTGGGTGTGACGTCTGAGGCTGAGACTATTTTACTGGTAACTTGACTTACCTGCTCCCTTCTTGGCTTGGATTTTGCAGCATCTTGCTGCGTCTGTCTCTCTCTGCTTCTCCTTTGTGCTGCATATTTGTTAGATAAAGCCAAAAAGGCAGTGGGTTGCCGCCATTAGGTCATGTGGTGGCATTTTCGCACCACGATTGACTGACTCGTAGATTTTAAGAGGTCCGTCATACATTCATGTCCTATTATTTCACGTCAACCTGAGCTGACTGCACTCGGGTCAGAACAGCCGCCAGGCCAAGATGGCCAGTCCGCCCTGCACACACCTTCTACTACTGATGTTCGCTCTGCTCGGCCTGCTGACTCAGATCAGGGGAGGAGCCGAAACTTGACGCAGCAAGCCGCCTTTTCTAAAGAGTTTTTATAG
Source organism: Misgurnus anguillicaudatus (assembly GCF_027580225.2). Lineage (NCBI taxonomy): Eukaryota > Metazoa > Chordata > Actinopteri > Cypriniformes > Cobitidae > Misgurnus > Misgurnus anguillicaudatus. The sequence continues at coordinate 3,966,671 of NC_073360.2, forward strand.
GGGCTGGGCAGCCCTCTCTAAAAAGGGCCTAGTGAAGCCCCTGCTTGAAAGGGATGGTGTTGAACTGGTTTAAATCTTGTTTAAAACTTTTTAAGTGTCTACTGGTCAATTTAGTTCTTCAGCATAATCCTCTTCCATGTGGAGTACCTCAGGGCTCAATTATTGCACCAAACCTGCTTCTGAATTTTTAAGAAGTTTGGTGTATCATTTCATTTATTTGCTGATGACACCCACCTCTTCTACTCTTCCTAAACGAACTCCACTTATGGTTAAAACAGAATCTCATAGTGTTAAATTAAGCCAAAACTGAAATTATTTTGTTTGGGGTAAAGCCAGATGAAGATTTCGTCCCCCTTTTTGGACAACTCGCTCCCTTTATAATGAAAATAGCATGTGACATTTGATTTTCAGCCACGGCGTGTTCTAAGCTCAAACATTTATTTTCCAAATCACAGTTAGAACAGATTATACACATGTTTGTTCTATCCCATCTTGTAATTCTCTTTCTTTTGGTTTGAATTAATCTTCTATTACAAGGTGACAACCAGATTGCTTCTGACGTGTAGACAGTGGTGTAGTCTAGATTTTTGTAGTGAGTATACTCTGATTTTTCCCCTCTCACCCTTATGCTAACTCGTCCCACTGCAACGCACCACCACACTCACAGATGCATACAGTATGGATCTTCATGTAACAGAGCATTCTAAAAAAGTGTACTCATAAACACATAAACTGAATGTGTTATCAACATGTCAGTTTATTGTAAGAAAAAAAAAGAGTTTAACAGCCAATGGGTTTACAGCTGGGGAAACTGGACTGATTTTTAGACTGGTTTAGTGTAAATCAACATCTAACTCGGGGCCAAAACTTACTCAACTGTTAATTAAAATTAAATAAACTGTTTACAATCTTCAATCCGTGGCTAACACCTGCATAGCTATTGATAACATTACCATGTGTAATTTAATGGTGTAAATGTTTTTAATTAATACACATTTAAGATGACCATGAATTAACTCTAATACAGCAAATTCTAATAATTAAATTTGCATAGTCATTGATATAAAAAGCTTATTTTTTGCATATAATACAAGCATTGTCTAAAAATGACTTTTACTTAATTATTATTACAAGATCATCATGTAGCCTAATATTAGATACCAAAACCAAGTGAAGAAAATTATCTCTTTAATTTGCAAGTCTGAACTGAACATCAACGCAGACATGAATTTCCTCACAGAAGTTTAAGATCATATATCATAGAAGTTTAAGATATATAAGATCATATCTTGAACGTAGATATATAAATGAACACAGAGAAGGGAGGTTTAACACTGTGAAGCACAAGCAAACATGCTGAAAGAGGCTAAAAGCCATCAGGACATAAACGGGCTTCTTTTATTGCACTTGAAACCTTACCTCGAGATAAAGTATTAAACTGGACTGATGATTTAAATGTTTTTTACTCACATGTGCGTTGTTAACTCTCGGATTTCATGTTGAAGCACTGCTCCACTCGTTCACTTCACATGGATTGTTTGTTTACAGTGTCACGTGAGCAGCTACACTGCAGGTTCGACTTCATTTGGCGCTAAGCAAACCTTTTGGTGATGTCAAAGTACCGCGAGAGTGATTCAAAGCAGATTTCTCCATGTGATAACTGGAATCGCTCTCGCACTACTTTGTTGTCACGTGGGTTCTTGTGGCGCCACAGCAGTCTGCTCCCCAGTCACTCTAGCGCCGCTATAGTAGTAATTTGATTTCATACGCCGATCGGATCGCGCAGTTCGGCAGGAAGTCATCATATATATAGCTTATGTATATCCATTTAAACCCGCTAAAGTAGCAAGTGTAGCATGCTAATGGTTAGTGCTTCACATCTAAATTATGACTAAAAGTTTGAAATGTCACAAAACCATGCTGTTACGCATCCTCACACTATTTTTAGTGGGTATACATTCCCATGCTGGTCCATGCTGGTGTGATGCTGGTTTTTTCAGCAGGGATACGGCGTAGTCCTGCGTATCACGTAGACTACACCACTGCGTGTAGACAACGGTTTGAACACATTTTACCCACTCTGACTGCGTGAAATTGGCTACCAAACAATTTCAGAATCATTTTTAAAATATTAACTTTTGTTTTTAAAGCTCTTCATAGTCATTTTACATTTCCAATGAACTTACAGTCCACAACCCAAATAGACCTTTCTCACGGTAACCGGAAATACGTAATCGTCGTGAAAGCGGAGTTCCTGTCAAGTGTCAACACACTAGAAAAACATAAACCCGGGCAAGTTTAAAATGGATCAAAGAGTCTAGACAACTTCGTTAACGGATTTGCCAAATATTACATTTGCTGATGTGACACGACTAATGGAGGAAAGCTTGTTCTATGAAGAATTTGTCTATACATTTCTAGGTAAGTAGAGAGCGAGTCTAACTGTTACTGAACTGTTAACTAAAACGACACATTATTAGCGTGTCCACTTACACATAATGGATGTATATTAGATGATATAGACTACCTTACTAAAACATTATAGTCTGCTTTGAATGAAGCATTATGCTACCAATTACCTTCAATTACTGCCTATGGTTGTCCAAGTGAACGTCTTGTGTGTAGCAACAATAACGTTAGCCGGATGCTATCATTATCAGTTAACATTTTTGTCTGCTAATGTCTGTGATATTATGTGTGTGTGTTGGGGTGAACTCGTTCCAAGAAAAATGGTTAGACACAGCATTTGGTTGCAAGCGGCGACCAGTGAGCCCTAAAATGTAGTCGTCTTTAGTGAAGTGTCTGCTGCATACACAAGTGTTCCCCTTTCTTATGGTGAAGTTAGGTCCTTAACCTCACCCGATAGCCTGAATCCATTTCTGTCTAACTTCACCATCAACAGGAAATTAATGGAACAGATACGACTTTTTACATTGCCTTGACTGCGTAGGAAGTAGATTTCCACGACGATTGCGTATTTCCGGTCATAAATACGGAAGTTGTGAGAAAGGTCTATAGGACCCTCAGGTCTAGTAATTCCATGCTCAGATCAAAACTCTTCCATAGAGGGACAATTTACAATTGTTTATTAAAACTGCACCTCACTTCCAGTTTTTAAATACTTGTTTAAAAGACGCCTGCTGACTGCAAATTAACCTCCCCTTACAAAAATGAACCGTGGTCTTACTACAGTTAAAACAAAACAAAAAAACATGGTTAATGTAGTAAAACCATGGTTTGCTGATCAATCAGTAGGGGTGGCACGGTTCATGAAAAAAATCTGAACCATTCGGTTCGCTTGTCTCGGTTCGGAGCGCGTGTGCGTCGCACGGTTCAACGGTTCATGGCATGCGCAATGTAACCTGCCCTGTATATGACCCCAGATAGCATGTTTCCCTTTCGCGCGAAAGAAGAGGTGACTGGTGTGGAGTGTAAGTACTGCAGGTTATGTTACGTGTAGAAATGGCAAGTGGGAGAGAAAAGGTAGGCTGCCCGGAGTTGGAGGATGCGCCAGCGTCGTATGATGACAGCGGAAATAAAACAATAGTACTGCAGTCTATGGGTTGAATGTGTTCGAACAGCCACAGGAGACCGCCTTCTCTCCGACCATTTATCTAATCTGAGGTACCGAACACACCGTTTCACGTATTTTCTGCGAACACAGGAACAGCGCTATTTTTAGCCTTTTATTGATAAAACGAAAGCGGCTGATTTCCACGTAGTTTCATTTTGCTAGCGTGTGAAAGTTGCGCGATCTTATTTCATAAATTGCCCTTCAAATTAATCAGGACAGAAGTGGTCAAAAGTGACCAAAAGAGAAGGTTTTAAATATTACAGGTGTAAACTTTATGTTTCTCTCTCGTCCACATATAGACTCTCTGCAGTATTTAGGCAGCCTTTCAGTAATAAATCTAAGAGCTACACTGAAGTTGGCATTTTGATAAATGCAAGTTATCTTTGTGTGCTAAAAAGCACATGAGTTCATGTAGATGGCAATACACATTCTCTTTTTTTGCCAAATAAATGAAAAGCATGTTGAAATCGTCTATGTCTTCCCTCTTGCTGTATCAAAATCTCACCTGGGTTTCCTCAGAGATGGTCCCAATAATGTGCTTAAAGTCAAATTCAGTTTGTGCATGATTACATGATATAACTTTTTTAATACTGTATCCTAAATTATGGATAATTCATACATTAATAAGATAATACATTTCTGGAGTGTTAAAAATTAAAAGAAAAAATAACAACAAGAACCGTACTGAACTGAGAATCGTGACCATAAAACCGTGATACGAACCGAACCGAGGGTTTTGTGAACCGTGCCACCCCTATCAATACACTAAAAAGAAACATGGTTACTACACTTTTACCACTTTTGGTAATTTTGTAAGGGTCTAGCTCAGGCTTGTTGAACTTGTTTTTGGGCTTGTTTTTATTTTGATTGTTTGGTTGCTGACTTTTTTTATTTAAATTATAATGTATGTTATTTTGTACTGTACAACCCTTTTTATTAACTACATGTTGTGTGAAAAGTGGTTTATAAATAAAGTAAACAAGAAGAAGGAGCACTTGACTTTATCTAGACACAAAAATGTACTTACATGCTCATATTTTTTTCCAAAAGGCCTATACCTGTATGTATCTTTTTTATATTTAATTTTAGTTATGCACATTCCAAACTCCATTAAGTTCCCAGTATGCAATGGTCAATACTACTGTACCAAATGTGGTGCTAGGAAGAACAATCGATGAACTGGCATCAGATTAATGTGCACTCAGGCTCAGAGATGGATGTGGAGAGCGAATGCTATTCTTTCTGGTCTCAACCCACAGAAGAGCAACTTTAGCTCATACTGTAGAAAAACTTAATACTGCCCCTGATGTAAAGGTATCAATGCATCACATTTTTCTGCATACAAAAAAAATTATTGTTGGATCTACATAATTTAATTATAGACACTGGTTCCACAAGACCTTAACATATAATTGAATTACATAGATCCAACAATTCTCTATTTTCACTGAATGGCAACAATGTTCAAGATAACAAAAATCTGCAGTTTAGCTAATTCAAGGTCAGATTACTGTATAACAAATGTCAGGGTGATTTGGTGGATGAGAACAAAATGTGTACCAAGTTTTATACTTATAAGTGCAATTTATTCACCAAGATATTTGATGATGTAACAGGTGCGCTGCAGAGCCCCCCCACTACAACCATGTGCCAGTTTTTGCCCAGGCTTAATGACAGACAACTGTATAAAGTATCTTATGTAAAATACCCCAATGAAACCTTGAAAAAAAAACAATTATTGAATAAATTAGCTTAATAATAAATAACAGGGCCTGTTACACTTTCAGTGCTTGGGCCTAAAATAACATACAGGTGTAAACTATTTTAAGAGCTATATAGCACCTATGTAAAACCACATGACTATAGCACCACTTATTGTTTTAGATGTGCTATTTAGCACCAATTCAGAGTGTAGATGGATGACTCGCCTGACCTACTATTTCCCATCTCTCCTTGCTTACTGTCCATTTTGTTATATTTGTAGTTTAAGTAAACTTCAATGGGATTTATGCAAACCAATAACCATTTATGCAAATCAACCCTCAAGAGTGACACCTCCTGAGACATGTTTATCCTATAAAACTCCTAGCATGTACTGGTGATGTACAGTCAATCTAGAACACATTACAAGTTGAGCTAATTCACTATATGTCCTATTTAAATGAAATAATTATAATTTCAGACTACACCAAAGAAGGTAAAACTCTCTTCTTATACATGCAGTGGGTGCCTAAAACATTAAGATGCATTAAGATGTTGATGTGTCTTGGTTTCTAGACGTTTAGTGGTTTCATGCATGTATACTGTTAGACTTAAATAATCCATATGGTTACTTATAATGCCGTTGCAGTTTGTACTAATTTTGTTTTATGTTTCTTTTTTGCCTATAAGAATTGTATCATTTATAAGATAAATATCCCATGAACTTTGTCTGCTCTTTCTCTTAGGTCAATGAAGGCATCGTTTGCTCATGAGAAATGGAAAATGGAACATATTTTTATCTGATGTTGTTTGAAAATATTGGGTATACCAGATATGCTTGGTTCAGTTTGGGATTTGTTCTATACTGTGCTATCATATTCTTTAATTCTCTTATTATTCTTGCAATATGTCTGGAAAGGAAACTGCATCAACCCATGTATTTTCTCATCGCAAGTCTGTCTTTAAACTCTATGTATGGTACAGCTGCTTTTTTCCCAAGATTACTGGCAGACCTGCTGTCGAATACGCATTCAATACCCCGTGAGATTTGTCTCCTGCAGGCTTTTGTGATTTATTCGTATGCGTCAAATGAAAACACAATATTAATGTTAATGGCATTTGATCGCTATCTAGCAATCAGTAAACCTTTACAATACAATAACATAATGACGCCCAAGATTGTATCTGTTTTAATAGCTATAAGCTGGATGTATCCAATGTTTTGTATTGGAGTTGCTGCCATTTTAAATGCCAGACTGGCAGTGTGTGGTCAGAAATTGTGGAAGGTGTACTGTCACAACTGGGAAATTGTCAAGCTTTCTTGTACGAACACTACTGTTAATAATGTTTGGGGCTTTTTCATAGTCACCACGACTGTTATCATCCCTTTAACTTTTATACTATATACATATGTTAAAATTCTCATCATTTGTAAAAGAAGCTCACAGGAGTTCAGAAGAAAAGCTTTTCAAACTTGTGTTCCCCACATGGTCATCCTTTTAAATTTCTCTGTTGCTCTTTTTTGTGAGGTGACTCTGAGTAGATTTGACAATCTGCAACTTCCTATAGGTCTGTCAATTGCTCTTTCACTAGAGTTTCTTACTGTGCCACCTATTCTTAACCCTCTTGTTTATGGTTTTAACTTTCCTGATATTCGCAAAAGGATCCTGTACATTTTAAAAGCATCTAAGTAAATGTGTGTCTAATTTGACAGATGTTATTTACACACAGAATGTTATTCATTGACAACATGTACTGAATTGCAAAGAATTGTTATATTATAAACCAAATCCTAGACGGATAATTTTAATACGATTTTTATTATTATTCATTTAATTAATAAATGAATTATAATGTTATGCATGCAAAGTGTTTTATAATAATTTAAGATTTTCGCACTTCATCACTGATAACCACCATAAAAAAATCACAGTGAGTGTGATTTACAACTGTAAATCTTACACTAATATGTTGTTTAACAACAAGATTGTGGGGACCATTCACTTACAATTTTTATATAATATGTAAACAATTGTAAGCGAATGGTCCCCACAATCTTGTTGCTAAACAACATATTAGTGTATCTGTAACATTTGAGGCGATTTTCATTTACATTTCCTGTAATTGTGTTATTATGGAAAGCAAATAGTTGTATAATTCAACATTGCAAGCAGTAAATCATTTAAAATATAATGTAGCACAACATTGTTACTTTTGTAAATGTGTTTTTATGATGTTGTTTATTGTTAGTTATACTGCAGTTCAGTTTCTTGTATTGGAGACAAATGTTCTGTAATTCAGTACTATTACATCTTTAATTTTAAAAGATTTACTTCTATTCTGAAAACTAAACATTGTCATAAACATATGGAAAATTATTAATGTAGGTCATTTTGTATATCAAAGAATTTGTAGTCCATGCTTACAGCTATAGTATGCTAATAGTGAGCATTTGCTAGAGTCTCTTTATTCTACCTTACATTTAGATTGAGATTTTTTATTTTTCACATACCCAGTTATATGCATATACAACCTGTAGTGAAATGTAAGTCTGGTATGATCTAGACTGTGCAACAAAAAATTTGAAAGGAATCAGAATTTAAATCAAAGGGGAAAAATTAACAAATAAATTATGTTAAGAGAAAAAAATAAAACTGAATTAAGACAGCAGAGACTGGGGTAGTACTGTAGATAGAACTTGGGGGAAATGTGCATGATCAGAAACGTCTCGGTTACGTATGTAACCCTCGTTCCCTGAAGGAAGGGAACGGAGACGTCACGTCGTGACCGACGAATTGGGAACCGCTTCGCGGGTGACCTATCTACTTCGAGAACTATCAAAAACGCCAATGAACTTGGCATGCAGGTATTTGCATAATGCCGGCGCCGCCCCGCCAGGTGCGTATATAAGGCACAGGTGCATAATACCAAATCAGCTATATTATTGCTGAGAAGCCGAGCAACAGTGCCCGGCCTGAACAGCAATGGAACAGCAAACTGTGGCGACGGGACGTGACGTCTCCGTTCCCTTCCTTCAGGGAACGAGGGTTACATACGTAACCGAGACGTTCCCTTTCAGTCGGTCACTACGACGTCACGTCGTGACCGACGAATTGGGAATCCCTACCAAAACGCCACTGCAGCTGAACCCTTCCAGTGCCTGCAAAAGCCCTCCGCCCTCCACATAAGGGGCGGAACCTAAGGCGAAATGCAGAAGGCCGGTCACTACCTGTTCCTTAACCCACGATAGTGAAGCAGCGAACTGGGAGAAGCGTCTAAACTGAGCGGAGCTAGAACACTGCGGAAGCCATCCCCTAAGAAGGTTAAATGGATGACATAAAAATATATGAAACAACCGACAGGTTGCTCAAATAAAGTCTCTGAACAATACATGGTATGTTGAGAGATGCAGAGCAGGCTCTGCTAAGGAAAAACGTGGAGGATTAGAACCCCACGGACTATACACACAAATGAACCCCACGTAGGGGACAAATGTGGATGCCTAGCCTACACAGGTTTACAGAGAATACATCAGTGATAGGTTGACAGCGGATGCTCCGCAACACCAGCTATCAGGGCGGTGGAGGAGAGGCAAAAACAGTTTTTTAGACGTTTTTGCCCCGATGGCCTTCCATAATGGTGCAAATGTGCAGCACCAAAATAGAGGCTCCAAGCCGACACACGAGCCGACCCTCGGCATTCTTAACTAGTTAGTAGAAAGAACCCGAGTGGAAACCGGTTCGACACGAACACTATAGAATCTTGTGAACGTATTAGGTGTCGCCCAGCCTGCAGCTCTACAAATATCTGTTAGCGAGGAACCGCGAGCCAGTGCCCAAGATGATGCCACACTGCGAGTAGAGTGGGCACGTAAATTAAATGGACAAGGCACATTCTGCTTTTGATATGCAAGGGCTATAGTATCCACAATCCAATGGGACATCCTCTGCTTGGTGACAGCTTTTCCTTTCTGCTGACCACCGTAACAAACAAAGAGCTGATCTGAGGTCCTAAAACTTTGCGTCCTGTCTATATACACACGTAGTGCACGAACAGGACATAACAAAGCCATGGCTGGTTCTGCCTCCTCCAAAGGCAGTGCTTGGAGATTCACCACTTGATCTCTGAAAGGAGTGGTGGGGACTTTGGGCACAAAGCCGGGCCGGGGTCTCAGTGTTACGCTGGATGCAGCCGGCCCGAACTGAAGGCACGATTCATCGACCGAAAATGCATGAATATCCCCTATCCTCTTAACAGAAGCCAAAGCAAGGAGAGTTAAAGTTTTCATTGTAAGAAACTTAACACTCACACTATGCAGAGGCTCGAATGGGGCTTCCTGGAGTGATTTCAGCACCAAGGACAGGTCCCAAGGAGGAATAGAGGGGGGACGCGAAGGATTCAGTCTTCGAGCGCCTCTGAGAAATCTAATGACTAGGTCGTGCTGACCCACTGTTCTACCGTTTACGGGTGAATGGTGAGCTGATATCGCAGCGATATCGACTTTAATAGTGGATGGTGACAGCCTATTCTCCAAGCGACGCTGGAGATATAAAAGCACAACACTAATCGGGCATTCTCGGGGGTTTTCACTTCGGGAAGAACACCAGTCGACAAACAGGTTCCATTTAAGCGCGTAAGCCTGTCTCGTAGACGGCGCTCGCGCAGCAGCAATAGTGTTAGATACCTCTTGCGGTAAATCACTCATATCCTCCGTGCCCCGTCCAGAGACCACACATGGAGGTTCCACAGGTCGGGGCGCGGGTGCCATAATGTGCCCTCTTGTTGAGAAAGAAGGTCCTTCCTCAGGGGAATCTTCCACGGAGGGGCTGTCGCGAGGAGAGAGAGTTCTGGAAACCAGCTCCTGGTTGTCCAATACGGTGCCACCAACAGCACGCTCTCCTCGTCCTCCCGGATTTTGCATAAGGTTTGCGCAATGAGGCTCACCGGAGGGAACGCGTATTTGCGCATGTTTCGCGGCCAGCTGTGTGCCAATGCATCCACGCCGAGCGAGTCGTCGGCTAGTGAATAGAACAGGCGACAATGGGTCGTCTCTGGGGAAGCAAACAGATCTATCTGCGCTTTGCCGAAACGTCTCCAAATTTGCTGAACCGCAATGGGGTGGAGTCGCCATTCGCCGGGACGCGCAGCCCGAGAGAGCGCATCCGCCTCTACATTGAGCGTGCCCGGGATGTAAATGGCACGAAGAGACCTCAAATTCTTCTGACTCCAAGTGAGGAGGTGACGGGCGAGATGCGACAGGTGACGCGAGCGTAAACCGCCTTGACGATTGATGTACGCCACGGTCGCAGTGTTGTCTGTACGAACTAATACATCTTTGCCCCGTAACTCGTTGCTGAAACGGACGAGCGCAAGATATACAGCCCACATTTCCCGGCAGTTTATGTGCCAATGCAGCTGGGGTGTCGTCCAGACCCCCGAAGCCGCAAGCCCATCGTACGTGGCCCCCCACCCCGTGTCTGACGCATCTGTGCATACTATCGCGTGCCTGGAGACCTGTCTCAGAGGCACACCGGCTCGGAGAAACGCACGGTCTGACCACGGAGTGAAAGTGCGACGACACGCAGGTGTAATGATAACACGGTGAATGCCGCGCAACCACGCTCTCCTCGGGACTCGATCGTGAAGCCAACGCTGAAGCGGTCGCATATGAAGCAGTCCGAGCGGAGTTACAGCTGCGGCTGCTGCCATATGCCCCAAAAGCTTCTGAAATTGTTTCAGCGGGACCGCGCTCTTGCTCTTGAATGTATTCAGGCAAGTCAGAATCGACTGTACACGCGCTTCTGTTAGACGAGCTGTCAAATCGATCGAGTCCAGTTCCATACCGAGAAAAGAGATTCTCTGCACGGGGCAAAGCTTGCTCTTTTCCCAGTTGACCCGAAGACCCAAACGAGCGAGGTGTTTTAAAGTTAAATCTCTGTGATCGCACAGCGTCTGACGTGTTTGAGCTATTATTAGCCAATCGTCCAGATACGCGAGAATGCGCACACCTCTCTCTCTCAGGGGTTGTAAAGCCCCCTCCACTACTTTGGTGAATACACGGGGCGACAGAGAGAGCCCGAATGGGAGGACTTTGTACTGGTATGCTCGCCCCTCGAACGCAAAGCGGAGAAACGGCCTGTGTCGGGGGAGAATCGATACGTGAAAGTACGCGTCCTTCAGGTCGATAGATGCGAACCAATCGTTTGGACGAATGCATGGAAATATGCGTTTGGGCGTCAGCATTTTGAACGGCATTCTGTGAAGTGCACGGTTCAGCGAACGCAGGTCCAGGATCGGTCGCAAGCCGCCGCTTTTCTTGGGTACAATAAAGTAAGGGCTGTAAAACCCCGACCTCATCTCGGCTGGAGGGACCGGCTGAATCGCGTCTTTCGCCAATAAGACAGCGATCTCCGCACGGAGGACGTGCGCATCGGCAGCTCTCACCGTAGTGAAACGAACGCCGGAGAATTTGGGGGGACGCCGGGCAAATTGGATCGCATAGCCGAGACGAATCGTGCGTAAAAGCCAACGCGACGGGCTGGGAAGCTGTTCCCACGCCCCCAGATACCGTGCGAGAGGGACTAAAGGCACGATCGGTGTACCCGCGGCGGGCGCAACGGAGGTGATCGCCGGTGTGTGCGTAACGGCCGCACCGACAGCAGTGTTGTGTGTGATAACACTCACCTGAGTCCGTTGCTGGGTGGTTGAGTAAGGGAGGCTCTGCTGAAGACACCTCACACCACTCGATGCACCCTCTGGCGAAGGAGGAGGGAGACGATGGGTTATGAGCCCGTAGCTGTCTCCTACCGGCTGAGAGCGCGGTGGGGTTATGAGCCCGTGCGTCGCTCTCGTTCTCCTCTGATGAGTCGGAGAACGAGGGGGGGTTATGAGCCCTCTCGTATCTCCGGAGCTCATCTGAAGACCTAGAGATGGAAGTGGAATTCGCTCTTTTTGTGGATTTGTGGGTGCCGACTGAAAAGTCGGCGGAACAGAAAAATGAAACAAAAGATTCCCCAACCGGCCCTCCTCCGGTGGGGGGAGTGGTGCCTTCACCATCTCCCGAAGAGCGATCCCCTCCATCTCTAGGTCGCCCGTCTCAGGGCCGCTTTGATCTTCTTTTACCACCCTTTGCAGCGGGCTGAGCGGGCGGGGCGGGCTGCTGACGACCGGTTCCTCGCTTCTTAGAAGAGCCCCGGGGAGGAACGGAGGCGGCCGCCGCAGGACGCCCTCGGCGAGGAGCAGGCTGAGGCGCCGACGTGGATGGGGCAGGCGCAGGACGCTTCCGACGTGGCATGATCTGAGCGATGGCCTCAGTCTGCTTCTTGGCCGCGGAGAATTGCTGGGCAAACTCCTCGACCGTCTCGCCGAACAGGCCGGTCTGGGAAACCGGAGCATTCAGGAGCCGGGTTTTATCAGCGTCCTTCATGTCCGCCAGACACAGCCAGAGATGGCGTTCCTGGACTACCAGGGTAGACATCGCACGCCCGACGGCGCGTGCGGTGACCTTGGTCGCACGAAGCGCCAGATCAGTAGCCGCACGTAGTTCAGAGAACTCCGCCGAGTCGTGACCTCCCGCGTGCAGATCCCTCAGAGCCTTAGCCTGATGGACCTGCAGCAATGCCATGGCATGCAGGGCAGAGGCTGCCTCCCCACAAGCCTTGTAAGCAGCACCGGACAGCGCCGAAGACTGCTTACAGGCCCGTGAGGGGAGAGTAGGCTGGTCCCGCCAGGAGGAAGCGACACCGGCCGGACACAACTGCATCGCGACCGGGCGCTCCACTGACGGGATACCAGTGTACCCCTTGGCATCTCCACCCTCGAGAGAGGTGAGAGGTGAAGGCTGATACGGCCGGTTCCGGGCGGAAAACGGGGTTTTCCACGACCGCGTCAGCTCTTCATGCACCTCGGGGAAGAAAGGCACCGGGGGCGAGGACTGAGAAGCCCTGGCACCCCCGAAGAACCAATCATCGAGGCGGGACGGTTCAGGTGGGGGAGGTTTAGTCCACTCCAAGCCGACCGCCTCCGCCGCCCGAGCGAGCATGGCTGCCATCTCAGGGTCGAACGCAGAAGCCGCAACCTGGCCCGAAGGCGGGAGCGGATCCGGATCGACGTCTGAGGCTGACAACCCCCCCTCCGACGTTACGGTGGATATCGCGTCAGGTGGAGGCTCGACAGAGCGCGAGGACACCGTAGAACACGGGCCGCTCGTCTCCATCGGGACCTCCGCTGGCAACGGATCAGGGCGCTGGGAGCTACTGGACGAACCAGCAGACCGACCCAGCACCGTTATACGGAGGTCATCCTTCGCCAATCTGGTAGCTGCGCCCTTAGCAGCACCAGACTGGGAAGGCGGGGGCCGTTGCCGGAGGAACGACACCCGTCTCCGCAAATCCGCTATAGTCATGCCCTCACAGATGGGGCATGAACTATCACGCAACGCTGCCTCTGCGTGCTGGAGCCCCAGACACGAGAGACAACGCTTGTGGCCATCCTGGGGGGCGATAAACACACCGCATCCAGAAACGGAGCACGGACGGAAATCCATCTTTAAAAAGACGACCCCGACCGTGACACGAATGAGTGGCTGTCTTTAAAAAGACACAAAGCTCAAACGTGCTGCTCTTTTAGGGAAATCACTCTTTTGTGCGAGCTGGTGAAACACACAGGGAGAGGCAAACGCACTCACTCGAACTCAAGTCCTAAATTAAGAGACAGAGAGAGAGAGAAAGGGTGGAAAAAAACACTGCGAGCCTCCGCTGAGGTGTCTTTGCCCAACCAACTTCAGCAAGCTGAGACTTTTCTTCCCAGAACAGGATCTACGAAGATCAGTTAGAATAGCTTCTCGTGAGCAGATGTCTGCCGGCTTCGAAGCAATAAAGCTGATTTGGTATTATGCACCTGTGCCTTATATACGCACCTGGCGGGGCGGCGCCGGCATTATGCAAATACCTGCATGCCAAGTTCATTGGCGTTTTTGATAGTTCTCGAAGTAGATAGGTCACCCGCGAAGCGGTTCCCAATTCGTCGGTCACGACGTGACGTCGTAGTGACCGACTGAAAGGGAACTCATATATTGTGCAGCAAACAGAAAACTGGAAAACACACAAGAAGAGATCTTTATAGGATTTTTGTAGTCCTGCTTCTGTCAAGTTGTAGTTTGTTTGGACTGCAAAGTGGACTTCAAAGTGTATAACTTAATCTGATGAACACTGAGAACACGGTGGCTTACAGAGGACAAACATCATCATTAACGCAAACGCGTTTTACATATTAAATACTTTGGTGCTCTCTTGTGACCACTCACATATACAACATACACCTGAGGACACAAATATATTCTAACAAATACGATTACCACTACCACTAGTTCAACAAATATATACACTTGTGCATTGTGGTAAAGGTGTTTACAATTACAACGTAAGACAAATGTTTGCTTTTGAAATGTGTTTGTTATATTGTGACTGTGGTGTTTCATTTTGAAAGAGATTTGAGGCATAGCATCTTGCATAAAACACTACAGGTGTGCATCTTAAGACAAAACAATGTCACCGATATATATTATAGATTAGCCAGGACAAGGTGTTTTAAAATTTAAGCCGCTCAAACTTGCATTTTAGTCTGGGACTAGGATAAGCCCTGTCCAGGAAATCTTTCACATCAGATTTCATTTTAGTAAAATTTCCTGAACAGCAGCAATCTCATCCTGTAATATACATATCATAATCAAACTGTAATAAATGGTCAAAGTATTTTGTGTGAATCGTTAACGCGTAGACGCATCCCCTTTAAATCGCTTGTGCTCGTCAACCGCCTTTTGCTTACGAGAAGACGGTCACTTCCTGCTGGTGACAACTCGTTCTCAGGTGAATTGAACTTGAAACCGTTTCTGAACTTGTATTTGCATAGGAAAGACAACGTTCTGTGAGAGAAATGTATTGTCTTCATTAAATTTAGACGCTTTCTGAACGATGAAGTGATGTAAGGTTAGGACAACGGAAATGCATGTTGCCTTCAAATCGTTCGTGCTCGTCAAATAACCCCCTTTTAGAGGTCTACACAGAAGACCCGAAGACCCGGGACCTGACCCGAGACCCGTACGGGTTCTCTTTAAACTAATATATTTTTTTTATTTGAGATTACTCAATCATTTTAATGCTTACCTGTCCATTTTCCTTCTGCCGGTTTCCTTCTGCCAACGTGGAAGACGATCAAATTTTCCTAGAAAAAAGAGAGAAATAAATTGGTTAACTGTCAGAAAAATATATATTGTTATTGTTTTGAACTTACCTTGGAGTAGGGGCATCTCACTTACTCTATTAGGTATTGGGGGTGGGGAAGTGATTTGGTACAGTCACCTTATATCACATATCTTCACTTCAGATTGGTAACCGTGTCTATACTCCTACCTGAAGCCCACACTTCCTGTACCTGTAGTATTATACACTATACAATAGAGTAAGATATAAAGTATAAAAATACAGTGAGATTTAAAGTACTTGAGGTGGGGACTAAGATCCTTTCTTCCTTAAAGTCTTCCAGGGTAAATTTGCAATATCCCCTACTAGCGGGTATTACCTGCCCGTCACACAGGCTAGCGTGTATAATATATGTCATCCTAATGTTTTTAACGGCATAAACGTCTAATTTATGCGAGGCTCTTTTCGCGATTGCTAACGAATACCATGAAAGGCACCGACTATATAACGTGGGCTGCTATCACCGTAGAGATGCAACCGGTGCCCCTGCCAGATTACGTTTATTTGGCAGGAGTGATTTCTTGCCACCACACCAGCGTGTGACGCGGTCGCGCCCGCGCCCGAGAAACACCGAGATCATCTCTTATAGCCATAATCCTATTTTCCATGCTCCCAAATTTTTAACACCTACTTAATATGCTAGTATACATGCAAGGCATTAATGTAATAAAATATTGAAATCTGTAAGGAAGTGAATGCTGGTGTATGTGTACTGTAGTTGCATGTTAGGGTTACCATACATGTGCATGCATTTATATTGAGTTGTGATATCTGATGTGTTGTGTAATTATGTTTTGTTTAATGTTGTGTTATGTCAAAATGAATTAATATTTATTTATTAATTTATTTATTACACAGGTAATGAAACCATTTGGTAATGATCTTGTACCAGTGCCTTCTGGGTCATTGGCTACTGGACTGACTAAAGCTGTACTTGTTACCATCTACAAAGACAAGACAGAAACATGCAGAAAGATTTTCCACATCAGTGATGCCTCACAGCTTTTGCACTGCGACTTCTTCCGGTGGAACACGGTTTATAAAGTGGGAGGAGTTGGATCTGGGTCCAACCTCGCCCCCTGGATGTTGTGTTCTGCAGTGAGGACCTTCTTGAGTGTTGCGCATGTGAATTTTTTTTAAAAAGTGGAGGGGCGGTTCTTTTCAAAAATTTGAGAAAATCTTCCGCTATACCTTTAAAGTTGCCATGAAACGGAAGTAGCGATTGCCTTATTTTCCCCGTGGTGACGTATATCCGAATGAAACGGCTTTTGAGATGAAATAAGGCAGGGCTGGATTTGAATTTGCCCATCGAGATCAGATTGGATCGTTTGAAGTTGGGTCGTGTTGCTAATCGCTGCGATCTTCTCCTGGACCCCGCCCACCTGCCATACCATATGAACGAAAGTGAAGAGAGATCGTTTTGAGGAGGGGAGGAGATTTGTATTTTTGATTAAAGATTATGAGCACACACAATTTTTTTTTAAATAATGAAGCTCACAGATAAGTCATTTGTTAATAATACCACAATATATATAATTATATATAGACTTTAATAATTAATGATACAACACCAAAGAATACTATTTTATATATTGTTGAAGTTGAACTTTTGGGACACCAGACTCTGTTGGGGCTCTTTTATCTATGTCTTCGTGGATTCTCGGCTAGTTTCCGTACATCTTCCTCTCTCCAGAGCGCATGTTTCTTCCTTTATAAGTCTTTTCCAGCTCTCTCTCCTTCTTTGCTATTTCTCTCTCTCTCTCTCTCTCTCTCTCTCTCTCTCTCTCTCTCTGCACAGAATAAGCGATAACTATCAAAAATCTGCTTATTACAGAAAACTGTTTTCATGCGTTTACATGCAAATCAATAAACCGGTTATGCAGACAACTGCGTTTAAATGGGACTTGAAGACAGTTTTCTCGCAAGCAGTGACGACACCACCTATAGTACACAATAATCGTTCGAAAAGTCAACGGCATATCTGTCTTAAGCTGTACTGTTGTATCTCTTCTCGTGCATGTAAACGCACTCATTGTGTAGCAGCTTTTGCCATTAACGGCCATCAAGGTCTCAATCTTCTCCAGAAGTTAACTCACCTGCTCAGAGTTTTTCACATCCTTGTTATTGAAGACCACAAATCCACCACTGCATTTACGAACGGTCTTTGTCTGAGCTGGCAATGACATTATTTGAAGATTTCCCCTCCAGACGATCCTCGGGTGTAAACAAAATAACTGTGTACTTCCAAACGTCTTTTCCAAACATGTTCTCAATCAACTTATGCATGTTCTTCTCCTCACTGGTTAAGTTCCCTACAGTTAGGACGTGCAGAAACACATGGGGTCCTGGATTATAGAGCGAGACAGATTTTAAGATCTCCCTGATCACCGGTTTTTCCATTCGGTTGATCTTAACCATTCCTGGAGTGTCGATTATGGCCACAAATCGGCCACTGATGTTTCCAGAAGCCCTTTCACAGATCTCTGTGACTCTGCTCAGCAGCATGTCTGTGTTGAAAGCGTTGCACTTGAGGATGGTGTTTCTAGAAGAGCTTTTACCCGATCCTCTCAAACCTAGTAACAGGATGCGCAATTCTTCTCTCTCACCTCAGTTTAGTTCAGTTCGAGTAAATAAATAAATAACATTTAAAAACATTTGAATAAAATAAACATGATAGCTATGCTCAAATCTCAGCCCTCCCTCCTCTCCCACTATCATTCACTAACCTTATAACCTGTGGGTAGAAACTGTGCCTAAAACGTGATGTGCGCGTAGGAATGCTCTGCAAACGTCTCCCTGATGGAAGTTGGGAGAAGAGATTATGTGCCGGGTGACTAACGTCCCGTATCATACTTTTTAGTACTGCGTACATTTTTTTGAGCGATTCTAGGGGAACCCCAATAATTTTAGATGCAGTTTTAACCACTTTTGTCAAACGATTCAGATCATATGAAGTAGCCTTGCCAAACCACACTGTAATGTTGCCTGTCAATATACTCTCAATTGTACAGCAATAAAAAGTTTGTCAAATATTAGTTGACACACCATATTTCTTGAGACACCTAAAAAAATAAAGCCTCTGATGTGCCTTGTTAATAGCACAATTGATATGTAAGGACCATAAAAGGGAGTCTGAAATGTGGATGCCTAAAAACTTAAAATCATTTACAATTTTAACGGCAGAGTTGTTAATGTAGACAGGTGAATGTGTGGGTTTATTTCTTCTAAAGTCTATTATGACCTCCTTAGTTTTCCCCACATTAAGGGGCAGATTATTTCTCTCACACCACATGATCAAATTATTCACCTCGTCCCTATAGGCACTTTCATTATTGCTGTCAATGATCCTACCACAGTACTATCGTCTGCAAATTTCACAATACTATTTGTTGGATGTTTTGCAATACAATCATAGGTGTACAGTACAGGCTAATAAAGGACTAAGACAGCAACCTTGAGATGCTCCGGTATTTAACACTATGGAGGCTGAGTATGTATTGCCAACTCTAACTGTCTGAGGAAGTGCAAATATTGTAATGTTACAGTAGTATTATTGCTATTTGCCACTGCTGGTATTACAATAACTACAAGTTCATGTATATAGATAAATTCAACAAGTTGTTTAATAATATTGCACAATTAACCAATGAAACATTGCATTCTTCACATTTTTTGGAGGTTAGCATTGCAGTGTTGTAATTGTTTCTACCACTTTGTACAATTTTCTTTTCAAAATGAATTATTATATTGTGTAATGGTTTTGTTCTGTGTTTACTTGTGTTCTGTGTATTTTTGTATTTTGGACTTTTATTTTGATACCCTGCTCTGTTCTGACTTTTATTTTGATATTCATCATGCCATGTCACAGTTCACACTTCCTGTCTGTCTGTATATAAGTCACTTCCTGTTCACCTGTTCCTGGCTGAATATTATACATAGTAAGCCCAACCTGTTACCTGTCTGATTCTGATATCTGTTGATCTGTTAAACCTGTTACCTGTATCTGTTCCTGTTTTTTGACCATTGCCTGTATTTTGGATTCTGCCTGTTTTGCTGCCTGCCTTGAACCTTTGCCTGTACTTGGATTCTGTTTGTGGATTACCCTGTTTGGATTTGGTTGCTGGCTCTTTATGGGATTTTACTTAATAAACACCTTTTGCACATGGATTCACCTTCTCATCGCTTTCTTTAAAGCACCCGTTACAGAATATTCAGCCATAAACCGGAATCCAGCAAAGGTCAGTAATCTCCCACCAGCACCATGAAACCTGTTTATGCACTACTTGCACTCCGTCAGAACCACCGTCCGATTGAGGAATATGTTAAGGATTTTTTGGACTTGAGTTACAAGGTACATTTTGATGACATTACTCTGAAGAACCTGTTCTATAATGCTTTGGACGAATGGCCGCGCTTGTGTATGCCACGTGATATGTCTGCCTGGTCCCTAGAGAGTTATATTGACTTTGCTTTGTTACTGTGTGGCTCACCATTTACTGTGGGTGTTGCGGATACACCTCCAGTGAATTTACACAACCCATCAAGCCATTTCATGCCGGTTCTGCCCAAACCTGAATATGTCATGCCTGATCATAAAATGGCCGCCACCATGCTTGCTCCCAAAATGGCCGCCATCCTGCCTGTCCCTAAAATGGCCGCCATCCTGCCCGTTCCCAAAATGGCCGCCATCCTGCCTGTCTCTGCACCTGTTCTCGAGAGAGCTACAACCATTCCTGCACCTGAGCTTCAGAGGGCCGTCGTCACCACCACACCAGCACTTAGGAGGGCTATCATTCACCCTGCACCTGCCATCAAAATGGCCGCCATGCCTGAACCAGCTACCGCTGAGGTATGTCTTCTTGAATATATACTACCTGAATTCGCCATAGCCCTGTGGTGCGTTTTGTCTGCCTTCTGTTTGTTTGTTCCCGAGGTTCCTCAAAACCCTGAATCTGACCTGCCCGTCTCATCTGACCTGCCCGTCTCATCTGATCTGCCCGTCTCATCTGATCTGCCCGTCTCATCTGATCTGCCCGTCTCATCTGATCTGCCCGTCTCATCTGATCTGCCCGTCTCATCTGATCTGCCCGTCTCATCTGATCTGCCCGTCTCATCTGATCTGCCCGTCTCATCTGATCTGCCCGTCTCATCTGATCTGCCCGTCTCATCTGATCTGCCCGTCTCACCTGATCTGCCCGACTCACCTGATCTGCCCGACTCACCTGATCTGCCCGACTCACCTGACCTGCCCGACTCACCTGATCTGCCCGACTCACCTGATCTGCCCGACTCACCTGACCTGCCCGATTCACCTGACCTGCCTGATTCACCTGATCTGCCTGATTCACCTGATCCGCCCGACTCCTCTGATTCGTCTGTCCTGCCCGACTCATCTGATTCGTCTGTCCTGCCCGACTCATCTGATTCGTCTGTCCTGCCCGACTCATCTGATTCGTCTGTCCTGCCCGACTCATCTGATTCGTCTGTCCTGCCCGACTCATCTGATTCGTCTGTCCTGCCCGACTCATCTGATTCGTCTGTCCTGCCCGACTCATCTGATTCGTCTGTCCTGCCCGACTCATCTGATTCGTCTGTCCTGCCCGACTCATCTGATTCGTCTGTCCTGCCCGACTCATCTGATTCGTCTGTCCTGCCCGACTCATCTGATTCGTCTGTCCTGCCCGACTCATCTGATTCGTCTGTCCTGCCCGACTCATCTGATTCGTCTGTCCTGCCCGACTCATCTGATTCGTCTGTCCTGCCCGACTCATCTGATTCGTCTGTCCTGCCCGACTCATCTGATTCGTCTGTCCTGCCCGACTCATCTGATTCGTCTGTCCTGCCCGACTCATCTGATTCGTCTGTCCTGCCCGACTCATCTGATTCGTCTGTCCTGCCCGACTCATCTGATTCGTCTGTCCTGCCCGACTCATCTGATTCATCTGATTCGTCTGTCCTGCCCGACTCACCTGTCTTGTCTGTCCTGCCCGACTCACCTGTCTTGTCTGATTCACCTGGCTCAACTGACTATTCGGATTCATCTGGTCCACCACCTGGGACATCGCCACCCTGGGCTTTGGGAGCTTTCCCAAGTTTTTTTTGGGGGGGGGTAGTACCCGGACACAGGGAGGAGGCAGAGGACACCAAGGCGGAGGCCGAAGTGTGCTCGGACCCTTCCTTTCCCTGTGTTCTAGGTCTATTCCTGCCCCATGACCCAGGTCCTAGCCTGCCCCATGACCCAGGTCCTAGCCTGCCCCATGACCCAGGTCCTAGCCTGCCCCATGACCCAGGTCCTAGCCTGCCCCATGACCCAGGTCCTAGCCTGCCCCATGACCCAGGTCCTAGCCTGCCCCATGACCCAGGTCCTAGCCTGCCCCATGACCCAGGTCCTAGCCTGCCCCATGACCCAGGTCCTAGCCTGCCCCATGACCCAGGTCCTAGCCTGCCCCATGACCCAGGTCCTAGCCTGCCCCATGTTCCTGGACCATACTGGCCATATGACCCAGGACCTCTCCTGAACTGCCCTGCCTTCGCCAAGAGGTCCTGGCCCGCCCGCCCACCCTCTATTGGACTGTATGTTTTGTTTGTTGGGCTCCGGGAGTCGCCCTTTAGAGGGGGGGTTCTGTAATGGTTTTGTTCTGTGTTTACTTGTGTTCTGTGTATTTTTGTATTTTGGACTTTTATTTTGATACCCTGCTCTGTTCTGACTTTTATTTTGATATTCATCATGCCATGTCACAGTTCACACTTCCTGTCTGTCTGTATATAAGTCACTTCCTGTTCACCTGTTCCTGGCTGAATATTATACATAGTAAGCCCAACCTGTTACCTGTCTGATTCTGATATCTGTTGATCTGTTAAACCTGTTACTTGTATCTGTTCCTGTTTTTTGACCATTGCCTGTATTTTGGATTCTGCCTGTTTTGCTGCCTGCCTTGAACCTTTGCCTGTACTTGGATTCTGTTTGTGGATTACCCTGTTTGGATTTGGTTGCTGGCCCTTTATGGGATTTTACTTAATAAACACCTTTTGCACATGGATTCACATCTTCATCGCTTTCTTTAAAGCACCCGTTACATATTGTTGCGTAACATATATGGCAATTCATATCTTTTTCTATTTTCATAAACTGTACATGAATATTTTGTATAGGTTTGAGCTGATTTGCATTCTCTGCATGAGATAAGAGATGTAAACTGGGGTCAGGAAAATGTTTTGCATATATTGCATTTGGTACGACATTAAAAATATATTAATTATACTATGTTGTGCACATTTGTATCCTGCTTTGAAGCTATATTTAAAAAAAGCTATTTTTAGAGTAAATTATATGTTTAGTAGTGGCTGATTCACAGTATTGGGTGAATGTGAATGAAGCATTTGAGAGGAAATTCCTTTGTGAATTAAAGCAGGTTGCTCATAAATAAATTCCTTGCATGGACTTGTTTTATTTTTATGTATTGGTTTCATATATGTAACGTAGAAAAGAGGATGAGAAATATTTTGAAAGCTAAATTAAAACTTTATGAAGACTCAACGCATAAAAGAAAGTAATCCAATTCACAACTTTAAATTGAAGTAATAACAGTGCGTTACTAAAACAAACATGACTCACCATATTTTAAAAACTCATTTAGTCTATTATAGACTGCATTTAGTATATTTATTATTATTTTTTTAGGTCTTAATTTAGTTTAAAAGCTTTTCTCTTGTCACATTCACTCAGATAGTGGATTGGTAGTCATAAAACATCCCTATGATAATCAACCAAACTGATTTATTTTAAAAATGTCACTTGCACATGCTGTTCTGCTAAGAGTAATGCATTATTTTTATCTCCGAAGAGTCTTATTTTTTTATCAGATTTATAAAAGACAGATTATTACTACTTTCCGAAAAAGCTGTCAGAGCGAGTCACGAGCAGGCAACACACACAAAACATTTACCACTATCTTTGGATAACTTACGATTTACTATATGTTCATGTTGTTTACATTATATGCAATTACGTGCCCATTGCCAACAAAACAGACATCTGATGCAGTTTTACATACCGTCTCTGCGGCTCATGTTGCAGCTCACTAGGACAACGTTTAACATACACACTTGCACAACTCTGCTTCTACCCCCAGATAAACAAACGACATCCATTGTTCCCATAATGCTGGGTTCTTTCACCCAAACAACAACATACTTCTTTGGTTACATTGAATTCATGTCAGCTCTTGGTTGTTTTGTGTGTATACTTCAACTGTACTTCCTGCACTGCAACATATTCAGTAGTCGAGGAATTTAGCACTATCCAACTATTTAACTGTTGAAATACCTTTAACCCCCCCCCCCCCAATATGAATTATCAAATGGATTTGATGTCTAAAGAGGATGTGAAATGTGACCCAGTTTGTAAAAACCCAACTAAAGTTATTTTTGTGATTTAGGGGTGAGCGAGGCACAAACTTGCATATTATACAGAGCCGATGGAATGTCTGCTTTTGGTCTTTAACTCTCACTGTCAGAAGATGATCTCCTGTGAATTTGTGAAAAGTTTTGATGCGTTTTTATGGAAAGAAATTAGTGTTTTCAAGGCAGGAACGTAAATTTCTTCATCTTTTTGGTTGTTTTTTTTTTTCGATTTCTGAGTTAGGTGTGTAAGTCAAATCTATAATTCCGCTACTACTATCCACTTACCCAACTTATAAAAAACTGATAAATAATTTAAAAACAGTTAAAACTCTGTGTAGGTTTGAACGTCGTTCTGAATCTGATCTCTAACAAAAGTTATTTACAAAAATGCAATTATTTCAGCTTTTTGTTAACTTCTTTAATTGTTGAAGAAACCTACCCATATTTGAGAGGTGATAAAAAGAGATAGGATGTCCTTTCATTTTATATCTTGTATGTTTATATATTTATAGAAAATAACTCTTTGTTAAACATTTGTGTAAATCACAAAAAATGTGGGCAGGCAACTTTTAAAAAAAAGCTGGCGGGGAATGGGTTAATTGTGCAGCCCTTTCAAAAAAAAATCTATTTATATGCATTCATGCATAATACAAGGATGGTTAGATGAAGGATCATAGATGGATGAATATGTGGATATTTACAATATTATAGGCAGAAATATAAACAATATCCACCTTTAGTATATACTGAATTGTATTGAATTATTTGTGTTTAAACAATTTTTTTAGCAGGTGTTACATCGAACCTTCTGTTTATTACAATTAACCCCAGCTATGGGTTAAGTTGTAACATTTGCACTCATGTTACTGTTGATGTAAATGTGTAATAATGGTATAGGTCCCACAAACAAACTTTAAGTGTTCATTTGTAGTAGAGATGTGCATGTTGCTTGTTTAAAAAATATGAATCTAACTTAAATATTTTTTGAATGAAAGAGCCAAAGCCAAAAAGCGTTATTTTGTGCCCCACTTTCCACTACTGTTTTCTATACATAACATAATGTAAAGAACATTCTGTGAAAATATAACCTTGATATTTTTAATACTGCCTGAATAAGGTCAAGTCAAATTTTGAAAATTTTTAATACCTTCCAGAAAATGGTTTTCTTTAAATATATAAACAAACAATACAGGGAGTGCAGAATTATTAGGCAAGTTGTATTTTTGAGTATTACTTTTGTTATTGTACAACTACAGTGCTTTTGGTCAATTCAAAATGTTAACAAACCCTCAAACCTGAACATTTAAGTAGTAAAAGTGAAATTTTGCTTTATTAAGAGAATATTTCTATGTACATCATTATTAGGCAACTATTAGTGTGCAGAATTATTAGGCAACTAAATGAAAAACAAAGATTTTACCATCTCACTTGTTTTTTTCAACTGTTAAAGTGAGAATAATAAACAAACTCTACATTTATAAAAAAAATAAAACAATAAAATAAAAAAATATATAGACTCAGTGACCAATATAGCCACCCTTCTTTTCGATAAAAGTCACAGGCCTTTCATTCACTGATTCAGTCAGTTTCTTGATCTGGTCTGAACCAACATTTTGTGCAGACGCAACCACAGCCTCCCAGACACTGTTCAGAGAGGCGTACGGTTTACCTTCACTGTAAATGTCCTGCTTAAGAAGGGATCAAAAGGTCTCAATAGGGTTTAAGTCAGGTGAAGAAGGGGCCATGTCATTAGTTTTTCATCTCTAATGCCTTTACTGGCCAGCCATGCAGTGGAGTACTTGTGATATATGTGATGGAGCGTTGTATTACAAAATAATCAGTCTTCTTGAAAGATGCAAACTTTTTCCTGTACCACTGCTTGAAGAAAGTGTCTTCTACATTACAGGCAGGCAGGCACAGACAGGTATTATTAAACATGAGCTTGTTGGACCTTTTTGGGTTGAAAATGAAAATAAAAAACAACTCTCAGACCTACTGCCAATTTTTAGAAGACACTTTCTTCAAGCAGTGGTACAGGAAAAAATCTGCATCTTTCAATAAGACTTTTTTATGCAAGACAACTCTTCAGCACATGCATCAAAGTACTCAACTGAGTGGCTGGCCAGTAAAGGCCTTAGAGATGAAAAACTAATGACATGGCCCCTTCTTTTTTATCACCTCTCAAATATGGGTAGGTTTCTTCAAAAACACCCAATTTTGAGCAAAAAGTTGAGATAATTCCATTTTTGTGAAGGACTTTTGATAGAGATCAGATGCAGAGCGATCTTTAAAAACCACATGAAGTTCTTTCTACTTCCGGGTTGTATAAGTTGCAGAAGTGTGCCACCTGGTGGATAATAGCGGTATTGCGGAAAGCAATTCTCGTCATTGGCAGGGAAGTGCCCTCTCTCAATCAACGAGTTATTTCGTCAATGGGGGCGAAAGAGTTAAAGGGGGGTGCGTGATTTTTGAAAAACACTTTGGTAAAGGGAATCAGGCCTACCAAAACACAGTTGTAGCCAATCAGTAGTGTAAGGGGCGTGTCTACTAACCGACATTGTTGCCTGGGTTGTGTATGTGTGGGGTGGGTCTATCAAAAGAAAGTTCAGATTCTACTGGGTAGTGGCATGTTTGTTTAGGTAATTTCAAATGTCAACATTGGCTTTCAGAGATCATGCACCTCGCCTTTAACAGGTTTGATAGTTTAATGTCTGTATACAGCAGACTACAGTAAACTAAATATAAATATATCCGGATGCCTTTCTCTCTTATCAACATTAAGAGCTCAATGGTTCATTATAAATCTTTACTTTTCTCTGTTTCAGTCCATCTGCCCCATCACCTGCCTTTCTTTGTTGTTTCAAAAGGTCATTACATAAATTGCCAACCAATTGTCCTTGAAATCCTTGAAAGGCCCTGAGAAGTTTTTGAAAATATACATACATAGATACAGGTCATTGAAAGTGCTTGAATCTTTTTCATGAAAGAAGTTTTCTGGAAAATCCATATTCCCTGTGTAGTGTAGGATAATATCATAAAAATTCTAGACTTTTTAAGCACACATGCTAAACTGTTCCCTTTGCTACTTCCTGCTTTGCTACTGTTCGGACGCTTTTACTTTTACTTGCTTTTACTTGCGCTCTGTGCTTTGCGCTTTTGCTTTTTCGCTTTTATCTTTTGATTCAACTACCAGCAGTTCAGCACAGTGCTCAAACTAAACAATTGGGCTCTCAAACTAAAACTACAAATTCCTGGAACTATATTGATATTTGGAATATTCAACAACTTGGGGTTTCTATCATAGCAGTGTACCAGTCTGCTATTGCTGGCAGCTGACAATCCTAAAACAGGACAACACAGCTGCCCACACTCAAACAGAAGAAAGAAGAAAAAATGCCTTCTTTTGGATCTCAATCCACCTGCTGCTCAAACTGCCACAGACTTTTACAAAAGATTGCGGTTCTCGAAACAAAGTTACTTGTGGCGCTCCCGACCATGCCAGAACATACAGCGGAGCTTCATCGTGGTCCTTCTCAACATAAAGCTGGTGAGTCCTGTGAACCTAATGCTTATAAACAGGTCATAGTGAGCTCAGAGAAACCTAAAGTAATTGAAGACACAAACCGATGGCATAAACATCATTAGACTGTCACGAGTGTCACAAATTGCTGCATTAGCATCATCTACCCCAGATATGGGTACAACTCGAGTAGCCAATATTGGTATTCTACCACCCCCTGTACGGCTTGAAAATAGATTTGAAGCACTAATGAGTTTGGGTGAAGAATCCCCAAATGTTAATGGACACAGATCACATCAGTCAGTAGCTTACAGAGCTAACAGACGCTCAATATCATACAGGCAGCGGCGCTCCGCTCAGACAGCAGCCGAGCCAAACACGCTGATAGTGGGTGACAATATTATCAGAAACTTTGAAAGCAAGGCTACCCGTACATACTGTTTTCCTCGTGCAACGGTTTCTGATGTTAACAAGGAACTTTGCAACATTCTGATGAAACATAAGTCTGTCAGTCGGATTGTCATACATGTGGGAAAGAATGATATTCGGAAAGAGCAGTCTGAGCTCCTTAAGGTGGATTTCAATGAACTTTTTGAAACGCTTGCAAGACTGAAAGTTAAATCTTTCATCAGTGGACCTCTCCCAGCCCGGGGAACAAATATGTTTTCTCGGCTACTAAGTTTAAATTCATGGCTGCAAAAAACCTGCACCATGAGAGGACTGAATTACATTGACAATTTCAATATCTTCTGGAGCCAAAGTCAACTTTTTAACACAGATGGTATCCACCCAAATAAACTGGGTGCTAGGTTGCTTAAAGACAATATCTTTTTCTCCATGCATCATCCATCAGCTGAGTGTGCCAGTCCACTACTGAACAGCGGAAATGACCACAGGATTTTACACCAGCACCTGGATGGACATTCAGAAGACAAGGACAAAACTCTGCAGTCACAACTACTGTTCACAGACACAGCTCAGGCTGAGCCCTGCCCACAGACCTCGCTACAGCTGGATTGTGAATCAACACCCAAGGACGTTTCTGTTGATAATGACCCGAGGAATGATAACACTCCCTCCCAGCCTTCAGGAACACCAGAATCACAGCTGATGTCGTCACACTCTCTCTCCCTCTCTCCAACATCACCACTTCTGGGCTTTTCAGAGAAAATGGAGAAACTGGTATCTGCTGGAACAAAGCTCTCCCACTCTATTGCTGCGAGTCCCCAAATATCAACCAAGAAACGGCGGGCTCCTCAACCACCAAAGCCTTCGGGCCCAGCCTGCCCTCCCCCTCCATCTGAAAGAGCACTCCGACCTCTGCCTCAACGTCAGGGACCACACCAGCCCTCATCTGCAAACAGCACTGGTAACTGATGTGTGTTGGGTTCCCGCTACGTCAGCAGTAACAATCATAAATATTTTAAGAACAAGCGGGTGCCCGATGTCCCTTTAGCTTTCCCTATCTCTGTCCTGACATGTGATAGAAAGATGAAGGCCGTCTCCAGCCGCACAGCAATTCTATCTAATCTACTGCCTATTATACGTCATTCTGAGATTGATACAGTGCCAAAACCAGTTACTGTTAAGTTAGCACTTCTGAACATCCGTTCACTAAAGAACAAATCCTTTTTAGTTAATGATCTTATCACCACCAACAACCTGGACTTTATGTTTCTAAATGAAACTTGGTTAGATGACAGCTGCAGTGCTACAGTCCTCAATGAATCAGCCCCACCCAACTTTACCTTTATAAATGTCTGTAGAGCTCTTAGAAGGGGCGGAGGAATAGCTGCTTTATTCAAAGATGCCTTTCAATGCAAGCAAGTGTTACATGGTGATTACCAGTCTTTTGAATATTTGTGTATTGCTTTAAAAGGTACACCACGCATTCTGTTTACAATTATTTATAGACCTCCCAAATACACCTCAGCATTTGTTGATGAATTCACAGAACTTTTATCAACAATTTCCTCTGAATTTGATTATTTTGTTATTGCTGGGGATTTTAATATTCATATAGACAATGCAGAAAACAATACTGCAATTGAACTGTTAAATGTTTTAAACACCTTTGATCTGACCCAGCACGTGCAAGGTCCTACACACAATCGGGGACACACTCTTGATCTGCTCATTAGCAAGGGTCTAAACATTTCATCTACTGTTATCAAGGATGAAGCGCTATCTGACCATTTCTGTGTTTACTTTGATTTATTGATCTGTCCTGCCACTGATGCTAGATCTGTCTATGTTAAAAAAAGGTTCATAAATGAGAACACCAGTGAGGTATTTATGAATGCTATATCAATGTTGCCAAACATATCGGCAGACTCTGTTGATGTTCTCCTTGAAAACTTTAACATAAAAGTTAAAGATGCCATTGATGGTATAGCTCCAGTAAAGGTCAAGGTGATCCCTGGCAGACGTAAAGCACCCTGGAGAAACACAACAGCAGTACAGCACATGAAAAGAACATGCAGAAAAGCTGAACGTATGTGGCGGAAAACAAAACTTGAAGTACATTATAGCATCTATAAAGACAGTCTTCGTGCTTTCAATGTAGAACTAGGCACAGCTAGACAGACCTTCTTTTCAAACATTATAAACAAAAACATAACCAACACTCGCACTCTTTTTGCTACTGTAGAGAGACTAACAAACCCCCCAAATCAAGTTCCTAGTGAAATGCTCTCTGACAACAAATGCAATGAGTTTGCAACCTTTTTCTCTGAGAAGATCAGTAATATCAGAATGGCGATCAATACGGCCTCATACTGTACTGTGATCAGTCAGATATCATTGCAACAACCTCAGAAATTAGCCATTCTCCCAGAATTTGACATAATTGATATAAAAACCTTGGAAGAAACAGTACAACATCTTAAGGCATCAACTAGCAGCCTTGACACACTCCCCACATCTTTTCTCAAAAAGGTACTTAACTGCTTAGAAACTGACCTCTTAAAAATAGTAAATACCTCTCTGATCACAGGCACCTTTCCAGAGTCATTAAAAACAGCAGTTATTAAGCCTCTCCTAAAAAAGAGTAACCTAGACAAAACCATACTTAGCAACTACAGACCAATCTCAAATCTTCCGTTTATAGGCAAGATCATTGAAAAGGTGGTTTTTAATCAGCTGAACAAATTCTTAAACTCAAATGGCTATCTGGACAATTTTCAATCTGGTTTCCGTCAGCATCACAGCACAGAGACAGTGCTCATAAAGATAATAAATGATATTCGCTTAAACTCTGATTCAGGTAAAATATCAGTGCTGGTGCTACTAGATCTTAGTGCTGCCTTTGACACAGTAGATCACACCATACTCTTACATAGACTGGAAAACTGGGTAGGGCTCTCTGGGATGGTCCTCAAATGGTTTAAATCATACCTACAAGGAAGAGGTTACTATGTGAACATAGGTAACCATAAATCTGAGTGGACATCCATGACATGTGGAGTCCCACAGGGTTCAATTCTTGCACCGCTTCTGTTTAATTTGTATATGCTCGCTCCCACTTGGTCAAATAATGAAAAAGAACCAAATTGCTTACCACAGCTATGCAGATGACACCCAGATATACTTAGCCCTGTCACCTAATGACTACAGCCCCATTGACTCTCTATGTAAATGCATTGATGAAATTAACTGTTGGATGCGTCAAAACTTCCTCCAGTTAAACAAAGACAAAACTGAAGTCATTGTATTTGGAAATAAAGATGAAACTCTCAAAGTTAACACATACCTTGACTCTAGGGGTCTAAAGACACAAAATAAAGTCAGAAATCTTGGTGTAATTTTAGAGTCTGACCTTAATTTCAGTAGTCATGTGAAAGCAATAACCAAATCAGCTTACTACCATCTCAGAAATATTGCCAGAATTAGCTGTTTTGTCTCAAGACAGGACTTAGAGAAACTTGTTCATGCTTTCATCACCAGCAGGGTGGATTACTGCAATGGACTTCTTACTGGGATCCCCAAAAAGACCATTAGACAGCTGCAGCTCATACAAAACACTGCTGCCAGAATTCTGACCAGAACCAAAAAATCTGAGCACATTACTCCAGTCCTCAGGTCCTTACACTGGCTTCCTGTTACATATAGAATAGATTTTAAAGTATTGTTACTTGTTTATAAATCACTTCATGGCTTAGGACCCAAATACATGACAGATATGCTAACTGTATATAAACCTAAAAGATTACTCAGATCATTAGGATCAGGTCAGTTAGAAATCCCAAGGGTTCACTCAAAACAAGGTGCGTCAGCATTTAGTTATTATGCCACCTCTAGCTGGAATCAGCTTCCAGAAGAGATCAGATGTGCTTCAACAGTAAACACTTTTAAATCTAGATTAAAAACACATCTGTTTAACTTTGCATTTACTGAATGAGCACTGTGCTGCTTCACACTGACTGCACCTTTAACTCAAGTCACTTTTACTTCTGTTTTATTCTTTTTAACATTTTAAAGTGTTTTTATTAAAATCACATTTATTTTCTTTCTAAATTCTCATGTATCTTTGTTTTAATTGTGATTTTATTGTGTATCTATTATTTTTACATTTTCTTTCTTCTCTTTTATATATTGTTTTCTCATTTCTATGTAAAGCACTTTGAATGACCTCTGTGTATGAAATGTGCTATACAAATAAACTTGCCTTGCCTTGCCTTGCCTTGCCTAAATGCTTATATCTTCTGTATGTGAATGTTGATTAATTTACATTTATTCATTTAGCTGACGCTTTTATCCAAAGCGACTTACAATTGCTGTATATGTCAGAGGTTGCACGCCTCTGGAGCAACTAGGGGTAGAATGTCTTGCTCAGGGTCACAGTGGATTTGAACCCGGGTCTCTCACACCAAAGTCATGTGTCTTATCCACTCCGCCATCACCATTATACCAAAATGCTTTTTTGTATAGTTGTGTTTGAAAAATGTAAACGTCTCGGGTTACGTATTTAACTGTTGTTCCCTGTGAAGGGAACGAGCCACTGCGTCTCCCTTGCCATACTTCCTGCGTCCCCATAACGCCGTCTTGGCAATATTTCAGATAGCGATATAGTTCCTGGCTCCCACGCCACCCTGTCTTTGTCGTCATGCCTCACCATTGGTTGAATTTGATATACACATTCAGACGAACTTACCCTTGGAGGCGTCCCCAAAGTCTCACCGCAGTGACGCAGTGCAAGCCAAGTTCCCTCGAAAGGGAACTGTAACAATGTATCTTTAAAGGCAACACAATGTAACCTTGCTCTCACTGGGAATGTGTCCCCACATTTAGTCCTTGAATATGAGGGTATTGGACCTGAAAAGTCCTTGAAAGGTCCTTGAATTTGATGTTAACTAAAGTGTGGGAACCCTGTTTTTATGTGTGCTTCACGCAGCACTCTGTTCTGATGATGCAAGAGTTGCAACCATGGTATCTAAGAAGGACTTTCTTTGTGTTCTTTTTGAAATGTTTTCAGATAGTTATAAATACATTTAATACATACACTTGATGTTACAGTCACTGAGCTTGCAATCCAGAATGAAAGCGAACATCTGCAGTTCTGAAACACCCACCAAACAAGAAAAAAATCGGTACCATTCCAGGAAACATGTCATTCAACCTGGAAACCATAGCAAAACTTTGCGCACCCGCTTGAACGTGCCCCAGGTAATCTGGAATAAACAGGAATTGGTTACTTCTGGTTAAGTTAGGAACCTAGAAAATGCACTCCTAAATTAGATTTTTAGCCGAAAATGAGTCGCCTGTGTGTGTGCAGAAACATCCTGTAATAGTAAATCCATCTCTTCTTCTTTGTGTAATCTCCTTTAAACCACAACAGTCCCATAAAACAGGCTGTTGGGGATCCCCTATCACATTGATTACGCCCCACCCATGACCGCTCACAGACTTCACCTTATGAGCGCGTAGTTCAGCCTTCTGCCAGAGACAAGTTTTGATGTATGTTCAAATGCACATGTGTGAGCGCTCTACAGAACAGAAACAGGGGAACAGAAGCTTTTTTGGGAAATTTTGCATTTAAAGAAACACACAAAAACAGCATGTTTTTCATTGCAGCCACAAATGGACATGTTCAACATCGCATAATGAAAGATCTGTGGTGTATTTTTGAGCTGAAACTTTATACCATATTTTTATATTGCTGAAAACACCTATAGTTAGGGGAATTTACCCAAATTCATTTTAAATTATTGATTTAGTCAAAAACTCTCCAGCAGCTTTGCAACCAGAAGCTTTAGCCAGAGGCTTTGTGAAATGAATGAAAGGAGTATGTATTACATTATTATTGCCCTATCAAGGCATCAAATGTTCTGCAATACTGTATGTGTAAAGTATACCCAGGTGAATAAAGTACACTTTAATAATGTACTTAATATAGACCACTAAAAAGTATTCCTTAGTAATCTTAAGAATATCAAAGTTTACTTATCTGTGCTATTTTGAGATTTTATGATCATGAACTAAAATGTGCTAAAAATGTATGTATTTAAGTACCACTTGTAGTAAATTTCAAGTTGACTACAAGTGGTAACTAAATAGGTTTAATACAGAGATAGTATATGCTTACAGCACATTTAATTCATATTCATGGTGTCTTAAAATAGCACAGATAGGCTAAGTACACTTAGATGTTTTAAGATCATATTAAGAAGTACTAAAGAAAACTTCTAAGAATAATATGTACAAAATTAGTCAGCGAAAATGGAGCACTTTGTTTATTTTTTACCTGGGTGTACATTGAGCACCACCAGGGCTGTTTGGGGCCAGATTTTAATACATTTATGTCTTTTATCAAACTTACCAATTGTTATTATTTCTATATGTGCTAGTTAATTATAAACAATTGGTCAAATTAAACTGCTAGCAAAAACTTGAGAGAAATGTTTGGGGTCAAGTGTCTGCTGGACCTGTTAGTGCCCCTCCCCTAACAGACGAAATCTTACTCCAAACTTTTGGAAAAACTTTTGGAGAGCCCTGTCGTGTTTGGTCAGAAGTAACAAAAGTTTAGAGTATTTGTGCTATATATGATATGAAGTTGCCTCCACTGAAAGCATCCATCATTGCACATGAAAACTTTTTATTATAAATTATTATTGTTTTTTTCTCTTCTGTTTTTATCAGGTTGGAAGTTTGGGACGAACATGTTTGAACTGCAGACTGAGGTCACTAAACAAATCCTGTTTGTACTGTTATTGTGTCTCTTTATGTTGGAGCAAGAACTGTAGTTATCCAAACATGAGTTGAGGCAGGATCTGAGTGCAGACAAGACTTTAATAAAAGAAAACATAAAGTGTAATCTGTGGCATGAAACAAGGAGCAAGATCCATAACATAAACATGAAACAACTCTTACAACAAATAATAACCAACAAAGAACAATGGTAACAAGATGACTTGTATAGGGACAAAGAATCAGGCTGAATCCCAAACCGCCTACTTCCATACTATATAGATTGCAAAGTAGCGCTTTTTACATACTATATAGTATGGAAGTAGGCGGTTTGGGATTCAGCCTCAGAACATGCCACAAAAGGGAACAGGGAAACAAGAGACAAACATGGCAGTGAACACTTTCAAAATAAAAGACATGAACAAGACAAAACCCTGACAGTTTGCCTTTTTTTGTAATATTAATATACTTTTGAAAGACATCTATTGTTGTAATTTGAAAAAATGCTGTTTTATTGATTATTTTAAAATATACTGCTTAAATGTAATAATTGTTTGTTAAAAATAAATCTTAAAATAAATTTAATGTCGGTAATACGGGTGTTACACCCATTTTTATTGTACTTGCACTCAAATAAACAATCTGTTTTTGAAAAAATACTTGATTTATTTAAACAATGAGACATTCAAGAAAAAACATTTTATTAATATGACTGTTTTGGATTGGGTGAATGTAATATTTAGGGTCAGTTTCCCAGACAGTGTTTACATTCATTCAGGACTAGGACATTTAAGTAGTTTATACAAACATAATTTACAAAAAAACAAACAAAAAAACTGGTGTGCATCTTAAGACAAAACAAAGGCACTGATCTGATGCAAGATATGTCAGTTCAAGGTATTTTTAAATTAAAGCAGCTCAAACATGCATTTAAGTCTGAGGCTAAGATAAACCCGGTCTGGGAAACAACACCATTGTGTATTAAGTTTGACGTAGGAAAAAAACATTGGTTTAAAATAATAAACATATGCATGATTTGAATTATATTTACAATACATCAGTGTAATAAAGCTTAAAGGTGCAATTTGTAAGATATTTGCAGTAAAAACCACTAGGCCAGTGTTATATATTTTGTCCAGCTGATTACTATCAATATCTGTAATGTTTTCTACTACTTGTAAATCGTGAGAAAATTTCCATTCAAAACATTGACACGGGGCAGTGCAGTCTCCTGTCAATGACGTTAATATCCATGTGACCCTTTGTCACCGCCTTTACTGACGTAACCCACATGGGAACACTGGTCGAGCTCGAAAAAATAAAATGGCGGCCAAGGAAGCGGCTGGAGCACAAATTTAGTGAAAATAAACGTATATTTTCACTTTTTAAGCATTTTAATTGCATTTCTATCGAGAAATTAGTATTGTAGTTTTCAAATATGTGATTAGTTATCACACAGGCGCTCTCTGTTTTTATTTCAAACACGCTGCCTTTGAAGTGCGTCGGAAAGCCTTTCTCTGAGCGGCCTTCAGGCCTCCGAGTCCGAAGTCATGTCCTCATGAGGCAGCGAGGCCACAAGTCCTCACTGCCTTGAGTTTTCGGACGCAGCCAGTGTTGTGGACAAATGCGGAACTATGCGCTTGCTTATGGACTTATGGATATCTCTGTACCGTCTGCCGCTGGTTGTGTCAGCTCCTGTAAGCGTACGGGCTAACCAAACGACCCAAGAAGAGTTTGGAACAAAACGAGGGAGGATCAATTTGGTGTTGCATTATCTGGATAGAGAGAGCTTCACGACAACATTTAACTAGACCGAGATTCTGATCCTGCTTGTGTTTTACGCGATGGGTGAGTTGTTTTGATTGGTAACCCTTCAAAAAACGTATGCTATTATATTGATCACAACATTAGTGTGTAGACTGTAATCAGCGCGTCTTCCCGCGGACGATATGCACATCAAAAGGTATTGTACAGCAATATAAATGGTCATTTTAAGACACTTCACAATAAGATTTGTACTGTCAATACATTATGTGAAAAATCATTGTAAGTTGAAAACTTAATTCTGAGCTGTGTTTACCATCGAATTTGGACTAATACTGTCATATCAATATGACTAACAATTTTGTTTTGAACATCACATATAAACTTACATAATGAAATAAACGATGTCATCAAACGCAACATTTAAGACTTGATTACCTTATCCATCAACGTGATTTCTCGTTCTCGTCTGATTGATGGCTAAAGTTAAAGACTACAAATCCCATAATTCCACGCTGCTTCAGAGCGTCAGTAAACAACATCATTGTTTTTGTTTGATCTGGCGCCATCTTTCGGCACATAAATACAAATTGTATCTTTAAATCAAATTAATACAATAATAAATACAATTTAACATAACTAAAAAATAAAAAACCGTTAACAGTAGGTTAATAAGGTCTGGTCAGTCCTGTGTGATGTCCAGTACATTTACGTGTAGCCTTGAGGAAGAAGAAAAAACAAGAGAATTAGTCTTTTATTGATCTATTTATTATACATATATGATATGATCAGACTCTCAAACCGAATCTCTGATCCCTTCAACACCTGCTGTGACTACTCTGTCTGTAATGCTACCTCATGTCTGACAGCAGTGATGAACAGAAGACCCTGCCTGCCTTCATTCTGGATTAAACCAGCTGTGTCTCAAGATCTGTTGTAATGTGGGCCGTTCAGCTGGATCAAGGGCTACACACTGTATAATAATGCTACGACACGCTGAAGAATTTTTTAAGATGAAAGCTGGTTAGTCGTGACACAATACTTATACATGACAAATAATATTGCTACTATAAGATTAAACCTCCGATGACAATAACAAGTCTTATATTCAGCTTCTGTTACTCCATGTGACACTCTCAGAGATTTATGTGTGCGTTTCTCTCACTAATTCCTTACTCACCTTCCGATAAGCTGGGATTCCAAAAATGGACTTCCTCTGAGTTGACATATGGCATCCATATACACCCATTGACCATTTTATACAGAACCAAACCTAAACACCAGACGTTTGTAGGGATGGCGTGATATCTGGGGTTGGATAAGACCTCGGGTGGGCAGTAACTTGTTACTCCTGTAAGCAAGACATGTTCAGAGTTGAACCAACCTGTACAAGCGTCATGTGGTCAAAAGGTTTCAACACAAAAAGTCAGCTCACCTCGATACTTTTTGGTCTTGTAGCCAGCAGGAGAGAACAGCTGACCACAACCGAAGTCAATCAATTTGAGCTCTAATGTGCTCGTGTTGACCAGCATGTTGCCTAGATGGATGTCATTGTGAAAGACGCCGTGGTCAATGCAGTCGATTACCGCCTGTACTGCTTGACGCATTAAAACACGTGCTGTGTCTTCACTCAGTGGACATGAGTGTTCTATGATAAAATCCAACAAGCTTTTGCAGGGCTTAGGGTACTCCATAATCACGATCACATCCTTGGGATCATCAAACCACTCGAACATTCTGATTGCATTTGGGCTTAAGGGAGCTTCGCTCATCTTAAGTAATAGTCTGGTAGGAAGGGGGGGTTCACCTGCACCCGAAAGGTATATTTTTTTAACCTAGTTTTTTGTAATCCTTAAGGTGTCTAGTAATGGAATTTTGATGTTCCCCATGCAAATTATTGTCCCATATGTGATTTTTTGTACCATCTTTTGTGACCGTGCTTGATATTCGGCTGTGAAAAATGTAAACTTTAAATCTACATAGAATCTGAACAATACATCCTACAGACACAATCCACCCCATTTTCTCTTAATCTTTGCATAAGGAATTGATAGATATGAGGATTGTCATGATTAGATGATGTATGGTGCATTAAAACTCAAATAAACACAAATAATTATGAAAATCTGTGACCTTGGATCAGTGGAACTTCTCCCCTATTGACCCTATTGATATATGTTTTCTAACTTTTGTATTTTTACAGTCTTTAGGATGTCTAAGAAGCAAATGTTGATGATCCCTACTTAAAATATTGTCACATGTTGGTCCAACTGAACATCTTCCATAATAAGGAGTTACTATTCAAACCGTTATTTTGGTATTATATTTATAGAAACAAAAGAGAAAACCACTCATATAGTCAAATATGTGTATATATAGGGTATAACAAATCCCCATTAGAATAAACTGAAATAGAAAAAAGTGATTCTAATCAAAGGTCAAAAGGTCAAGGGCAATGAAGTCTATTCATCATATAGCAGGGCTGTTTCTCAATATGCGTTCTTCAGCGATCTTGCGTTCTCGTGTCCTCGCTCTACGTCATCATTAACAGTCGAAGTTCATTCCATTTTTCAAGAACGCGAGAACAGAGGACGCATGAAAATAGCCGGATGTGTTCTTTATCAAGGATGCATCGAGTGCAGAAATCGCTTTACGCCCCAGAAGACAGAGGCAAAACAATGGCGGAGGTCAGGTGACCAACAGGAAGATCGCACACATCTCAATTCTCATAAGTGCGTTCTATGTTCTCGCGACCTTCTGAGTTCGTTCTTCCGAGGTGCCTGGCAAGTTCAATCTCCACAAGGACGCAAGTCCGTTCTTTGCGTTCTTGGAATTGAGAAACAGCCCAGGTCTTCATAATCGATCTCTTGCTCCTCGTCGTCTTCACCATCTCCATCCATCTCCTCGACTGTTTCCTCCAGCAAGCCAGTGAGTGAAGTGGGGAGGATAGGTCCACAAGACCACACTGGTTCCAGAGTACCCTCTTCAGTCTTTTCCCAGCCTTGGCCAGGATCATGGGGCTTGGGACACCAGAATATCGGTGTGGCTGCTCTCTTGTAGATGGCCAGACAGTGGTTGACACAGTTGATGTGTGGGACCACACTGTAAAAAAAAAACTGTAAAAAAACGGTAATTTTCTGGCAGCAGGGGCGCCAGAAAATTTCTGTTAAAAAACGGAAAAATACTTTCAGAAAAAAACTGTAAAAAAACTGTAAGAAAACGGTAATTTATTTTCCTATAATTACAGTTTATTACTGTTAATCTACACAAAAATATCCTAATAAAACAATTAAATCTTTTAATTTTAACATAAATTAATTGTTAAAATACAGTCATACACCTCTAAAACACAGAAAATTTGTCTTTAAAAAAAGGTTTTAAGTACAGAAAATAACTGATATACTGTAAGAAAACGGTAATTTCTTATCCTATAATTACGGTTTATTACTGTTAATCTACACAAAAATATCCTAATAAAACCATTAAATCTTTTAATTTTAACATAAATTAATTGTTAAAATACAGTCATACACCTCTAAAACACAGAAAATTTGTCTTTAAAAAAAGTTTTAAGTACAGATAATAACTGATATACTGTAAGAAAACGGTAATTTCGAATCCTATAATTATGGTTTATTACGGTTATTCTACACAAAAATATCCTTATAATACCATTAAATCTTTTAATTTTAACATACATTGTTAAAATAACATGGTTAAAATATTCAAACACCTAAAACACATAAAAATTCTTTAAAGAGTGATAACTTTTTTTTATAACAGTTCTTAAACTTTTTTTGCAGTTTAGACTGCAAAATAACAAAGATTTGCTTTAATAATAAAAACAACAACAGTAATCTTAATTTTGTTTTATTTGTTATCTGCAAATACATGCTGTGATCAACATTTAACAAAGCATTGTTTAGCAGCACGCACGCACACACACACACACACACACACACACACACACGTTTTATGAAACTGGTTCTCCCCACTGGTTAAAATTACCGGTCTTTACTGGGAGCTTTTTTTAACTCTTTACTTTTAAATGTACACAATTTAAAACGTGTAAACACACGTTAAAACGCTGCACTCACTCAAGATAACAGTGAGCCACAAAATACAAGCAGAATGAACGCTTTACACATTACAGAACAGTATATGAACTAAATGGAAATGTATGAAACAGAAAGAAGCTGGCATGTGAGATGTCTACTCTCGCCATTCAAAGTCTGCAATTTTTGTTATCAAAGAAAGAACCTTAGGATTTACGGACTGCTGTTTTTTAGATTGCTGCTTCTCCACTTTGGTCCCCCTATCTGGATTTATCCTGAAAAGGCATCTGTGAAGACAGAAATACTTTAATATAGTGCTACAAACATTTTTCATAATCAGCAATTGTGATGAGCCAGGTAAAAAGTACTTAAACTGAGCTACACAGGTGACAGACATATCTAAAGGTATAGTTCACCCCAAAATAAAGTTTTCATCATTTACTCAACTTTTAGTTGTTACAAACCTGTACACATTTATTTCTTCTGTTGAACACAGAAGATACTTTGAAGATTTGTTTGTAACCAAACTGTTGATGGACCCTATTGACTTCAATAGTATGGAAAAAAATACTTTGGAAGTCAATGGGGTCCATCAACTGTTTGGTTACAAACATTCTTCAAAATATCTTTGTGTTCAAAAGAAGAAATTCATACAGGTTTAAAACAACATGAGTGCAAGTTAACGATGACAATTTTATTTTGGGGTGAACAAGTATCTCCCATTAAGCAACTGTGCCTACAATGGCTGTGATGCATTCCAACAACCAGTGTTAAAGGAACAGTATGTAGGATTGTGGCCAAAACTGGTATTGCAATCACAAAACTTGTGGCTAAAACTGGTACTGCAATCACACAACTGGTGGCCAATACACAAAATGACAACATAAACATCAGTTGAGGGCTGCAACTCAACTGTTTAAATTTCTTACATACTGTTCCTTTAAAATCTGCTGCCAGTGTCAACATCTCCATAGATCATAAAGGAAGTGTTATACCATGTCCTAACCAGCCGTGACGACGACAAACAATGATTGTATTTTAGAAACTGTGTTGTAGTTCCAGCCGCGATGAAATAGAAGCAAAGTATGGCAATGATAATCTCAGGTACCGTTTATGTGCTTTATTTAATGTTAAAAGCGTGTAATGTGACTTTGAATATCATTTATTGTTCCCAACCTTGTAGCCGTACTACCTCAGGTCTTACAATTTCACAAATGGAAACAAGAACGTTCAAACTTCATTCTATAACAAAGATTGCTTTAATAACTCCGTATGTATTTTTAATAGTTTAAAATGGTGTAAAGTGTAAAATAATACATTTTGATTTATTATGTTTTTAACAAAATTAATCTCTGGGGCCGTGCATTTGCCGCGGGAGCCCGGCCACACGCTGTTCTGATTAGCTGTGGTTTTTGATTGATTTTGTTGCATCTTGTAATCGTGTCTGGTGTGGACAGACAAATTGCTTGTCGCTGGAATCTTATCGCATCGTGTCTGGTTAGGACACAGTGATAGTCGCACCACAAGATTGATGGAAGGTGAAAATGTATGCCGTTTAATCAGACCCAAAAGTTACGTGCACAAAAACCACGCGCAAGCGAGAGATACGAGCGCGCAGAACACTTCGCGCGCGCGAAAGCGTCCTCGCGAGCGCCCAGAACATTTTGCGCGGGGAAAAGCGTCCCCGCTAGAGCGCACCTCCGCTCTGCGCGCACAAATGCAGTCACGCGAGCAAGGGCTGGGATGAGCGCTCGCTCGACTCTCTCTATGCTCGCGCGGCTGCACCACACGCGCTCGCTCGATCAAGATCAGTTTTGGGACTTTGAGGGTGAGAGATTGACTGATGTCTCCGCATCCGTGATTGGTTGTTTGATTTAATCAGTGACATGCATAATCCGTCACACAGATAGAGAAGACAAGTTTTAATATGACCATTTTGTTAGAGCAGGTAATTTATGTTAAAACAATAGTCTTGTTTGATCCATGCAATAAGCTGCAAACCAAACAGTGACGCCAATTTTTAAGGTGTTATATGGTTACGGTTTAATTAGATAATATCATCTTGCAATATATACTGTAGGCTACAATTACATTGTCACGTCACAGAGTTGGTTCAGACTAAGTTAGCATGAGCAAACTTTAGTATAGTCTTTTACAAAGCTTTGCAAGGTGATATTATCTAACAATTTTAATTTTAGTGTACCATATGCGCATGACAAAGACTGTACATGTATTGCCAAAGCATTTTCAGTTGGCCTGTGTAAAAATAAACTAAAAAGAAATAAGATATACAGTGAAAATTTTAAAATGGAACAGTAAGATTTTTGTTAAATATACAAAGCAAAAATAAGTAGTATAAACAAAGATATATATATATATATATATATATATATATATATATATATATATATATATATATATATATATATATATATATATATATCAGGACGTTATACAGAATGGCTGTGTGTGTGTGTGTACACACATAGCCATTCTGGACCTTTTCATGTTCAAAATAGCATTGATTTTTTTTTTTGCCATAATATGGTTCATTTTGTTAAATTATCTACATATTAATTAAACAACAAACAAAATTGATACCTTAAATCAGCGTTTTTTGGTTATTGTTTGCAGCTTATTGCATGGTTTAAACAAAACTAATGTTTTAATAAATTACCTGCTCTGACATTAATGGTCATATTTAAACGTGTCTTCTCTACCTAGAGTGACTGGATACAAATTGAGGAACAGAAGATTATGCGTGTCACTGATTAAATCAAACAACCAATCACACATGCAGAGACATCAGTCAATGTCCCGCCCCCAAAGTCCCAAAACGGATCTTGATCGAGCGAGCGCGTGTGGTGCAGCCATGCGAGCATAGAGCGAGTCAAGCGAGCGCTCATCCCAGCCCTTGCTCGCGTGACTGCATTTGTGCGCGCTAAGCGGAGGTGCGCTCCCGCGAGGACGCTTTTCCGCGAGCGAATAGTGTTCTGCGCGTTCGTATCTCACTCGCGCGTGTTTTTTCTGCGCGCGACTTTTGGGTCTGATTAAACGCCATAAAAATGTAATGTCCAACAGGGAAAAAATTGTGATCTATTAAATCGGAATAGACAGTTAATAATGTACCAATACCAGTTGTCTTCCCACAGATGCCAGGGGCCTCATTTATGAAGCGTGCGTACGAACAGAAGTGTGCGTAAATTTTGCGTAGGAACAGTTTTACGCAAAGTGTGGAATTTATCAAATTGCACTTATACGTAGAAATGTGTGTAAATATACGCACAGCTCGGAGCATGCGTACGCATAGCATCTAGTGGTAGAATACCGATACTACACCGGATCATCCACAGTGTGTAAAGAAGTGTGCATTTATTATCCACAAGCAGGTATTAAAAATGATTATTGTTAATATAGTAACAGCAAACCAGTGTTGAATTAATGATTTTTTTGTGACTTGTTGTCAAATTGGTGTCTACCCCTATAAAAGAAAGCTCAGACAAATGCTTGACACAGCCGATGATGCTGGCTATGCAGCTGTCCAAGGTGGAAAGTACTGTCTTTGTCTGTTCTCCTCCAGTTGCACTGATTTCACGTCGGTGTGCTGTGACGCATTTTTTGACTGATAATTTAAATGTCAAATCACTTTTTTATTTCTGTAAGTGTCCTCTCCTCAGACCCAACGGAATTAACCGCACTGGTAACATGTTCACAATGCAGATTTTTTTCTTTTGTTAGTCATTCCTCCCGCACTAAGTGAACCAAACAGTATGTGTTATTTGGATTTAACCTCATCCACGCGCAACTCCATTTCTGTGTCTGTAAAGTCCCTTTTTTCACTTTCTTTGCCATTATTGCGGTGAGGGGAAAAAGCACAACCACGTGAATTCAAAAGGGAGGTGTTGGCACCATATATGGATTATTGGAGGCGTTTTGGAATGCAAATGAACCATGAACGTGCACGAGCTTGGTGCTTAAGAACACGCGGGATTTATCAACAAGGATTACTTACTGATGTGCGAACGAACCACGTGCGCACGTTTGATAAATACCGATTTTTTTGT
The DNA here is from genome assembly GCF_027580225.2 of Misgurnus anguillicaudatus. Lineage (NCBI taxonomy): Eukaryota > Metazoa > Chordata > Actinopteri > Cypriniformes > Cobitidae > Misgurnus > Misgurnus anguillicaudatus. Next base: position 4,011,196 of record NC_073360.2, read on the forward strand.
ACTTACGCACATACTAAATTTCATTCGTAGGACAAAATATAGAACATTTTCTACGCACTGTTGATAAATGAGGCCCCAGAAATGCACAGCGTCTGCTCATTTTGCTCCTGTCATTGAATAAATGTTGTAATGATCTTGCCATCAAATAAAATTTATCTAGACTTTCTTCTGTTACCGGTTTCATGTCCATTAATTTCCTAAATGGATAATTGTTTATTTATCCATCTTTGGGCCATATATACACACTTTTTGTTCTTCAGGAAATGCATTTTGTGGTTAAACTTTAAGTCTTACCTCTGCATGAACTCCAGAGTTGCTCCAAGTTCCAGTGGATAACTGATGTTGAGGCAGTAGTAGGATACGAACATCATCAGAAGGGCATCAACACAATTTGTAACCCCATCTTTCACGATGGTCTGGTCCACAGCAATCATCAAGTTTTCAGCTGTGAGGGGAGAACTCCCTACAGTACATAGGAAAATAAGAAGTCAAAAACATTGTCTGTCAAAAAAAAACCACATTATTTGGCTCGCAAATTAGCACAACAACAAAACCTTACTAATCTGGGTTTTACCTTTCCATGTTAAAGGAACACGCCCACATTTTGGGAATTTAGCTTATTCACCGTATCCCCCAGAGTTATAAGTCCATACATACCTCTGTCATCTCCGTGCGTGCTGTAACTCTGTCTGACGCAGCCCCCGCTAGCTTAGCTTAGCACAAAGACTGGAAGTGAATAGCTCCAGCTAGTATACTGCTCCCAATAAATGACAAAATAACGCGAACATTTTCCTATTTATGTGTTGTGATTTGTATAGTCACACCGTGTACAAATAACAAGGTGATATGAGACACAGCGTTCTTTTAACAGTATACATACTGGGAACTATATTCTCAGAAGGCGAAGCACTGCTACTGGGTGGTGTGATTTTTGTATGAGCATATCAGTGAACACCCCTGACCACTCGGTGAGTTTCACTTCTTTGTAAACGAAAGTTTAATGCATTTTAGGAAGGATTGTTCCAGTGCACCATTAAACCCATTGTAGAGCTGTGCGGTGACACAGAAACAGCCGAAAATTCTCGGGGCAGCTCCATATGTCGAAATTTCAGTCAAAACCGTTCTATTTCATCATAAACAATCTGAAAACAGGCCTTTAAGTGTAAAAAGGCCGAACTTGTCCTTTAAAGGTGAATGGTAACCAAAAAGTTCCATCAATGTATATACATAAACAGCTGATAACTTTCTGCAATATCGGTGTTCTAAAAATGAACAAATCAATCAAGTTTGGAATGACATTATGATGTATAAATGCCAATTTTCTGTTTCAGCTTGACTACCCCTTTAATGACCTTTAAAAAAATAATGAATTTAGTTCCATAATGCTAGTGCTATGGTGATGAAGGTCTAATTGCAGAAAATGCTTAACCCATTAACAACATATACTTAAGTTTACTAGAATCTCCAGCCAGCCCCCGATTTAAAGGAATACTCCAACGTTTTTTTAATATTTCACTATGTTCTTACCTCAACTTAGACGAATTAATACATATCTATCTTTTTTCAATGCGTGCACTGTACAGCACGTCGTGAATGTGTTAGCATTTAGCCTAGCCCCATTCATTCCTATGGTTCCAAACAGGGATGCATTTAGAAGCCACCAAACACTTCAGTGTTTTCCCTATTTAAATACTGTTACATGAGGAGTTACACCAGTAAGTATGGTGCCACAAAATAAAACGTTTGTTTGGTACCAAAGGAATGAATGGGGCTAGGTTAAATGCTAACACATTCACAAGGCGCTGTACAGTGCATGCATTGAAAAAAAGGTATGTATTAATTCGTCTAAGTTGAGGTAAGAACATAGTAAAATATTGAAAAAACGGTGGAGTATTCCTTTAATATCCCTGTATCAACCCGTTCATAAATTTAAAAATGCCTTTTGCTCAAATGGGATAAAACATAAAATACCACATACCACACACAACGACGCAAGGCGTGCTGGGCAGTTGATCAACTTCAGATGGCAGACACGTCTCATCAACCATCACGAACATCTTGGCCTGATCTTCACTGAAATGTTTCAGAAGCAGCATCACACATCCAGGAAGATAAGGATCTAGATGCTTCGCTTTGGCACTTTCAATGCCTTCTCCGATGCCCTCCATTTTGCTGTTCTTCTTGTCATGGGACATGAGATATGAAATTACTCTTTCACATTTACTTGAGATGGCTCCTTTGTCAACATCCATATCTGTTAGCTCTTTGAAGTGGACCATTATCCCGCACATCTCAAACAGATATGGCCACTCTTTTACCAAAACAGGGATTTCCATTCTACTTATGTCGCTTCTCTGAGTGTAGAAAGTAGCCAGCATTTTTTCTTTAATACTTTTGGTGTTCTTGCTTTTGTTTTTGTGCATGTTCTTTAATTCTTCTTGTGCACATTTCTGAGTCTCCTCAGTTTCACCCAGTGGCAGCCGTTTTGGTTGCCAATTTGTGCACCCATATGTGTCCACTCTTCTTTTCTTGGAAGGTGGGTCTTCTCCGTCACTTGTGCTGGACGTCTGTCTTCTCAGGTAAAGTGAGGTTTTCCCTCTTTTCATGTTGTCAAGTCTAGCCTGCAGCTGCTTGGTAAGGGAGTCATAGCCACTACCAACAACTTGATCTTCAATAACATCTCTAAATGACAGAGGATATCTTAAAACAATCTTCCTGGCAATTTCACAGAGATGTTTCTTCCCTGGTGCAGGGCAGATGGTTAGAATCTCTCCTAACATCAGGCGAATCATTTCACGTCTTTCACGTCCTGTTGGCCGCTCTTTATTTTCAAGCTTTCTGGTAAGTTCTGACGGCATTTTACTCCAGGGCATCTCAAAATTGAAGTGCCAGTTGTTATCCACTGGAGTGTTTCTATGAGGAGTTGAGAGTTCACTTGAGCTTGAGGAAGACTGTGGAGAGTTGGAATGATCTGTACTGTATTCACCTGAAGAGGGCAGAAAAACATATTTCAAAATACTTCATTAAATGTTAGCATTCACTACTGGCCTATGACCAGAAGACATGCCAGAACTCTAGTACATTTTTGATGGAGTGTGATAAAACGACAAAAAAAAAACAGCTACTGTATGTGAAACACTAATCTATTCTACCAGGCTTAAGATCTAATTTAAATGATAACGCATTTTCATTTGTAATATTTATACATCACAGTCTAACCCTAAGCCTGAAAAATGCAATATCCCTTTATTGTATTGTTCAGGCTTGTTTGTCTCAGATCAAATGACAGTAATAATTAGAAAATACGCTGTGATATTTTAATTAAGCCAAAACATTTTCATCACACATACTTGTAGATGGATGGTCTCTGCATGGCATTGTTCCTGTGTGTGTGCTTAACCCTCTGGGGTCTAAGGGGTTTTTAGGGCCCTGGGGAAGTTTTGACATGCACTGACATTTGTGCTTTTTTCAGTTGCTTAAAAACATATTAATGGCAAAAGTCTCATACCACTGCGTTCAGCACAAACTGGGCTACAATATCATATAATCAACATGTATGTACATGTTTGTATTTTTGAGAGAAAAATGTTTATGCGTGGTTTTTGAAAAAGCAAAAATTTTAAGTCACTGATATAAGTCCACAAAACTAATTCTAAACATGTTTTCCCAAGACTTTTCAAAACAGGATCTAGTAGTCTAGAGTTTTTTCTTCAAAATGATGTGAAAATCATTCGGCCTACTTGTTCACATAAAGCAAGATATTGATTTACAATTTCTAAGACACTTTTGCTTGGGAAAGGCTGTATGCGTGGAGGCGGGAATGCTCCTGAATAATCAGTGATTGACAGCTGAGAGACAAAAGGGTTGCATAATGAGCCACATGAGCCTTGTGGGGATGTTCAACAGGAATGTAACTTTCTCTGTAGTAAAACCATGATGGTTTACTTTTCAATTTAAATGTAAATACACACACACAATATAATATAACATTAATTTCACATGTAGGCTATAAGTTACCTTTTAAAAACCAAAGTAGCCTAATCAAAGTGAACACAGGGTTTGTGTGTGGCAAAAAGCTCAAAAGAACAACTGCCTATCGTTGTTTGGACTCTTAGTTGTGTTTTTGTAATCATTATATCTTTATAATAGAAACACAACAAGGGACAATCATGATAAACTTGCACGATAAACTTGCTCAATGTTTGTTTACAGCCGCCGCCATTACCTCACGTGTTGCTCATGAAGGCAGTCGGCTTGTTCGACTTCATGCGGCGCTGCAGGGATCGACAGCCGGGTGAAGTCAAAAAACCGCGAGAGTGATCCGCGAAATTATATGGAAGAGGTTGCTTTTAAATCGCTCTCGCGAGACTCTGACGTCATTCGGCTGCCGGTTCTTGTGGCGCCGCATTAAGTCGAACAGGCCTATTAACTTATGTGTGCATATGCGAGTGATCCTGTGTTTAATAAACGTGCTGTGCGGAGATATATGCTTAGACGCAACTAAATAAGGATTGTACTGTTTGCAGTCGCGTATTTTATAAGAATACCAAAAACCACGTCGATTTCCTGACTCGCGTGTTTGTGCATGCGTTTCCCATCGCGTGAACTGTTTGACGGAAGACAAAGAAAACACTCGCGTCTGGAGATACTGACACACATACGCAAGTAAATAAGGATTGTACTGTTTTCAATCGCGTATTTTATAAGAATACCAAAAACCGCGTCGAGTTTCCTGACTCGTGTGTTTGTTTACGTGTGTTCCCCTCGCGTGAAATGTTTGACGGAAGAACAATGAAAACACTCGCGTTTGGAGATACTGACACACATACGCAAGCAAATAAGGATTTAGATGTCATGTTTTGGTGCAATCGGATGAAACAACAGGGAATGGAGAGACTGGGTTGTGGACTGGATTGCGTATCCATTGACTGCAGGAGGCACAAGTTATGCATATGGATGTCTCTGCTCATTCACTTCAATGGCGCAGGGGCGTGGCGATCTCTTCTCATTACAGATAATCAGGTAACATTAGAAAGACGGTCCCTCTCCTACATCTCATACAGTTTACACCGAATGACAATATATGTTTTCGATCTCACTTACATCATTTAAAAGCTGACATTCCAAGCATTATGTAGACATTTATCTTTTGTTTATATGAAATGTATTCGTGAAGTTACAGTTAATTTTCTGACGCGTTTCTGAAATGGCTTCACTGAGGGAGAGAGAACAAAACGCGCATCATGTTTATTTTCTTAATTTTGCGAAAAAGCACAACATTCTATTTTATTGGGAGTGGACAGAAAAAAAACTAGACACTTTAACGTTTTAAATGATGTATAAATCATATCTGTATGTCCAAAATCAGCAGAGTTATCTAAGTCTCTTTACGGAGTGATTGAAAAATAAAGAGTTGGCGGCGCCCGCGCCGCAGCCGACCCCAGAGTGTTAACAATCTTTCTGGCTCAGCTCTGGTAGGCAGATGAGGAATCTCTTTGGCATCCTTTTCAGCTGGACAGAAGACAATAGGATTTAGGCCTGCAAAATCTTTCAAAATCACTTTGCAAAACTCAAATCCAACTGATCCATTATGTTGTGAGGATATAATATGTGTTTACAACTTACAATTAAGTATACTTACAGAAAGCTTTAAATGTCGCAATCAATTTTCGAGCTTCAATTGGCCTGAGGGTATTAACAAGATCTGCCTCCTGGACATATTTTAAATCTTCAACGGTTTCCACACCCAGGGTCTGAAGAGCCTCTAACAGCAGGTCATTTGAACTTGAATTTGGCAGCACAGAGTAAATGAAGTCAGAAAGACCACTGTCTACATCATCCATCACTAAGAAAAGATAGTCAGACATTGTAATTCAGTGTTAGCCCCAAAAAAATATCCAAAGTGCAATTCAGCCCAAAAGGAAAATGTAATGTATTCTTCATTTCTTAGCTTCAGAGGCAGCCATTTCATGATCAGCTTTAAACATTAGCCTCATGTGTGTGTAGATTTGTTTCTGCATCTGTGTGAAGTGGTGACCGTTTTATCACTAGCTGTTTTTAACTACATAAAAATATGTATGGAACTCTGTTATTGAAAGTTAAATTCTAGCATGTAATTTCAAGCATTTAAGGACCTCTTCAGCCATACTCAAGTCCTGCACAGTCTACTGTACTCATCCTTACATTACCTAGTGCTCACACAGTCACAACTCAGCATTAAATTCCCTACTCAATATCTACTTTGCTATGTTTGAGAGAAATCACTCGAGTTCCACAAAAAGCATAAGCAGGCAATGGACAGTAATCCAACAAGAGCTCTCCATTTATGCACATCATGCCTCCACATGCTGTGTGAATTTCATACAGTCCAAGCTCAGGTAAATACTGTGAACCATGAGGAGTTACAAGGAAGTGCACATTTTGATCCATTATTAGCATAAGTTCGATTTGTGCAAACTCTGTTGACACGCCAGGACCTATGCAAAGAAACAATCCCTTTCTGTATAGAGTGCCTTTCCACTGTATCTCAGTAGATGCTTCAAGAGCACACTGATCAGGCAAGCTTGCTTCTACTGCACTGCGTACTGCATCACTGTACAACTCTGCATGGAAAGGGGTGGATTGTTTCACTTGCAAAGTAGGAGCAAAGACAGAACTTGAGTTTAGATATGTTTGCAGAAGTTGGTGGTTATTTGCAAGTGTCTGGCACACATTTTTAAAATTCTGTGTTCTTCTCACACATCTTTTGAAATAGGAATGCTTGCTTTCGAATCTCATAGTCCACAATCTTATGAGTGGGCCAAACTTGAGAATCAAAGCAGGGTAGTGGCCCATGTAATGGTGCTTTGGTTTGAGTTTATGATCAGGAAACATCTCCTTTCTTGTTTCTAAATACTCCACAATGAGAACATTGAGCAAAGCAACTTGAGAGTGAGATATTTTAGGGGCACATATTAATTCCACAAGTTCTTTTAGCTGGACTGTCAGCTGCCATATCGGATCATCTGTTTCGGCAATCTTTTCACCTATTATAGGTGAAGCCTCAAGAGAGACCAGTTTTCTGCTGCCTGGCCACCTATTTTAACTCCCTTTTCAACAACCTCTGAAGGAGTAGAACTGGCATCAGATCCCTGATAGCTGAACTGCCTGATTCTCCGGTTTAGCTGACTGTAAGTAAATAATTTCTTTACCTTCACAAAGTGCTTGATGTACATGGCCAAGTCATATGCCACAACTCCTTCAAACACATCATGTCCAATACAAGGTGGGAGGCCAGGCTGGCTGACATGAAAGTAAGTGAGGGAATTGAAAACCGAATCAAATTTTACACCCCTGAATTCTGTCAGGGCACCACTTCTTATCTGTTGTACTGCCTCATTGTAGTTTAACACTGTTCGAGGTGGTGCACCTTTTTGGAAATCATGGAACTCACTTCTAGTTACCAGGCAATATCTACAGAAGTAAGTGGATGTACTGAAGTTCTCTGTGAAACCTCCAATGTTGTGAGACCCCAAATTATCTCCAGCAATGCAAAAAACTGATGCCTTAACAACATGCCCAGATATCACAAGCCCATTTGTCTCCAACTCCTTGATATCTGAAAGCAGTGTGGAGAACACTTTGTCGTGGCCAAAATATTTAAAGTGTTCTTCCCTACACAAAAGCACAAGCTGCAAGTTTTCAACACTGGAACGATAAAATGGGTCAAGGTTGGCCAGTGTAAAGTAAACCCCAAGTATCTTGTATTTTTTTTTGCTGACCCAAGAGGATTAACAACCTCGAAGGCATCTTGATACAGTATGAGCTTTATACTTATACCCGACTCCCTAAACAGTGCATTACTCTTGTAAACAGATCCATCTCTCACATCACTTAGAACATGTGCAGAAGTGTCATCTTCATGCTTTGTACATTCTTTCCACACAATTGGGTCTTTTAGCAAAGCCTGCAAAGTCTCTTTTATTGGGATATACTGAGCAAATTGTTCCTTTCTATTATGATCTGTGCCTAAACTAATAGTTTGAGGATGCACATAAGAGAAGTTTGTCTGAAAATATTGCCTTCTCAAATACCCAGAAGAGAGTGCAGGGCTACAGGATGCATGCAAGCTAGAATCATTTAAACTTGCCAGAACATCTTTATTTCTGACTCTGTCAGTCTTGTATTAGCTTGGAGGACACCTTTAAGCTGATTTCTTGTGTACTGGTGACACACATCACTGAGACTATCTACTTGTTCCACAATCATCTGAATAGTGGATGAAGGTACAAGGTATTTGGCCTGTAACTTCATGTAAAACATACACAAATTTCTCATATATAGCCCTTTCATATCTGGTGGGTCCAGGATATCCTCAGGCTCGTCAATGCTTACATCTGACGGACTTTGAGCAACATCAAAAGACTGGCTTGGCACAGAATCAACAAGATACATAGCTGACACGTGCACAGATGCAGCTTTTTCATGATTTCTAGAAATGTGTGCCGTAAAAGAGGACCTCAATGAAAAGACTTTGCCACAGCCTTTAAATGGGCACTTCACCTCTTCTTTCTTTGAAACATGCAACTTTAAATGACCTAAAAGATCTTTCAGATCAATGCATTGTTTCTGGCAATGTGGCTTTTCACATTTCAGACCCTGTACGGTTTCACATTGTGACACAGATGACCGCCTATGTTGGCGCAACATATGACTTTTAAAGGAATTATACTTGATAAACTTTGATTTGCACCCAATTACACAACAGGCATATTCACCATGTGCTTCATTTGTGTGTAATTTTTGATGATTTACATACCTTTTCACTGTTTCCATAGAAATGCCACATGTAGGACATGTGAAAGCTTTTAGAACACTTGCCATATTGCAAACTTACTTAATGTTTGAGCTTGAAGGCTTCTGACTGATCTCAGTTCCAGAAGTTCCAGATAGCTATTGTTCCAATTCCTGGTATTGAATCAAAAAACTGAAAAAGAAATGAAAAAAATTAGTTTGCATAATGTTTGTGCAAAACTACATTACAAAAATTGTAATACAGCAACATTAATTTTCTTTATTTACTTGAGTCTCAGATTCAGTCACAAAAAATATGTAATTTAGGCATTTCTGAAACAGTCACTCAGTGTTAAGCCTTTAGAAATTGAAATAAAGTGTGTTTGTTTCTTAAACCTTTACAATGTGACTATCTAGCACCACACTACGAGTATTTTCCTTATGTTATTTTAGCTGTAGAGTGCTATATTAATTACACTAAATTTGCTGACTTTTTTTGAGAATCGTGGATGCTTTTGCTAGAGAGTGCTGTTAGTGTACCATTTGAAACCAAAGTCAACGTTGACTTATCACTTTAACCCAAACAAGTATCTTTTTCTAATAATTTTGACCATGTTTTGGGCCAGTTAATGCGCAGCATATTTGAAAGCTGTCGCTAGCAGTGGTCAACTTTAGTTAGCTAAATTTTGTAGTTAGCCAGCCACGTGCCACACAGTCACGGCCACAAAAATACAAGCCAGCACAAAGGTAATGTTCTCATAAATGCAACGTTAAATTGCGTTCAGGTAAATTAATTTTAACACAAAGCTAAACTGCATCTGCAACCTAACTAATGCAACATCTGACATACATTACTTGTTTTGTTTTCGGTCGTCAGTCTTAATGTATACTCTAGCTATGTCAGTACTGCGTTGAATTTTTGAATGTGTCAGTAAATATTTTCGATGTTACCTCTCACAAGTGTTGCTTCGTCGAAAACAGCAGAGTAGTTCACCAGCGCGCCGCCGTCTTCATCATGTCGCGTGCTTCTTCCTGCGTGCGCCACCAACGTAGCAGAGGTGTCAATTCTGATTGGCTTAAATAATTATTGCCGTGAAAATGATTCGCTGAACACAGAGGTTTTTGATTTGTCTTTTGCATTGGATTTTGTAGCTTATTATTTAAATTGCAACGGTCTTTTTTTTTTAAACAGCTAAACTTACCATACCAACTTTATTTGTTAAGCACTATACAACAACCAAAGTTGTCCAAAGTGCTGTACAGAAAAATAAACATAAGTACAATAAACACGCACTAGGGATGCCACAATTCTCAATACAATATTGAACCGGTCGGTTCGACCCCCACGGTTCAATTCACGCATGTGATTTGCGGTTTTTCGCTTTATCCATTCAAATCTGTCCGTTTTATATTCCCTGTACTTCAGTTAGTGAGTTGCGTGCCCGCATGATCTGCGCGCTGGGATATAAAACTTAAACGCCTTCCAGCGAGTTGATATCCAGTCACTATGCACTAGCTGCTTTAACTGCTTGCAATGCTGGTGTCAGATTTCATTCGCGCAGTCACATGGTGATCACGAGCAGAAAAATCCGACAACAAATAAAAGCAGCATTACTGTCTTTTAATTCTGTGGTGTGGATTAATTATTTGCGCGAGTAGATTACATGATACAACATCAATGTAAAGATGCAAATTCGCGCGGGGCAATGCGAATGACCCAAATTGGCTTTTTTTGCCGCAAACGCGCGTTATTTGCCTCAAACACGTCTTCCGCGGAAAGTTCAACTCCAGAAGAGAATTTGCATGATGCTAAAAGTAATCTTGAGTAAGGAACGCATTTTTGGTTTCTACAGACAGCATGATGTTGGACTTAACAGTAGTGCATTAAGGTATAGCCATCAAAGTTTTATTTACTCAGTACAGGTATAAAATGGCCAATTTATGTTTACATGTGTTTATTTTGTAAATGTAAGAATTCACGTGTTCCCCAGTTTGATTAGGATATCATTTTTATATATCTTTATTTAATAATATCTTATATTATTTTATCAATACACTAGAAATGTGTATACACTAGAAGTGTGTTTTTTCATTTACATAAAATAAAGAGATTTGCAATTAAAACTAGTTTTTTGCTTCTTATCATCTCACTGTTCCTGTTACCTAAGCATAGAAAAATTTAAAACGATTTAATAGGCCAAGTCCCCTGCTAAAAAAACAGCATAGACCAGCATAATTCCCATGCTGGTCCATGCTGGTTTGTTGCTGGTTTAGCTGGTGGTCACCAGCATATCAGCACCAAAACACACCATATGCTGGTCTTGTTGGTATGACGAGCATGGGATGCTGGTGCAGGCGCTGGTTCTGGTTTGTTGCTGGTTTGTGGTCACCAGAAAACCAGCACCAAAACACAACACATGCTGGTATGCTGTTTTTTTAGCAAGGTCATGAGAACCGAAACCGAACCGAAAACCGTGGACAAGAATCGAAAATTGTATTGAACCGTGGACTAACTGTATTGTTGCATCACTAATACACACACAATAAAAGCATTCAAAGTAACAAATTAAAACAAGCAAATAAAGTCGACATCTTACTAGGTCTCAAAAGCCAAAGAGAAAATATGGGTTTTAAGACTGGTTTAAAAAAAAAAAAGAAGAGGCCTGCAGCTGCTTAACACAAGTATATACTTTTAACTAGGATATCTAAATTTTTAACAGATCACTGATAATCTGTGACAAGCTAAGGGGTGTCAGAAATTAACACAGTTGTTACAGTATTTCATGTGTTAAAAGAGGCCAGCAGGTTAATAAAAAAAAATTTATTTTTACAGTTAGTTTTGTTAAAATTATCATTGAAATCTGTTTAAAAAACAGATATATACTGTATTCCATTTATACAAAGTTTCTCTGTTTAATTACATTACACATGTCAATTAACTGTTTTTTTTTGTAATTTTAATAAAACATTTCTGTAATTTAAAAAAACAGGGAAAACACAGTAAAATGTATTGGCAAAAACTGTAAAAAAATATTTTTTTTTACAGTGCAGGTTGTCTCTGCAGGGTGGGAGCCCGGACAGATCCACCTTGGATCTGGTGGTAAGCGTCTCATCCTCTCCAATCATTCTTTTCAGCATGATTTTGAATGTGAAATGAACTGCTTTGCCAAGCTGAAAGTTGGTTAGGAGAACTGTGTGAAGAGTTTTGCAAAAGTGACCTATGTATTGAGAAATGTGTCCTAGCATCTGTAAAAAACTGTAATTGCCATTACATGCTACAGAATATCTGCCTTGAAAAAACTCACTAGAAGGCTGCATGGTACTTGGATTACTCTGCATTTTTTTCAGAGACCCAACCTTCCCTTTGCCTCTAAAGGTACTTGTAAAGCTTTCCCTGTGAAGATGTAGAGGCCGAGTATTGTGCAGTAGTCTGCCCCCTTACATTCTGCCAGTTCGCTGACATTTAGGATCTGCCTGTGCTTTCCGATCCCAATGTCGACGTAGATGGTCAGCGGGACGGATTGGGCGTGGTGTAGGAGGATGAAGAAAATGTCTGTGTCTGCAGTCCTCACCACAGCCACCTTGTGCCCCAGTTGAGCGGCATACAGCAAGTACAGAACAACCCGGTTGTCAGTCTCTTCCTGGGTTGAATCCAACTGAGGTATCTCACATAGTCCTTCTCACATGGCCATCAGTGTGGTCCTTCGGATGAGATGTTAAACCAAGGTTCTGACTCTCTGTGGTCATTAAAAATCCCAGGATGTCTTTCGAAAAAGAGTAGGGGTGTGCCCCGGCATCCTGGCCAAACTTGCCCGTTGGCCTACTAATCATCCCTCATACTAATTGGCTATATCACTCTGTCTCCTCTCCAATAATAAGCTGGTGTGTGATGGGTGTTCTGGCGCAATATGGCTGCCGTCGCATCATCCAGGTGGATGCTGCACATTGGTGGTGGTTGAGGAGAATCCCCCTTTCATATGTAAATCGCTTTGAGTGCTGCTGGAAAGCGCTATATAAATGTAACAAATTATTATTATTATTTGACACCATCATCTCTCTTGGATTTCTTTGTAGCAGGATTAAACTCTTCAGACTCACTATCATTTTCTTCCTTGTGTTTCTTTGACTTGGGCATGATTAGCAATGATCACCAACTAGCCAATTAGCTATTATAGTATAACAGTGTTGACTTCATTTTTCCTTATTGTCTTCAAGGCAGCTTCAAACTTGGTAGAGGAGTATATTTTTCAGACTCACCATCGATATCACTCTTCTCTTTTTTGAGGATGAATAGCATGCATCAATTGCAAAAAAAGAGAATCTGGGAAGATGGGCCGGCACTGATACAGTGTGGCACTGGATTACTCCAAACAGCTTTTTTTGTATTTTGGGCTTGCTAAGTCTGGACTTTTTGAAGGCCTTCAGAGTTATTAACTTTCGAACACACTTATTGCTCTAAGTTTCAAATTGATTCCAATCTAAATAAAAAACTTGGCACAATATTTTAATGTGGAATATGTTTATCAGACACCTGAAGCATTACAAATATATACCAGTTTGAAAAAGACATTATGTAAATATTCTTTTAATTGCTTTTTTTGGAAATCCAGGGAGGCAACCAATATCACCAGAAACGACATACGCGTGACAATATTTTAGGTGTGGATCATCAACGTTTGTTTATTAGACATCTTACAGACTGTAAAAATACAAAAGTTAGAAGACATATATCAATAGGGTCCATAGGGGAGGAGTTCCAGTGATCCAATGTCACAATTTTATTTACATTTTTTTGTGTTTATTTGAGTTTTTATGCATTATACATCATCTTTGACAATCCTCATATCTATCAATTCCTCGTGCAAAGACGAAAAGGAAATGGGGTGGATTGTGTCTGTAGAATGTATTGTACAGATTCTATGTTGATTTAAAGTTTTCCTTTTTCACAGCTGAAAATCAAGCACGGACACAAAAGATGATACAAAAAATCACACATGGGACAATAATTTGCATGGGGAACATCAAAATTCCTTTTCTAGACACCTTAAGGATTACAAAAAACTAGGTTAAAAAAATATACCTTTCGGGTGCATACAAAAAATCACACATGGGACAATAATTTGCATGGGGAACATCAAAATTCCTTTTCTAGACACCTTAAGGATTACAAAAAACTAGGTTAAAAAAATATACCTTTCGGGTGCAGGTGAACCCCCCCTTCCTACCCTACTATAACAGAGCCACCGCGGTAAGCAGACGTTTGCGATGGCCAGGCTAGAGAAAACAGAGAAAATATACACTTGCATATCTATAAATACAATAAAAGATGCTCCAGTATATTTAGACTTTACTGTTTATTTTAGTCGAGTGGTATATTAGTTATACTGTAGCCTATCCTGAGGAATTAAGTAACTAAATATATTCATTAAGTTTTGACACTTACAATCAAAAGAGTACGCTTATCTTCCAACTTGGACATGAATTTGACGGCGACCTGCAAAAGATTCATAAAGTTACAAAAATGAAGTCTCCGTCCTTCTACATGATCTAAAGAAATACACGTTTTGGACATAAAGAATAAAATGTTTGTTAAATTTGGTAAGAGCACACTACCTCTTGACCATCAGAAATACGGGTTGCCCAACGGACCATCCCAAATCCTCCTTTTCCCAGGATATCACCCAATTTATAGTAAGACTGAACATCTCCTGAAACACACAAACGCAAAGGACATGACAATACCGTATATGAGTTTGCAAGATTCAATAATTGTCAGGCATGAAGCATCATTTCAATGCTGGTAGTGACAAAGACAGAATTTAGTCGTTTAGTCTTTTGGGCTTAGATCACAGACAAGGCTTAGCTAAAGCCAAAACCAGGCCTTAGTTAAGTTAATAAACATGCTGCAGTTACTGGTCAGTGCAAGTTATTTGAGACACCTCAAACGTGTGTCTAAGAATATTTATGAAACCAGACATTAATGTTTAATCCAATACAACACAAATCAGCTAATAACAGACAAGAGGGTTGTCGTTGAGATGAAATCAAAATGTAGACTTCTTCTAGACATTAAATAAAACTTGAGAACTGGACAGAAGTAATAATGTAATAATAACTACAGACTCACCATCAGTGGGCTTAAACAGTTTTTGATAAGATGGAGATCTTTCTATTGTATTGCTTAGGCAGGAGAAGGTTTGCTTTGTAGCCAACCAGGTTCTCCTAAAGAACCCACGGATTCCTGTCGCCGTTTGATCGGGCACTGAGCAAACGTCGGCTGCATTTTCCTCATCAACCGGACACGCGTCAGGTCTATCCTCGAGCGAGTGGGAACCTGCACTTTGCTCGAGACCGGACACAACTGGGACGGACAGCCCTCCATCAGATCGAGGTTTGTCCGGCTGCAGTGAGGGAACAATAGGCTCCACTTTAGTACTGCGGCTGGGGAGAAAGAGACGGTTCACAGCCTTACAAGTTCCCTTAAAGAACCCACGGATTCCTGCCTTCTTTCTCCCTTCGCCATTTTGTTCTGAAACCAAGAGAACCACACAGTAAACTGTTAAAAACATCTCTGACCGCACATTAAATATCATCACAGTTTATCGAATTTATAAGGATGAAAGCTGACAACACTGTTATTATTGTGCATTTGGCTCTTAAAGGCGGGGTGAATGATTTTTGAAAAACACTTTGGAAAAGGGGGTCGGCCTGACTACCAAAACACACTTGTAGCCAATCAGCAGTGAGGGGCGTGTCTACTAACCAACATTGTTGCCTGGGTTGCGGCCGGTCTATCAAAAGAAGGCCCAGTTTCTTTTGGGGTATGGGAGTGTTAGTTTAGGTGATTTAAAATATCAACATTGGCTTTCAGAGATCATGCACCCCACCTTTAAGACTGTAGCACAGGAAACTTTTGGCAGTGATGTCAAAGCTAAAAAACACATCTGAAAAACAGTGGAGCCTACAGACTTCATTAAAACCATTCTCCAACATAGTAAACTCTTATTTTTATCTTAAATCGATTTGTTGTTAGTTTTTGATGCCAAAGCTTATTTCACGAGTATGCATTAACATGTAATCACTAGTGTAACAAGATAATAAAGCATATTTGGCGTGCCGTCAGAGGGGAGGGCTTTAAGCTTTGAATTTTAGTACTCCCCCTCTTTAACTGGGATAGATGTATTAACTGAGCGTGACGTGATGCTGCAAAAAACTGTCAAGGGACGGAGGTGAGGGGTGGCTTTTTACATGACCATGCTCCTACCAACCTTAGATAATAAACTAAATAAACTTCATTTAATTGTAATTTGAAACATAAAATATATTAAAAAGTGTTGATTCTTTATTATTAAACACTAAGATATTATCTTAAACAAATCCTGGGAGCTCATTTATCAACAGTGCGTAGAAAATGTTCTATGTTTTGTTCTACGAATGATATTTAGTTTGTGCGCAAGTCCAAAAAAACCTGTATTTATCAAACGTGCGCACATCAGTAAGTAATCCTTGTTGATAAATCCCACACGATCTTAAAGGGAAACTTCACCCATTTGCATTTATCTTTGTATAGTTAGAACGCCAGTCATGTTTTTGAATGGTCGTGCATCATTTCCCCAGTTGCCACTGAGACAGGAAAAATACAGATTTCAGTGTTGCACTTCCTTCTTTCAATGATGTAAAAATCATAATTTTGCATCATTGAAAGAAGGAAGTGCTATATCTTTGTTGAGGGAGTGAGACTACAAACACCCCTTTTCTCATTCAAATAGGCACCAAATTCGAAATGTATGTTACATTTCGACTACAAATATGACGCACTTTCAATAAAGATTAATGTTTCTATGGGTGAAATGCTCCTTTAAGCACCATGCTCGTTCACGGTCATTTGCATTCGGAAACGCCTCCAATGAACCATATATGGTAACAACACCTCCCTTTATAAGTCACATGATTGTGCTTTATCCATCACCGTAATAATTGCAAAAAAAACAGAAAAAAACTAGGAACTTTACAGACACAGAAATGAGTTACTGGTGGATGAGTTTGGATTCAAGTAACACATACTGTTTATTTCAGTTAGTGTGGATGAAATCGGCCAATATATATTGTTATCTTTCTTTTAACTCCCTATCTGTATCACCACCCCTCCAAAAAAAAACTCATATCGGTGAGGCTTTAGTTTACACATTGATTTCCTCTTACCTTATGGGCTGTCGTCCACAGTGTGTGACACATCCATTGGCATGTTAACAGGAGTGAGTGACAAATCCCGTGAACAGATGTCAATCGGATCAGGGAAACAACTTCCAATCCATTGACTCCAATGTCAACCTCTGTGTCAGTGAGGGACAAACATACTGTGGACAGGGTGTTAAAAAAAGAGGTTAAATGAGACAACGCTTGCGTTTGTACACTTGTGCATGCAAATCAAAACTATCATCACTGTATGATGCTCTTATCCTTGTATATTTGTCTTATTTTCTCTTACCATTTGGGTTGATCCCATTAAAGGTTCCATTAGTTTCATTTGACAACACAGTGTCAAATACCAGGTGTCTCTTTACACAGTGTTCATGTCTATATCATCTGGTATCCTCCACCTTTATAGACTGTATATCAGATGGCAGAAAAGAGTCTAGCACTGCTAGCATTTGTTCTCTCAGTGATTCAGCGCCATTCCTCTGAAGGACACCTTCATCAGCATTGTGCACAGAGGACGCAGACATTATGTCCGATGTATCCAATACATGCGCTTTTCTATGAAAATCTGAATCCGTGTTTAAAGTTTGATCGGGCACTGAGCAAACTTCGGCTGCATTTTCCTCATCGACCGGACACGCATCAGGTCTATCCTCGAGCGAGTGGGAACCTGAACTTTGCTCGAGACCGGACACAACTGGGACGGACAGCCCTCCATCAGATCGAGGTTTGTCCGGCTGCAGTGAGGGAACAATAGGCTCCACTTTAGTACTGCGGCTGGGAAGAAAGAGACGGTTCACAGCCTTACAAGTTCCCTTAAAGAACCCACGGATTCCTGCCTTCTTTCTCCCTTTGCCATTTTGTTCTGAAACCAAGAGAACCACACAGTAAACTGTTAAAAACATCTCTGACCGCACATTAAATATCATCACAGTTTATCGAATTTATAAGGATGAAAGCTGACAACACTGTTATTATTGTGCATTTGGCTCTTAAAGGCGGGGTGAATGATTTTTGAAAAACACTTTGGAAAAGGGAGTCGGCCTGACTACCAAAACACACTTGTAGCCAATCAGCAGTGAGGGGCGTGTCTACTAACCAACATTGTTGCCTGGGTTGCGGCCGGTCTATCAAAAGAAGGCCCAGTTTCTTTTGGGGTATGGGAGTGTTAGTTTAGGTGATTTAAAATATCAACATTGGCTTTCAGAGATCATGCACCCCACCTTTAAGACTGTAGCACAGGAAACTTTTGGCAGTGATGTCAAAGCTAAAAAACACATCTGAAAAACAGTGGAGCCTACAGACTTCATTAAAACCATTCTCCAACATAGTAAACTCTTATTTTTATCTTAAATCGATTTGTTGTTAGTTTTTGATGCCAAAGCTTATTTCACGAGTATGCATTAACATGTAATCACTAGTGTAACAAGATAATAAAGCATATTTGGCGTGCCGTCAGAGGGGAGGGCTTTAAGCTTTGAATTTTAGTACTCCCCCTCTTTAACTGGGATAGATGTATTAACTGAGCGTGACGTGATGCTGCAAAAAACTGTCAAGGGACGGAGTGTCAGGAAATAACAACAGACAAGGATCCAATTGCAATGTGTTTAATAAGTCACCAAAACAGAGAGAGAGAGAGAGAGAGGAGATCCGCTGGTGTAATAGCTGGGTGAAAAATATTTAAAGAGTCTATCTCGAGAGATCAGATGTGAATGTATCCGCTGCTTGAAGACAGGGTGAAAAATATCTCTGCAAAATCGTGTACGTATCCACTGCTTGGTGACAGGGTGAAAAAATCTCTGCTGAATCAGGAACGTATCCGCTGCTTGATGACAGGGTGAAAAATATCTCTGCAAAATCGTATCCACTGCTTGGTGACAGGGTGAAAAAAATCTCTGCTGAATCAGGAACGTATCCGCTGCTTGATGACAGGGTGAAAAAATCTCTGCTGTAGCTGACAGGCGAATGGACAGCGCGGTGATGCTTGATTTCTGACACTCGCTAGCTTCCAACTGTGACGAGCTCCGCTGCGCGTAGACAGGGTGATGAGATCGCTGATCGTAACCAACGTGAAGACAACTCTGTATTAAAACAGGGAGAAGTAGTGGTAGATTACAATGGTAAGATAATCCACAATACCAACACTACGAGAAAAACTCGCTGTAAACTGCAGGGAGAGCAGATAGTAGCAAACAGTCAATAGTGTCTCTGAACAAGCAGCGAGTATGGTCAGCAAGCACCACTGGACAGCGCCAGTCCTGAAGATCTGTCAATCACAGTCCAACACAGCAGAGGAACACAGAGCGTAATCCTGAAGCAGAGAAAAATACAAAAGCACACCAGGCAGCACGGGCAAAAACACGACAGAATGCACAAGCAAAAACTAGACTAGAAAACAAATAAACAGGGCAAGACTAGAATGGCGATAAACAAATGACAACGGACTCGCAGAGAACTGCAGGAAGAGGGGAATTAAATACCAAACCGAGAGGGAGAAATAATTACCATCAGGTGCGGGCGCAGGTGAGAATGATGAGTGAAGGGAGGAGCACCCGAGTGAAACGGCGCGCACATGAAAGCTGTCAAAATAAGAACACACACAGACACAACACAAAAACCCAAAGCAAAGCAATCGACCAAACCGAATTCGTGACAGTACCCCCCTCCCAACGACCGCCTCAAGGCGGTCCAGGAAGGAGCCTACCTTGTCGCCGACGGAGGTCTTCGATCAGGCCAGGGTCCAGAATATCCCGGGCCGGTACCCAACACCTCTCGTCCGGACCATACCCCTCCCAGTCAACTAAATATTGAAAACCTCTGCCCCGACGACGCATCTCTAGTAATCTCCTGACAGTGTAAGCAGGAGACCCGTCCACTAGTCGGGGTGCAGGAGGAGCGGGAGCAGAGGGAACAGGGTTAATGTGGGAAAAAATCACAGGTTTAATCTTAGACACATGAAAAACCGGGTGAACCCGACCGAGAGCAGGAGGCAATCTGAGCCTAACCGCCACCGGACTAACGACCTTAGTGATAGTGTATGGCCCAAGGAACCGAGAAGCAAGTTTGCGAGAAGGCTCCCGGAGAGGCAGATCCTTGGACGAAAGCCATACTTTCTGCCCGCAAATATAACGAGGGGCAGGTCGCCGGTGACGATCGGCCGCGGCCTTGGTTCGTCTCGCTGCCAATAACAAGGCTGACCTAGCTCTGTTCCAAGTGCGCTTGCAACGCCGAACAAAAGCTAGAGCAGACGGAACCACCGCATCGGGTTCCTGAGAGGGAAAAAGAGGGGGCTGATAACCAATCGAGGCTTTAAACGGGGACATATTGGAAGATGAAACAGGCAGGGAATTATGAGCGTATTCTACCCAGGGAAGTTGTTGGCACCAAGAATTCGGATATCGCGATGTCAGACAGCGGAGGGCTTGACCGAGATCCTGATTAGCACGTTCACATTGGCCGTTGCTCTGCGGATGATAACCTGAAGACAAGCTGGCAGTGGCACCGATCTGTCTACAGAACTCTTGCCAAAAACGGGAAACAAATTGAGGACCCCTATCAGATACCACGTCAGTAGGCAAACCGTGTAACCGAAAAACGTGTTCAATTAATACCTGGGCCGTCTCTTTGGCAGAGGGAAGCTTGGGCAGGGGAATAAAATGAACCGCTTTGGAGAAGCGATCCACCACCGTAAGAACCACGGTGTTGCCTTTAGATAAAGGTAAGCCGGTAACAAAATCTACGGCTATGTGTGACCAAGGGCGGGAGGGAACAGAAAGGGGATTAAGCAGACCAACAGGTGACTGATGAGAGGTTTTACAGCGTGCACAAACCTGACAGGCCAATACAAACTGTCTGACATCCTGACTCATAGAGGGCCACCAAAAACGTTGACGGACGGTAAGCAACGTTCTCCGAATTCCTGGATGGCAGACAAACTTGGACTCATGACACCACCGGATGACCTCGGAACGGAGTGCAGCCGGAACCCACAACAGACCCGCCGGGCACCCTTCTGGCACTTCTACCCCTCGTCCGGCCTCCCTCACCCGCTGTTCGACTCCCCAGCGGAGAGCTCCAACCACCCTTCCTTCAGGAAGGATGGTTTCGGCTCTCACAGCATCGGGACCCTCGAACAAACGAGAGAGAGCATCGGGCTTAACGTTCTTACTACCGGGCCGGTACGAGAGGGTAAAGTTAAACCGGTCAAAGAAGAGAGCCCAACGAGCCTGTCGCGAGTTCAACCTCCTGGCTGAACGGATGTATTCCAGATTCTTATGATCCGTCCAGACCAGGAAGGGTTCCGAGGTACCCTCCAACCAATGACGCCATTCACCCAAAGCCAGTCTGACCGCTAACAACTCCCGATTACCTATGTCATAGTTTCGTTCAGTGGGATTTAACCTATGGGAGAAAAAGGCGCAAGGGTGCACCTTCCCGTCCTTAGAGGACCTCTGAGAAAGGACGGCGCCTACCCCGACATCAGATGCATCCACCTCAACAATAAACTGAGCCTTAGGATCTGGAAAAGAAAGCACAGGAGCAGAGATAAACCGGACCTTTAACTTATCAAAGGCCTCCTGAGCATCGTGATTCCAGAAAAAACTCTCCTTAGTGGAGGTGAGGGCAGTAAGCGGTTTAGCAATCTGACCGAAATTTCTGATGAACCGCCGATAAAAATTGGCGAAACCCAGAAAACGTTGCAACGCTTTACGTGAGTCGGGAATCGGCCACTCGGCTACCGCCTTAATCTTAACTGGGTCCGGACGTATCTCTCCGGCGGCGATAACAAAACCCAAAAACGAAACTGACTCCTTATGAAAATCGCACTTCTCCGCCTTAACAAATAACTGATTCTCAAGCAGACGCCGTAAAACTCTGCGAACCTGTTGAGTGTGTATCTGTAAAGAGGGAGAAAAGATGAGAATATCATCGAGATACACAAAGACAAATTTATTAATCATGTCTCTCAACACGTCGTTGACCAGAGCCTGGAAGACAGAAGGGGCGTTACAAAGCCCGAACGGCAGAACGGAATATTCAAAATGTCCGGACGGGGTATTAAATGCTGTCTTCCACTCATCTCCCTCTCTAATACGCACAAGATGGTAAGCGTTGCGTAGATCCAATTTGGTGAAAACACGAGCTCCCTGCAGCAATTCAAAGGCTGTAGACATTAAAGGTAGGGGATACCTATTCTTAACAGTAATGTCATTTAACCCTCTGTAATCTATGCACGGACGCAGAGAGCCGTCTTTCTTTTTAACAAAAAAGAACCCTGCTCCAGCTGGAGAGGTAGAGGGACGAATGAGACCGGCGCGAAGAGCATCATTAATGTAACTATCCATAGCCTCTCTCTCAGGAGCAGACAGAGAATAAAGTCTACCTTTAGGCGGAAAAGTGCCTGGGAGGAGATCGATAGCACAATCGTATGACCGGTGAGGAGGCAGAGAAGTGGCCCGGGCTTTACTGAACACCTGAGAGAGATCAGCGTACTCCGCCGGGACTCCAGTAAGATCGACCGCTGGAACCTGAAAAACAGAAGAAGAGCCCGAAACAGCTGCACCAAGACAGGACACGTGACATGAAGAGGACCAACTCAAAATAACATTACGCTGCCAATCAATGTGAGGATTGTGCTGTGCCAACCATGCATGACCCAAAATAATGGGAGATAATGAATCATGCAGAAGGTAAAGCACAATCTCTTCACGGTGATTACCAGAAATAAAAAGACTTACGGGTGGAGTGCAATGAGTGACCTGTGCAGTCTGTTGTCCTTTAAGTGTCCATACTGCCAGAGGTACCCTGAGTTCACAAAACGGAAGTCCCCACTCTCGAGCCGTCCTCTCATCCAGAAAGTTACCTTCAGCTCCCGAATCCACAAGAGCCCTCGACAAAAAATCCGTACCCTCAAAAGAAACTGTGACAGGTAGATGCGTGGAGGAAGAAGAGGAGATTTCGTTCACAGCAGTGCCCACCAGAACTCCCGGACCTACCGGTGGGCGTTGGCTTTTAACGGACAGCTCCTCGCCAGATGTCCAGACCTCCCGCAATACAGACACAGTCCATTGCTGAGTCTCCTCTCTCTCTCTTTAGGTGTGAGCCGCATTCTGCCAAGTTGCATGGGTTCGCTGGGGACAGCAGGATTAACAGGGTTAGAATGAGAAACAGAAGTAACGGTCTCATCAGAAAAAACCCGGTGACGAAGTGACTGGCGCTGGCTGCGATACAACATACGACTCTCAATGCGAAGAGCCAGCTCAACCAGTGAATCCAAAGTGCGAGGAATCTCGTGAACGGTAATCTCATCCTGGATATCGTCTCGTAATCCTTCCAAAAATTGTGCCCGTAGAGCCGCATCGTTCCAAC
The DNA here is from genome assembly GCF_027580225.2 of Misgurnus anguillicaudatus. NCBI lineage: Eukaryota > Metazoa > Chordata > Actinopteri > Cypriniformes > Cobitidae > Misgurnus > Misgurnus anguillicaudatus. The sequence continues at coordinate 4,034,536 of NC_073360.2, forward strand.
CACACGCAGTAGATAATGTCTGAAACTCCACAGAGAAATCCGTGACTGTTCGGTCACCTTGCTTCAACCGAATCAACCGGGCTGCAGCCGCCTCCCCCTGTGCTGACCGATCGAAAAGTCTCATCATCTCCGTCTTAAAGTCCTCGAATGAGTGACAGCACGGAGACAGAGTGTCCCATACTGCCGTTGCCCATTCTCTAGCTCTTCCGGTAAGAAGAGTGATGACAAAAGCCACACGAGTATTTTCGGCAGTGAATCTTCGTGGCTGCAGAGAAAACACAAGAGAGCATTGAGAGAGGAAGGAACGACACGAACCTGGGTCACCATCATAAGTGGGAGGATTAGTGATGTGAGGTTCTGATTCATTAGAACGGCGAGACTCCAGCCGCAGTCGATCCATCTGGGTGGTTAATTCTGTAAGCCTGGCAGTGAGACCCTCAACCTCTCGAGTGGTGGCAGAAAGCTGGGAATCCTGCTGTCCCAGCCAAGCTCCTTGTTGTGCGAGTGCATTCCGTACCGTATCCACATCTGCTGGATCCATATTAGGCGAGTCCGTCTGTCAGGAAATAACAACAGACAAGGATCCAATTGCAATGTGTTTAATAAGTCACCAAAACAGATAGAGAGAGAGAGAGAGGAGATCCGCTGCTGAAAGAGCAGGGTGAAAAATATGTAAAGAGTCTAGCTGGAGAGCTCAGATGTGAATGTATCCGCTGCTTGAAGACAGGGTGAAAAATATCTCTGCAAAATCGTGTACGTATCCACTGCTTGGTGACAGGGTGAAAAAATCTCTGCTGAATCAGGAACGTATCCGCTGCTTGATGACAGGGTGAAAAATATCTCTGCAAAATCGTATCCACTGCTTGGTGACAGGGTGAAAAAAATCTCTGCTGAATCAGGAACGTATCCGCTGCTTGATGACAGGGTGAAAAAAATCTCTGCTGTAGCTGACAGGCGAATGGACAGCGCGGTGATGCTTGATTTCTGACACTCGCTAGCTTCCAACTGTGACGAGCTCCGCTGCGCGTAGACAGGGTGATGAGATCGCTGATCGTAACCAACGTGAAGACAACTCTGTATTAAAACAGGGAGAAGTAGTGGTAGATTACAATGGTAAGATAATCCACAATACCAACACTACGAGAAAAACTCGCTGTAAACTGCAGGGAGAGCAGATAGTAGCAAACAGTCAATAGTGTCTCTGAACAAGCAGCGAGTATGGTCAGCAAGCACCACTGGACAGCGCCAGTCCTGAAGATCTGTCAATCACAGTCCAGCACAGCAGAGGAACACAGAGCGTAATCCTGAAGCAGAGAAAAATACAAAAGCACACCAGGCAGCACGGGCAAAAACACGACAGAATGCACAAGCAAAAACTAGACTAGAAAACAAATAAACAGGGCAAGACTAGAATGGCGATAAACAAATGACAACGGACTCGCAGAGAACTGCAGGAAGAGGGGAATTAAATACCAAACCGAGAGGGAGAAATAATTACCATCAGGTGCGGGCGCAGGTGAGAATGATGAGTGAAGGGAGGAGCACCCGAGTGAAACGGCGCGCACATGAAAGCTGTCAAAATAAGAACACACACAGACACAACACAAAAACCCAAAGCAAAGCAATCGACCAAACCGAATTCGTGACACGGAGGTGAGGGGTGGCTTTTTACATGACCATGCTCCTACCAACCTTAGATAATAAACTAAATAAACTTCATTTAATTGTAATTTGAAACATAAAATATATTAAAAAGTGTTGATTCTTTATTATTAAACACTAAGATATTATCTTAAACAAATCCTGGGAGCTCATTTATCAACAGTGCGTAGAAAATGTTCTATGTTTTGTTCTACGAATGATATTTAGTTTGTGCGCAAGTCCAAAAAAACCTGTATTTATCAAACGTGCGCACATCAGTAAGTAATCCTTGTTGATAAATCCCACACGATCTTAAAGGGAAACTTCACCCATTTGCATTTATCTTTGTATAGTTAGAACGCCAGTCATGTTTTTGAATGGTCGTGCATCATTTCCCCAGTTGCCACTGAGACAGGAGAAATACAGATTTTAGTGTTGCACTTCCTTCTTTCAATTATGTAAAAATCATCATTTTGCATCATTGAAAGAAGGAAGTGCTATATCTTTGTTGAGGGAGTGAGACTACAAACACCCCTTTTCTCATTCAAATAGGCACCAAATTCGAAATGTATGTTACATTTCGACTACAAATATGACGCACTTTCAATAAAGATTAATGTTTCTATGGGTGAAATGCTCCTTTAAGCACCATGCTCGTTCACGGTCATTTGCATTCGGAAACGCCTCCAATGAACCATATATGGTAACAACACCTCCCTTTATAAGTCACATGATTGTGCTTTATCCATCACCGTAATAATTGCAAAAAAAACAGAAAAAAACTAGGAACTTTACAGACACAGAAATGAGTTACTGGTGGATGAGTTTGGATTCAAGTAACACATACTGTTTATTTCAGTTAGTGTGGATGAAATCGGCCAATATATATTGTTATCTTTCTTTTAACTCCCTATCTGTATCACCACCCCTCCAAAAAAAAACTCATATCGGTGAGGCTTTAGTTTACACATTGATTTCCTCTTACCTTATGGGCTGTCGTCCACAGTGTGTGACACATCCATTGGCATGTTAACAGGAGTGAGTGACAAATCCCGTGAACAGATGTCAATCGGATCAGGGAAACAACTTCCAATCCATTGACTCCAATGTCAACCTCTGTGTCAGTGAGGGACAAACATACTGTGGACAGGGTGTTAAAAAAAGAGGTTAAATGAGACAACGCTTGCGTTTGTACACTTGTGCATGCAAATCAAAACTATCATCACTGTATGATGCTCTTATCCTTGTATATTTGTCTTATTTTCTCTTACCATTTGGGTTGATCCCATTAAAGGTTCCATTAGTTTCATTTGACAACACAGTGTCAAATACCAGGTGTCTCTTTACACAGTGTTCATGTCTATATCATCTGGTATCCTCCACCTTTATAGACTGTATATCAGATGGCAGAAAAGAGTCTAGCACTGCTAGCATTTGTTCTCTCAGTGATTCAGCGCCATTCCTCTGAAGGACACCTTCATCAGCATTGTGCACAGAGGACGCAGACATTATGTCCGATGTATCCAATACATGCGCTTTTCTATGAAAATCTGAATCCGTGTTTAAAGTTTGATCGGGCACTGAGCAAACTTCGGCTGCATTTTCCTCATCGACCGGACACGCATCAGGTCTATCCTCGAGCGAGTGGGAACCTGAACTTTGCTCGAGACCGGACACAACTGGGACGGACAGCCCTCCATCAGATCGAGGTTTGTCCGGCTGCAGTGAGGGAACAATAGACTCCACTTTAGTACTCCGGCTGGGGAGAAAGAGACGTTTCACAGCCTCACAAGTTCCCTTAAAGAACCCACGGATTCCTGCCTTCTTTCTCCCTGCGCCATTTTGTTCTGAAACCAAGAGAACCACACAGTAAACTGTTAAAAAAAACCTCTGACCGCACATTAAATATCATCAATTCAATTCATAAGGAGGAAAGCTGACAACACAGTGCTGTGACGGACCACAGTTGATCCGTGATTCATACAGATCAAGACCCACGGTTCGGCTCGCATGCAATTCGCAGATTAATGCGCAAATTTAAATAGGGAAAGCTTCTCAGTTGCACGTGTTTCAAGGCTTGCAAATGATAACATTCAAGTGATTTTAAACAATTTAACCAAAAAAAGGCGTTAAAGTGAGCAGCTTTCTTTATGCACAGATGCACATGAGGTTGAATGCGTCCATTCCAGATCCAGTCAGACGTGATCATCACTATTTCCCTTTAAAGATCAGAAGAGAGATGCGCTACTGTGTCTCATACTATAGTCCAATAAAATACATTTGGTGAATAGAGCATGAAAAACAACATAATGTTTTTATGTGGGGCGACTGTTTATGCTGCGCCTCCGTCTGTCTGTGTGTGCGCACGTTTAAGTGCACTCAGTAGTGCATACACGTAGAGACGCGTTTCAAAAGCAAGCGAACATAAAATCTTTCTGTTCTTGACAGCGCATATACAAACAAAATGATCTAAACAGTATAAAAAAACATTTATGTCTTAAGTGTATCTATAGATTACAGGCAGAAACCAGGTTCGTTCTTCTCTTAAAGCGACAGTAACCTCAATTAACCTACTTAACTCTGTGTCATTAATGTTAATCAAACAACCCAAGACAAAGAGAAAATCACTTCTGTAGCTCTAAAAGAATTATAATTGTAATTAATTTAGACAATAAATACAGTGTTATTATCAGTGGTTATTATTCATTTGATTCCATTTCTGTACCTAATGCTAATTTCAGACCTTACTTAATGTGCAACTTTGTTTTTTTTTTATAAATGTTTGTAATTTATTTATTTGTTTTTAGATCCCCCCCCCTTTATTTGCTGATGCAAAAAGTTATCCGATCCGTGCCTCAAAAACCACAATGTGATCCGAATTGTGAGTTTTGTGATCCGTCACACCCCTACTTATTTTTATATTAAATAAATGTCTTCCAATAACGCAAGATAAGCCATTGCACTGGGTCAAGGATAGACACCAATTTGACGACAATTCACAATAAATTATTAACGTCAACACTGATTTGCTGTTATAAACACTAATAATTTTAACACCTGGGTGTGGTTAATAAATAGACAAAGTGTTGTTTTAACACTGGGGACAGTCCGGAGTAGTATCGCTATTCTACCGCTAGATCGTCTACGTAAGCATCCTCAGAGTTGTGTGAATAATTACACACATTTATACGTTTGTATAAGTGCAAGTTGGTAAATTACACACATTGCAAAAAACTGTTAAGCACGCATCTGTCTGTAAGCATGGTTGATAAATGGAGCCCTGATCTTTAATCTTCATTAGATTAGGACTAAGTCAAATACAGCGTTGTTATACATTTAAGGCTTTATGGGAACAGTTGTATAGCCCTTAAGATGACACCCTCACAACATGAAAGAGGCGGAGAGCAGATGCTTTAGTTTTATGAAGGTTTAAAGTCCACACAAAACACTGTGGGTTCGCATTATAAAAATGTTGTGCAGTACATTACACATTAAATCAGTGTGTTGTCAGTCAAACATTGTCTTCTTAACGGTAAGTTGCTAACTAATTTGTAAAGTACATAACCTACTGTAAAGCTAATAAACAGCAGCTGCATTTACATGGACAATTGTAAGCGGTATAAATTTTCAATCCGAATGAAAATGCTCCATGTTAACACTTTAATCGGAATAAAAAGAGCCAAGCCGAGGAGTGGTTTATACCTTTTGTAATCCACTCAAAAGATCGGATTGATAACTGAAACTGGGACGCTCCGCGCGTGTGCAATTTTCTTCTTAGTTTCTTTTTTATGGCGGTTGACAAACCCACTTAAAGGTGCATGTCTGCCATCTACTGGACTGGAGTGTGGAGCATATGCACACGTGCAATAACGTAAAATTGGCGTAATGACGTGTGACGCAAAAAATACGAGTTTGTTTCATTAAAGGGAATCACATGAGGCGACTGTCTTTTCTTTCTTAAATTTTCCTAATCTCATTCCAATCCTCTGTAAAGTGATACGAGACGGCGTTCTCCGGTCAGTCAATGATTTACACTCTGATCCACAAACGCACATGTTTGGACTCGCTCTCGCCGACGGTCTCAGCAGCACACATGTGAATGGGTGTTTTTGCTGCTGCTTGATAATCAGCACAAAGCTCCGTGTGCTCGTCGTTTATTAATTATGACCTGAAATAAACACAAAGCGATTTTAGGACGACAATGATTGTATGCGTATATTGAAGCAGCGCGAACCTATATTTGTGCAATGTGTGCATGTCAAATGATCAAATCTGATTTAACGCTTGTGCCATATAAACACGCACATCAATCCCATCGCATTATTAAGTGTTCATGTAAACGCCATGATAGGATTTATCAATCAGAATGATTTCATTCCGATGGAGGCTAAAGGTGTCCTTGTAAACGTAGCTACTGACTTACTGACATAAGTATCCCTTTTCAAGTCCAATATAAAGTTATTCTCATCAAAACTGCTAATGATTCAAGTTATATATGTTTTGTTTTGTTTGTGTTTTAAAGTTATTTATAATAGGTCAAGTTTACTAGTGCACTTATATCAGACTCATTTTGGATAATAAAGTTTATTATTAAATTGTTAAACACGCCTGCCTATATTACATCTTCGTCACATCATTTTAAGTGTTGATCACCACATTTGAGCGATCATTGCAAAAAATGCTTTATTTATATATAGTACATTCTGTTAGTGTATATAGTGTACTCTGTTTACAGTACTGTAGTATAATATACTGTGTGTACTGTACTATAATATACACATAAGAATATCGAACTATATCTCATTATCTGCCTTTTTTTACTCCCTATCTGTTATCACCCCAAAAAAAAAAAAAAAACTCATATTGGCGAGGCTTTAGTTTACACATCGATTTCCTCTTACCTTCTGGGCTGTCGTCCACATCCATTGGCCTGTTAACAGGAGTGAGTGACAAATCCCGTGAATCGATGTCAATCGGATCAGGGAAACTATCACTACAAATGTCAACTTCCAATTCATTTACTCCAATGTCAACCTCGATGTCAGTGAGGGACAAACATACTGTGGACAGGGTGTTAAAAAAAAGAGGTTAAATGAGACAACGCGTGTTTATACACTTGTGCATTTCTGTGTTTTCACACTATCACTCTTTTTCTCTCTGATCCTTCAAATTTAAAAATTAATAAAGTTAAACTACAAGAAAACTTTAGTTGGGTGTCTTTTTTCAGTAGACACCCGCACATACAACGTACTTTACGTTTTATTACGACACTTGGCCATAAAAACAGGCATCTACTAATATTACAGATCTTCTATCTAACGTCAGCATAAATGTAGGTTACATGTTTAATTCATCTCACCTTTTGGACTCAGAGAGTACTCAGGGAGTGACGAATCCTGTGACTGATGGATAGTCAAATCAAGGAATCGGTCACTACAACCGTCGACTTCCGGTCCATCGACTCCTCTCAAAGATGTCGCCATCGGTGAGGATGACGGACAAACATGCTGAGGATATGATGAGAAATCAAAGGTTAACACTTGTGTTTGTACACCTGCTTTTGCACTTCTACTATTGCTCCAAAGAAATTTACTATTGCTCCGGGCCATCTTTTCAAATGTAAGTGATGTAAGTACCAGGAAACATATTCCATATGGCACCCAATCACACTACATAGAAAGTATGGCAGGGCCTATTTTTGTTCAGGACATTTATTTGGCTTAAAGGATTAGTCTATTTTCTTTAAAAAAAAAAATCCAGATAATTTACTCACCACCATGTCATCCAAAATGTTGATGTCTTTTTTAGTTCAGTCGAGAAGAAATTATGCTTTTTGAGGAAAACATTCCAGGATTTTTCTCATTTTAATGGACACGTAACAGTTTTAAGGCAGTTTAAAATTGCAGTTTCAAAGGACTCTAAACGATCTCAAACGAGGCATTAGGGCCTTAACTAGCAAAACGATTGTCGTTTTTGGCAAGAAAAATAAAAAATATGCACTTTTAAACCACAACTTCTCGTCTTCCTCGGGTCCTGTGGCGCGCCATCGCAACCTCACGTAATGCATCAATACGTCAAGAGGTCACGGATGACGTATGCGAAACTACATTTATTAGTAATGGTTGGGTCACTGGTTAGTCCCTGATCAACCAATCATAATGAAGACCTGATCTCCAACTCAATGTGCACTGTCAAATATTTCCCCAGACTAAAGTATTAACCCCCGATTTACTTACAGTATAGAAAATTGTCTTTTACCACTTCAATGAAGTGTTCTGAATCCATTTCAAAAGATCAGAGCCCACCTTTTGCCACGGCCTCTGTGGGATGAAATAGCAGTTGTGACCAACCCTGTTTCTGGAGATCTACTGTCCTGCAGAGTTCAGCTCCAACCCCAATCAAACACACCTAAACCTGGCAATCAAGCATTTCAGGGCTACCTAAAAATTAGAGTCAGGTGTGTTGAAGCTGGGTTGGAACTAAAATATGCAGGAGGGTAGATCTCCAGGAACAGGATTGGTCACCCCTGCCCTATAGGCTTATGTATACATTTTGGCACTTGGAAATCAGGTCAGCGATTTGCATCGACATGCCAGGCCAGAACATTATGTCTTTTGCAAGTCTTTTTTTAATGCCTTGGTGACTGGTGTGGAGTTTGTGTAACATAAATTTCTCTCAATCTTTATTTTGTGGAATGATGAAGGGGTTACCTTTTAAGAGTATGTCATCTTCGAAAGACAGTTTATCACAATAATCCCAGTAAGTCACGTTTGTCTTTACGCCAGCCATTTAGGACAAAACTTATAAAGATGTGCAAAATGGAATAATTTCTCATTTCTGTTTTTATTTTCATCAGACGAAATGGTGCTATGGGCAGTGAAGATACGGTGAACACTTGCATATCATTATCACCTGTGTCAACATCTGTGTGGAACTGATTATTTTGCTTAAAGCATCAGCTATTTGGAGCTCTGTTCCTTTTTATATACTACTGTCATGTTTCAGGAGCATTTTTTTGGAGTCTGAGAGGAGTGTCAGCTAGAGTTTTTTCATGATCATTTCTAAAGGCTTATGGTCATTTTCTACTGTGAAGTGTCTACCAAATATGTACTGATAAAATTTTTCACATCTAAATACAATAGCTGCCAATTGTTTTTCAATTTGTGCCCAATAGTGATGGTCGCTTTCGAAGCACTGCTTTCATGAGGCTTCGAAACATGTTACATGTATGAATCTTTTGTTTCGACTAAAAACTAAATTGGATTCCCCAGTGGGAGACCTTACAGATCAATGGAAGATTGACTGGAGGAAGATAAATTCCTTGAAGTAATTAAGTAAGTAAGTCATTTATTTTCCTTTATATTTGCTGTCAAGTAATATTCTTATTACACGTCACGCGGGTAAGTTACACGCGTCCGTGTATGTATTGTTTACAAACGAGGACGCGTTACTCACGTGGCATGTATTTCTCTACATGTCGTGCAGTAGACACGATATTACATTCGCTATTATGATATCTTGAAAGTAAGGATGCACTACAGGATATTTTAAGTGTGTGTTGTAATATGATTCCATACATTGAGCTGTTGTTTGCATGTACGCGATGCCAATCAGTTTGTACGCGTTTACAGAAACACACGCTTAAAAACATTAACGTTACTAAAAACAGAAGCTAGACAATCAGTCGATGGGCATCTGAAAACAGCTTTTTATATAACTAAGCACTGCAGATGTTCACCAAGTGCTGTGAGAAAAGGCTATAAATATCCACCTCCATCATCCTCACACACAATATAACCTACTAGCCTGGTCTCCTTTATTATGTGTGCAGAAATTACGTAATGACGCAAACACGTGCTCGAATTTCCACCAGTACCACTGGAAATAAGGCAAGCAGATAGTTTTGAACACTGGCAGGTTATGTATTTTCTGAAAAATTTTTTTTTGGATATTTTTAAACCCAAATAAGTGCCGGACTGCAGCTTTAAACATTCATCCTTGTGACTAATAACACTACTATTTTGCCTACTTTTTCTTTATAGAGAGATTGAATGAGAAACATGTGCATTATTAAAAGGGAATACATTTTTAATGAATTGTTTGCCCTAAATAAAACTAAAAACACAGAATACACTTTTAAGTATAATTAAGTTAAATAATTGTATTTCTCAAAAACATATTTTTTTAAGAAAAGTCTTGCTATTATTTTGTAACAGTGTAAAATGTTTAGACAGATTTTGTTGCTTTTACATTATTTTGATCAGCAGGTGTCACCAGCATGTATGGTGTTTCAAACGCTTCAAAAAACTGAATCAATTTGCGAAGCAATTGGTTAAATTGATTCAAAGTTTTGAAAATTCAGTGTGTTCAGCACAAACTGGGCTACAATATTATGTGAGCAACTTTTTACGTGAGGACCTTTTTTAAATGTGATTACTCTGTCGCTACCCTTGTATTATGGTTCTTTAGTAGATCCAGGTCATGGCTTGTTGGTTAGTCTTGAGGTCAAATTCTCAGCCAATTAGGTAATAACATAGACTGTCCAGTCTGGTATGCCAACTGTACAGTGGCGGACAGGGGAAACCTGCAGAGGGTAATTAAGACTGAACAATAGGCAGTCGCCTATGCACACTGGAAGACATTTCTAGCACGCGGTGTCTCAGAAGAGCCAAGGCAATCACTGCCGACCCCTCACATCCAGGTCAACTCCTGTTCAAACTTATGCCCTCTGGCAGACGATACAGGAGCATTAAGAGCAGGACAAATAGACTGAAAAACAGTTTTTGTCCTTTGGTCATTAGGTCACTGATCTCTTAATATCTCTAAATCATGTGCAATGGTAGAATATATTGTTTGTTTCTCTTTTATTTTATTTTATTTTATATTGATTTATTACTTTTATTACTTCTCTATTTATTTATTATATTTATTATGCACTGGCCGGGAATGCAATGTAATTTCATTGAATACACGATGTACATTGACAATAAAGATTCAATTCAATTGATGGCAAGGCACTCCTTCTATATAGTGGATTATCAAGTCTCTCTAGATAGCTTGTATTTGAGGTAAACCACTGGCTTCTCTTCTTTTGCACTTCCCTGAGCAAGGACTGCCCCAATTCCCATTACAAAGGAAACTTGTACCAGGAACTGCTGTGAGAAGTCTGGACTCTGCAAGACTGGCCCAGAACACATACTCTTCTTTAGTGTGTTAAAAGCTCTTACAGTCCTTCATCCACGGTACTAAGTTGGCCACTGCCTTCTTCAGCAAGTTGGTCATTACTCATTAATATAACACAAAGTTACAGTATGCAATTATGCATATGCGAGAGATGTGTCTTTAATGTAGATTTGTACTGGGAGTGTCTGAGCCCTGAACAGTATCTGGAAGGCTGTTAAAGGAATAGACTACTCACTTCCAACATCAAAATATGTTACCACCCTAACCAAGAACTGCCGATACATCCCTCCATCATCTGTGTGTGTGCACGTAAGCGCTGGAGCGCGCTGCGACGCTACATAGCATTTAGCTTAGCCCCATTCATTCAATGGTACCATTTAGAGATAAAGTTAGAAGTGACCAAACACATCAACGTTTTTCCTATTTAAGACGAGTAGTTATACGAGCAAGTTTGGTGGTACAAAATAAAACGTAGTGCTTTTCTAAGTGGATTTAAAAGAGGAACTACATGTTATGGCGTAATAGCACTTTTGGGAGTACTTCGACTCGGCGCAGTAACACCCTCCCTCTCCCATTATGAGAGTGAGAAGGGGAGCGGACTTTTCAGGCGAGTCGAAGTACTCCCAAAAGTGCTATTACGCCATAAAATATAGTTACTCTTTTAAATCCGCTTAGAAAAGCGCTACGTTTTATTTTGTACCACCAAACTAGCTCGTATAACTACTCGTCTTAAATAGGAAAAACGTTGATGTGTTTGTTCACTTCTAACTTTATCTCTAAATGGTACCAGTGAATGAATGGGGCTAAGCTAAATGCTATCGCAGCGTCGCAGCGCGCTCCAGCGCCCACGTGCACACACACAGATGACAGAGGGACGACTCAACAGTTCCCAGTCAAGGCAATAACACATTTCAACACTGAAAATGAGTAGACTATTCCTTTAACAGGTTAGGTGCTAGGTAGGAAAAGGCTTGACTTCTTTTGGTGGACTTTGCTATCATAGGAACTACTTAATGTCCAGAGTTTAAAGAGCGTGATGGTTTGTTGTGTGTTAAAAGTGTGTATGTAGAAGTTCTGTTAAGAATGTAGGAGCTAAATCATTTAGAGCTATAAAAGTGAGTAGCAGTGTTTTGTAATTAATTAGTAATGTAATTGGTAAACAGGTTAAATATACTAAAATTGAGCTCATATGATCAAACTTGCGTGACATGGTAAAAACTTTAGCAGCTGCGTTTCACACTAATTGTAATATATTTATTGAGGATGCTGGACAACCACCCAGCAGAGCATTAAAATAATATAATCTAGATGTCATAAATACATAAACAAACTTCTATGCATCAGAGACAGATACTATGGTCCACATCTTGGCAATGTTTCTAAGGTGTAATATGGCTGTTTTGTGACATGTGAGATATTATTTTCAAAAGAGAGATTTCTATCTAATATAATGCCTTTTACTTATATAAAGTCTTTTACTCTATTTGCTGAGGTTACATATTTGCAAATTGTACTCCAAAATATTCTGCTTATGGCTTGTTGGTTCTATGAGTAGTATCTCTGTCTTCTTTAAAAAAAAGTAGGAAGTTACTGGTGATCCAATGATTTATGTCTTGTACGCAAGTAGCCAAATTGTATAATTCTGTTCATAGGCTTGATGAGGTATATAGCTGAAGATACACCAGAGTAGGATGGGTTTGGGATAGACGGAGAAGGGAAAAGGAGGTGGTCAAGTTTACCAAAAAAAAAAGACTTGTAACTTAGTACTTGTCAGAGCTCCTTGCACTCTAAAAAACAATGGGTTAAAAACAACCCAAATTGGGTTGTTTTTAACCTAACTGCTGGGTAAATATAGGACAGAACCCATATGGGGTTAAATTAACCCAAGAAGTTGAGTCCCCGGTTGCATCGAGCACAACAGCGTCGTCTCCAAGATCATTGAGGATGCTAAGATAAAGTTCCTCCTTAGCTCCATGTACGATGTGCTGCCAACACCAACAAACCTCCAAAGATGAAGACTGACAGAGGATCCGTTCTGTTTGCTGTGCGAGAGACCAGCAAACATGGAGCACATTCTGTTGTCCTGTTGGGCAGGCCTCACTGAAGGTTCAGGTGGCGAAATGACCAGGTGCTGGGGCAACTGGCCGATGGACGGGAGAAGGAGGGGAAGCGGAAAAGAACCAAGGCCCAAGACAAAGGTGTGCTTAATGTGACAGAGCGGTACAGCTTTTTAACAAGAGCAAATATCTTACATGTAAGCTCCTACTATGCCACACCAGGAATTACACCCACAGAAATACACTTGACCTCTTAAAATGAGCACTCCAAAACATGCAGTTGATCACTCCACTTTAAATGCACCAAAAGAAAAAAAACTCAAAGTAAAAAAAAATACTAACCTGTAGGGATGTCCCAATCCGAACACGTGATTGGAAATCGTGCCCGATCACGTGGTTTCAGACTCGATCGGAATCGGACGTTACCTCCCGATCAGGACTCGGATACATATGCAGGGTTTAAATTGGGCCAGGGCCGTCCGGGGTTAAGCACTCTGCTCCACGCCAGTGTACGCACTGCGCTGGTGCGTGTGAACTGATGAGAAGAGAATAATGACGTGTTTTCATTCATAGGCTTCACACTCGTACGTGCGGGGCACTCACAACAAAACTTTTTTTTTACTTTTGTTATTTCAGTTTGAGATAAATCACTCCTCAACTTAGCTCATCTTTGTTTTCGCAGTCGCAAATGGAAATACCTATGACGCAGTTTTTTTACCCGACGGGAGGGGTTCTGGTGGACCAATCAAAGCGCTTGTGGCTTTATTTTGCATAATCACAGCAAACCCCTGAGTCTTGGTTAGATACTTTAAAAATACTAGCATGTACTACTGAGACACAGTCCATCTACCACACAACGATGCTGGTCTAATCTCCAGCATTTTCTATAAAGATGCAGTGATGGTAATTTCACAGAATTTCAAATAATGGTTTTCTAATTGTTAGATATAGATATTTATTTAATAATATATGGTCAGGTTAGCATGACTTAAAGTACATAAACAACAATCAATGTTGTTTATTTTTAAGCTTAAACTATTTGCAATCTTTATTGCTCTTATCCTTGTTGAAAACAACATTTTTTACACAAGCAAAATGGACAACGGAACATATTTTTATTTCATGTTGTTTGAAAATCTTGGACACATGAGATACATTTTCTTCAGTTTAGCCTTTATTTATTACTGTGTTGTCTTATGTTTGAATGTCCTTATTGTTCTTGCAATACGTCAGGAAAGGACATTACACCAGCCCATGTACATTCTGATTGCATGTTTGTCCATTAACTCTTTGTATGGTACAGCTGCCTTTTTCCCAAGGTTACTGTCAGACTTGCTGTCTGATATACACACAATCTCCCGTGAAACTTGTTATTTGCAGGTCCTTGTCATATACACATATGCATCGTATGAGTTTACAATATTAACATTAATGGCATTTGATAGACTTGTTGCAATCAGTAAACCTTTACAATATCATAACATAATTACTCCAAGATCTCTGACTGTATTTATGGTTATTAACTGGACTTATCCTTTAATTATGGTTGGTATTGCTAGTATTTTAACTGCCAGACTGACTATTTGCGGTAACAAACTGTACAAAGTATACTGCCATAATTATGACATTGTGAAACTTTCTTGTGTGCGCAATACTGTTATTAATATTTATGGTCTTCTTGTGACAATCACAACTGTTTTCATCCCTTTGATATTTATTTTTTATTCCTATGTCAAAATCCTTATTGTTTGTAAAAGAAGCTCACCAGAGTTCAGAAGCAAAGCTTTTCAAACGTGTGTCCCTCACATGGTGATCCTTTTCAATTTCTCAATTGCCATTTTTTGTGAGCTCACTTTGAGTCGATTTGTGGATGGTGAGCTTCCCACAACACTTACTGTTGTTCTTTCTCTTAATTTTCTTATTATACCACCTTTATTAAACCCTGTTGTTTATGGATTAAACTTTCCTGATATTCGCAAAAACTTTATTTGCCATAGAAAAGCTTCATGGTAGTCTGATAAAGTATAATTATTAATTGCTTGTGTTTTAATATTGTTTTTTTTTTCTTAAAAACTTTATAAAAGTTTTCTTTCATTAAAACTTCCATATCATTAGAGCTTACCGTATATTAATAACTTCAAACATAGATTTTATTCTTTTATAAAGTGTGAATATTTTGTTTCAGTATGTATGTATTATTATTGTATTGCTTATGTAAAATCATTTATTATGTTTGATAACCTTTTGACTCAAATTATATTACTAGGATGATTTTATGAAGAAAAAAGTTAATCACAGAAAAAGAATTTAGACTGGGTTATATATTAAGAGTTCAGGTGCAAAAGCTTCTAAATGCCACCTCTGCCAAAAATGAGATAATGATATAATCATTTATAATAATATAATATAATAATAATGAGATAATAATTTGTGTGTGTGTGTGTGTGTGTGTGTGTGTGTGTGTGTGTGTGTACCTACTTAAACATATTATTTGTACCCAGAAGTGATCAAAGCCTGACAAAATCTCTAAAAACCTCCCTTTGGGGATGTCCTAATTTGTAAAACTGGTTTAAAATAAAAGAAAGTTTTTTTTAAAAAAGCAGAATGTTTTCTGTAATGTGAAGGTTTAGGGGTAGTGTAGGTGGATAGAATATACAGTTTGTACAGTATAAAAACCATTACGTCTATGGAATGTCCCCATTTAGATAGCTAAGTAAATGTGCGTGTGTGTGTTTACTACATTTACATTTAGGAGATGCTTTTATCCAAAGCGACTTAAAAGAGTGAGGAAAACAGAAAAGCGTATTGTCATAGGAAAGAAAGTGCTGTACAAGGCATTTTATGCTTAGAAAGAGTGCTTTTCACGTTCCTGACAGGTGTTCAAAAAAATGTTTTTAGATGTTGTGAGAGATGGTCAAGGAATGGTTAATAATAAATTTCTTGATTTTTTTTTACCTTTAACAAAGGTACCACATATAACGTCGTTCAATCACTGACCAGAGGGTTCTCGATTAAAGCGTAACTATATCCCTGTTCAGAGCCTGACTCCACCCACTGGCAATATTTGAAAAATGCAAGAAAAGTGGGCAGATCCCAACGAAGATAGAGGGGACGAACTTAGCTCGTACCAAGTGTGTTGTGAGATCGTAACAAGGGCGTGGTGAGCTTGTACCTGCTTACGTCACAAGTCATTTTTTGGACCCAACATCCAATAGGAAAATTCAACTGCAGTAGCCACCGTTCAACCTGAAGAGGGCAGCACTCAGACGTTTTTACACCATATATTGCAGTATTGAAACACTTTATATCCAAATGTCAAAAAACGTACTAAAATCAATGAACAGCACTAATAAAGCATCATTTTTACAGACCATTAACTTAAAAAAGTTGGTTTAGGGCAGGGCTAGTCAACTGGCGGCCCGCGGGCCAAGTGCGGCCCGCCAATCATCTTTATCCGGCCCGCCGGTCACCTTTGGCCATTTTTCAATCGGAAGGCTGCAGCCTCCGGAGGTCGCATATGCATACTGCATTCGTCATCAAGTTTAAGTTAACTGAGCATTACATTCACAAATCATAAGCATATTACAACAATTTACGATTAACTAAGAATAATAGTCAACTTTATAATTGTTAAAATTCTGAAATAAGACTTAATGACGTATGCAGCCTGAAAATGCGACCTCCGGAGGCTGCAGCCTTATTGAGAAACGACCATAGTCTGATTTAAATTCAGCGTGGTTACTTTTACCTTTCCACTGTACAAGACAACACAGAAAGGGGCTGTGTGTGGTGCCAACCATCTGCGGGTGCGTAATTATCTGATCCAATTCGAGCTTTGGATGCATTCAAGAAAATAACGTTATGCGACTACACGCATGTGACGCGGCGACCGGATTATTTTTTTGTTTTACTTTATCAGTAACACTTGAATACTTTAATTACTGGTAAGTAAATTATTAACTATACATATATTCGTAGATTAAAGGTTCTCTCCCATGACAGATTTACGATTAAACTACATTTTCGTTACGACTGCCACTAGGGGGTGAACTTCCGACATTTATATCTGTATGTAATGTACAATGGAAAGGCTGTTTAGCCCATATATCTATAAAATATTAAAAAAGAAAACATGTAGTGCAATTTTAGTCATTAGGTGAAGACTGGCTATATGTTGTGAATACTTGACATATAACAATTAATAAAAGTAAACAGTTATAAACAAAATATGTTTAGGAGTGTTGATCTTTTACACTTTTACTATTAACATTTGGCTCTTACATGTTAAACTGCAATTGTTTTTAAATATTAATAAAGAAAATATGAGTTTTCAGTAATTAAAAGTAATTAATTTCAAATTTTTTTGAAAATGCATGTTTTTAATATGTTTTTTTTCAAATATACTACAACAAAAGTAACAAAAATGACAACAACACACACACACATATATGGTAAAAGTAAAAAATATATCAAAAGTAAAAATAGGGGTAAAAGTTTGGCCCGCGTCATATTTACAATTTTAAAATCTGGGCCCCGAAGAAAAGTAGTTGAAGACCCCTGGTTTAGGGTTTAGTTACTCTTTAAGGTGACCAGATGTCCCTTTTACAGATGGGTACAGTCCCATTCATTAGTGTGCTGTTCTCCACAACAATAAAAAGATGAAAACATTCAATAAGGTTTTGTCCCCATTTTTTAATTCATAGTTAATAACAAATAAGATCTAAATTATATTTTGACCATTGAACTAGGACATGTCCACGCTTGTCATTTTAAAAATCTGTTTATCTTATTTTTGATGACCTGTAGATGTGTAAGGGGCCAATCACAACAAATGTGTTTTAAATGCTTAGAAACGCAAGGTGTGGCGCCCTGCCTGTTTTTGGTCACTTTAAAAAAGAGCAACGCAGCGCTGCTTTTTATATTGCTAGGCAACCACAGAGGTGAGCACTCTTTCATTGTTAACTGTCATATTAGCCGAAACTTTAAAAAGAGGACGCTTGCTTTGACCTTGAACGAGGGTGAGAGGTGCACAAACACGCAGGAGACAGTGTCACTCAGTGCAGTCCGGTTGTTCCAACAACTCACTACCCATAGAAAATACATCAAAAACGTGTGCCTGCAACTGCTATTAGCGCGTTTGGTGTGATCAGCCCCTGAGAGTGATTGGAAGTATGTTGGTGCAGAGCCAGTGACCAATTGTGAGCACCAGCAATAACTTAAACCTGATGTGGGCAGCGACTGGTAGCCAATGCAGAGAGTTGAGGAGAGGTGTGACGTGCACTGTTGTCTCACAGCAAGAAGATCCCCGTTTCAAGCCCTGGCTGAGTCAGAAGGTCTTTCTGTGTGGAGCTCACGCATGTTCTTCATGTGTCAACATGGGTTAACTCTGGGAACTACAGTATATGGTTTCCTTCCACAGTCCAAAAACTATACACACGTTGATGATCCCCAATTCACCTAACCTGCATTTTTAACATGACAATTAACTAATTCTAGCCATGAATACAGCCATAAATGCTGAAATGGTGTTAAGAATAAATAAACATGTTTATCTATTCAAGTTATTACAATCTACCAAATACTAATATTATATCATTTTAAGGGATTTTGTTTCAATTTTTGTTGTAACTGTTTTGTGCTGAAATGACTGTGTTATAAAGTGATTGATGGGTTTGGGTGATGCATGTTTAGTACTATTCGGACGGGATTAGTTTTACATAGGGAGGTGGGGTAAAGCAATTTTTATCAGAGCTTCTCATTGATTTTAGTCCCGTCCGAATGCTTCATGTCAGTAATCATTACAGCGACTTTTACCTTCTGTAAAAAGGTCCGGAAAAATTACCTCAGGTAATACTAATCCAGTGCGAATAGACCAGCTGTAAATATACTGTACACATAAATTTGGTCATTTCCTGTTATTTGCGTGTTTCTTTCAAATTTTAAAGCACTCAAAGAAGCATTTAATTGTGTTCTAGGCGGAAAAACAAGTCAGTGGCAAATCAGTTCCTTAAAGGCGGAGTCCACAATGTTTGAAAAACGCGTTGGAAAAGGAGACGGGCCGACTACCAAAACACACTTATAGCCAATCAAATCAAATCAAATGCCGGGTTGCGTATGTGTGGGGCGGGTCTATCAACAAAAGGTCCAGATTCTATTGGGGTAGGGGCGTGTTTGTTTAGGTGATTTCAAATATCAACATTGGCTTTCAAACATCATGGACTCCGCCTTTAATAACATGACACAAACTTAAAAAAAGTCAAAATCGTGACAATGAGAGAGGTGACGCGCTGCGCAATCGCGTTATCCCTCCCACTTCTGAATGTTTTACTGAGATTTCTAATCCCGTCCGAATTGACCATCAATACCCAGGTGAAAAAGTTGTACACTTTCATAGCGTACTTAAAGTGCTTTATTTTCGCACACTAATTTTGTACTTAAGAAGTACTAAAGATGAACTAAGATCATCTAATTGTACTTCACTGTGCTATTTTGAGACACCATAAAGACTTCATAACAAAAATGTTCGGCTGGTTTATCTAGAATATCATTACATGCTATAGGATTGAGATTTGTGCTCACTTAAAGGCTCTCTAAGCGAATAATGTGCGACGTCACTTCCTGTTGATGTTTGAACTGTTCTCAAACAAACGGAGCGTAGCTAACTCCTCCCTCTCCCTCTCCCGTCCGTGCTTTCATGAACGCGCCCAACCCCCACCCCCAAATCCTTCTTGTCGTTTATTGGCTGGAACACTTTGTTATGTTTTGTTGTGCTAGGTTTGGCCACTATGTTGATATTGCCATTTGTCGAGGCTGAGCTGTCTACAGAGATCGCGGTTTTTTACAGTTTGATCAGCAGACAGGCAGCAAGCAGATAGTGAGGAGATGTTTGCTGTATGTAACAAAAAATATTTTATGGTCTAAAACGCGTCAATTCGCTTAGAGCGCATTTAAATTACTAAAGTAGTCAAACCTGTTAATTAGAACTGGGCATCGCAAAGCTTTTGTCCATAGAATGAGAATACAGGTTTTTCACTCGTTTTGTAGTTTCACCGATCTTTTGTCATAATGATGCAATTGTCTTGAAGATAAGGTACCCTAACACAAACTGTTACAAACACAGTACTATTAAACAGATTTTCATGAACACCAGCGCAAGTTTTAGTGTGTGCGCATCTCTGTGTGTGTGTCGCATTTAGTTTTGCATAACAGCGTCCTGATGCAAATGCCATATGATGATATGAAAAGAATAAATGCAATTTTATTAATTTAAATTGGTTTCACAAATTAGTTTGAATGATTTGGCTGTTTGATGGTCCCACGATGCATCACATTGTAAATTTAATGCACAAATTAAAATAATTTTTATATATTTGATATTGTAACAGATTCAGATAACAGATTTCAACTCCAATTGTTTTAACTGGAATATTTTGACAGCCCAAAAAGCTGTGAGCCGCATAGTAAATTGCAATGGGCCGGATGAGGCTCTGTGTACCTTGGCTTTATAGGCTATATATGACAGTAATTTCATACTGAAAGTAAATAAGATAATGACAAAGTCATGATGATGGAAAATTATTAAGCAAGTAAAGGAAACCTAGGAATGAGCCACACAGGATATTACGACTACAAAAATGGGATGAAATGTAGTTTATTATATTTTATTATATGAAATATCTACTCCGTTTACTCAGTCATGAATATGAAGAGCACAGAAAGCAAGTGCGTAGGCCCACAGAATAGGTGAAGAGAACAGTAGGACTGTGACATACAGAATATTATAAATTACATTGGAGATTAGACAACTTAAGTATTGGTTAAAAATAAAATGACATTTGTTCATGAGTCTGAGCCATTAAACTGCCTAATGGCTTATAAAAGAATCCTCCAGGTCCTACAGTACATGCTGTACTCCAGCATCCTCTGTATAGCTATTTGAACCCTTTCCAATGACAGCATGAAAAGATGAATCTCAGCATTATACAAAGGACAACAGATGGACTCGTATTACAAAACCAAAATAGGGAAGTAAACTTATTTTTCACAACACTCTTAATGTGAACTTTTAATGGAATGTGTTCAATGATGACTTGAAAGATTATAATTGTTTGTGCATCGTTAGCTTAAGCCCATTGTGTCAGTGTACAGACCTTAAAGAAGTTATAATGACATTTGATGATGTCTTTATTAAAAAATGACATTTTTTTGACAAATTAATGTGGAATAGAAACTACTTTCATAGGGTTCACAATTTCACATAATTTCCTATCACTTTATATTCTGCACACTACAGGATATTGTCTATGGAAAATAAACCACAAAATGGCCTATTTGATGCTCTAAAGTTAAAGAGTGATTATAGACCAGCAGATATGAGCACGACATGCCTTATACACTGGCGCCATCTTGAGTCTGGGACATGGACTGCCGAATAAAGTTATCAGTACACATTACTTAAAAATTAAGTAAATTCAACTTATCCAGGTTTAGAATATAATGGACTATTGTTGAAAGAGGCAAACACAGTTCATGTTTTCAAATTAGCATTTAAACATGTTTTGAGAGGAATATTATTACTTATACCACGCGTCAAATGTCGAATGCTTTATTCTGATTGGTTGAAAAATGTTCCATGGGTGTTGATTATTTTTCACTAAACCGCACCCCTGACCCGCCAAATGTCCAAAAAATAGGAATAAATGCTCTTGGAAACCGTGGCACAAGAGGAACAATCGACTCCGGTCCCCTGAATCATAAGAAAACATTATTTTCTTATAATTCAAAGGTTGTATTCCTTACAAATACAACATATTTACAGACAACAGTTTGAAGTGATAATGCAAAATGAAAACTAATCCAAAAGGTTTTCCTTATACAAAACATATTTCTTTTCATTTACCTAAAATGTTATATAGGTAACTCTATATGCCAATCTTGAGCATTAACTTTTGTTAATGTTTAAAAGAAAAACACTAATTTGTTTAACACACATTTTTTTAAACAAACAACATGGGAAATATTTGTAATGTGCACACGGTATAGTACAACACAAGCAGTCTGGGTATTAAATGGCACACATTCAATCTTAAAATTATAAGTTCATTCAAATTTATGCAGAAAGGGTACAAACACCATAAAACAAAAACATGTCTCAGATTGAAAACATAAAGCAAACAACAAATTGTCAGTTTATTATTGCAATTTCATAAATATTTATTATTGTCTAAATTGAACACTGCACTTGCATTTAAACTACAGTATAAGCAAGAAAAATATGCCTAAATATTGTTACTTTTAGCAGGGGCTGCAAGCGAAGTATTAGCAAAATTGTTTACATCTTTTGCTTGGTATTGGAGTGACCAAATGGCTAAAGACTGAACCATAAAATCTTTCTCCTCGCAATAAAGTCAAAGTCATCTGACTCACTCTTGACATTAAATGAGACATAAGGAGCAACTGAATAGGGAGGAGAATGTAAGGCATACATTCATTGCATCTAGTAGTGTAAAATCTACCCATTAAACAAAATAAATTATGTTCTTTCAAAAACAAATCATATGCTCTTTTAAAATATTTGTCTTGACATTGACAGTAGCAGCTTCCACTTATTTGCAAACCCTGTGCGTTTCCAGCATATTAAAACAAAGCATCAAAATGCCACCCTGCCTTTTTCCTGATTATCAATGCTTACAAACACTGTGTGCGAGCGTCAATATTTCTATATATGCACGCAAGCTCATAAATACACACAAATACACATGCTCATAGAGCTTTAAAAGGTAGCAGCACCTCCATCAGTAAAGTCTCAGAGAAAACAAATGAGTAATGAAGCTCATCAAATCACGACGGTCCTACAAAAGAACTACAATACAAATGATACAGAACACACCAAGTCCAATTTAAGTTCTTGAAAAAACGCTACAGAATAAAACTTTATTCTCTCTGACTGAGATCCATTCACAGTGGTGTTCAAAAGAAAACAAATCACTTGAAAACAAAAACAAGCAGTCATATTCTTCTTTGACTGAGAGACACAAAATAAATATGCTTCAAATCATTTCACAGTGCTAAAATAATATTCACAGGACGGTTCACTGAAATGCTTTTGGAACTGATTTTTAACAGGATACCACTGAGGACAACAAACTTGCCGCTACATCTAAAATAAAGCTATAGTGATCTGCGAATCAGTTTGTTCTTATCGGGCTCTAAAAACTCTTCCACTACAGCTGTGGTCACTTTTGTTAATTCCTCCTCCAGGCTGGAGATATCCCTGCAAAATAATACAAATCAAATCAAGTTGATCATTAAGGTTTCTGTATAAAAAAGATATGCAAAATGAAAACTCCAATGGGTGGTTTCCTGAAAAAGGGATTAGCTTACTCCAGGACTAGGCCTTAGTTTAATTAAGAAATAAAACTAGTTTTAACAAACATGCCTTACTAAAAACATTACTTGTGTGCATTTTGAGGCAAAACAAAGGGCACGGATGTATTTTAAAATATGTCAGTGCAAGTTGTTTTCAGTTTAGAGAGCTCTTATATTTATTTTAGTCTAGGACTAGTCTAATCCCTGTCCGGGAAACCGCCCCCAAAAGTTCCAATTTTGGCATTTACTTAACCTTAAAGCCTTCTAAACCCAAAATACTTTCATTTGTGATGTCTTTAAATGTAAACAAAATCTCAACCTTCTAATATGACATATTATTCACCAAAAATATCAAAATATCCCTTTTAAGACTTTATATCATATGGTATATTTCATATCTTGATTTATGCATAAAACTGACCAAAATTTAAGTCACTATTTAAAAGGTATTTATTTATTATTATTTCTTAAAACCAGCATCCATGGTTATATTTCACCACTAGAGGTCACAAAACAATAAGAAATGTGTGGCTTGATGACACTTTTAAAATGTGAACAAAATTCATAACACTGTGCTATGCTGGGATATTTGAATGCAAAAATCTTACATATGGTGCCTTAATGCATAAAGTATTATAGATTTATTTAGAATTTGGAAAATAAAACCAAAAGTCTTCACTGAAGCCAATATAATACCAGCTGTCCAGTACTAAAGCCCAAACAAACAAAAAATCTAATATCTAAAGCAGTGTTTCCCAATCCTGGTCCTCAAGCACCCCCTCCCAGAAGGTTTTAGATGTCTCCTTATTTAACACACCTGATTCAACTCATCAGCTTGTTAGGGAGACATGTTAACCATTCTGAAAGGAAGCTGACGAGTTGAATCAGGTGTGTTAAATAAGGAGAAATCTAAGGCTATGTCCACACGAAGCCGGTGCATTCCCTATCCGATCATTTTTTTCCCTTGCTCTAAAAAAATAATCCGTAAACACGAAACCGCTGAAACCGTCTGAAAGCGGTGTAGTATATATGCCGGACCAGTATGGGGCGCTGTAATTCTGCCACAGATATACACTATACACAGAGAAGAAGACTTTGAGCATGCGCATAACCAACGTATAGTGTTGTCCATTATCGCTTGTTGGTCACCACAATTGCATAGAAGCAATAGATTTTGCTGTAATAAAGCTAGTAGGCTTTAGTAGTGTTGAAATATAATTTGAAGTCATTGTTTTTGTTTTATTAATTATTATCATATGTATCTGTTCACCTAAATATGAAAGAAACAGTAAGGTAATGGAAGCTATTAGCTGGAATGCATGTCTTTGTTTTAATAGGGCATATTGACCATTTGTTATCTACTCAAAGGGGGATGATCTGGGATGCGTTTACACAGACCCCTTCCCGCTGGAATGGTTAACTGATCAAAGGGGGATGATCAGGAATGCGTTTACAGCTGTCCTTTCTTGCCTGACTGTAACCTCTCTTTCATGTTTATATTGTAAGCTAAAGGCTTTGTTTCAATCTGAAGGGACTGCCCCCTTCGAATGGCTTTAAATGTAATGCATGTCTACCCAAAGTCAGACTTGGTTACTGCAGCACCCCGAGCTCTATGCTCTGATTCCAAGAACGCTTTCTGCAATAAAGACTACTGCTCGAGGAAATCCAAGTCTCCTGGTCTTCGCTAAAAAAGTTTCCAACATATGGTGCCGAGACCCGTATATAGCTTCTCATTTCACCAAATATCTACAAACATCACTCCAGACTGATTTTTTCAGCTCAACTTTGATTTGGTGAGTGTCACTCTATCAAAAGAACCTCTACAGACCAGTACATGTGGTTAAGTGTTAACAAACAGCTGCAGGGTTCTGTTAACAAATGTTGGTTTACCCTCTGTTTAGGCAGAGAAGAATTTGTGTCATCCTCTGTTTATCAGAGAAGACATTTTGATTATCCTCTGTTTCAGGCAGAGAAGAAGTTTGGTTATCCTCTGTTCAGACAGAGAAGAATTTGGTTCTCCTCTGCTTGGTCAGAGAAGAAGCTTGGTGTATCTTTTGTGTATCAGAGAAGGCTACAGATGAATAAGAGCAAATAGGTCATCCACTGTTTAAGAAAAGATTTTGGGCTATCCTCTAATTTGTGGAGGAGATTAACAACAGTGGTTGTCTGTTAAAAGAAATCGACTTAAAGGTAAAAATGGTTAAAAGGCATCCTAGACTGATTCCCACAACTGAGAAAGGTGGACTTGCAACCCCTTTATGGTCAGACAATGAGTTTAGCTCAGTCCTGAATAATCACATGGATTCTATTGTGACAGAATCCACTAGACAGAATCTAACACAGAAATTTGGTATTGATCCAGATAGGACGTGGACTCTTGAAGAGTGTAAGAAAGTTTTGGGGGCCTGTGTTAGAAAGAACAACACAAAAGGCATTATCTACTGTTACAGAGAATACAGTTTGGCTTTAGCTGCAAAGCAAACTGAGTGTATTGCAAAACTAGAGAAGAAAATTCAAGATTTGTATTCTCATGCCATATCTCCTAATGAGAAGATAGGCCATAACATATCTTCACCAGAAGACAATGAGAAACAACACTCAGATGTCCATCCTGACTTACAGTCTGTTAGACAGAAACACAGTGTTTGTGTTATTCACAGAAATAATACGAGTGACAAAGCATGTGATTCAGTTAAGGTGTGTGGAGCAAGGAAAAGGGCTCAAAGTGAAAATGTTGGAACTGCATTTCCTTCAATGTCAGTAGTTCAGCTACAAGATGTAGCTCCAGAAACAATAGATAGACTTGCTGAGAGTTTGCCATCAGCATATGCTAATTTTTCTGAGTTCAGAGGAGCATTGTCCAGAAAAATCCGCTTGTATGACTTGTCTTTAGCTAACATACTGCAGCTTATGTCACAAATTTTGTCTGAATCAGAATTCAGTACTTTTGAAACTGCTGTTAAAAGTTATGAGTTACAGGAGGCAAATAAAGATGGGTTAAGAGAAGGAGTGTTAGGCATACTGAGGGACATTGTTGGACCAAAGGTTGATTGGACTAAGATCACAAGTTGTGTGCAAAGAAAAAATGAAACTGTGAGTGAATACACAGAAAGGTTTTGTCAGTCAGCTGCAGCATACAGTGGGATAGCAAATAATCCAGAGGATGTATTAAATAATAAGGGACCACTAGTCCGCACATGGTTTGATGGCCTTTCATCTGAATACAGAAATGCTCTGCCCTTCTTGGACCTAACATGGTCCAATGCAACTCTGAGAGGCAATTTGGATAGATTAACCACTTGGGAACGAGATTCTGATGTTAAGACAAATGTCAAAATAGCAGCAGCATTGCTGAATAAGGCTAACAAAGAAAGTGGGCCAAATAAATGTCTTAGGAGGGAAATCAAATGTCACTACTGCGGGAAGCAAGGACATTATTTAAAAGAGTGTAGGAGAGGCAAAAAGATACTTGGAGAAATTAACAGTGTTTCTCAGCTCTTACAGAGCCTGCTTACAATACTGAAGCAGCCCCTCCCGTCTACACCTAATCTGTGGGGCAACTTGCTAAGAGTCTAAACATTAAGGCTGTGAAAGGTTATTGTTGTATTAAATTTGACAAGGATGAAATCTGGATGATGTCTACTATGACTGATGTTTCTTTAGAGGATTTTGTTGTTGTTGTTTAAGAATTTTTATTTTACAGTTTAAAAGGGGGATGAGTTTATTTAGAATTTAAGATTTTGATAGTTGATAGGGACAGACTAGGACACACGGAACAGTGAGGAGCCCAGGGCAGAAACGAATGCAATAAGCGTCGGGGGCCAAACCCTGTGGTGAAGATTCCCTCATAGGTTTTTCCCCTCATGTAGTTCATCCTCACCTCACCTGGTCCTTAGGTGTCAAACTAAAACAGACTAGGGTAAAAAAAAAAAAAAATCTATACGATCACAATGATGTTAAGGCTATAAGGCTATACGATCACAAGGAAGTTAAAATGATATGATAACAAGGATATTTTAAACATAAAATGTAGTATGAGAGTACTGCTCTTTCGTGTCTTTCTTTTTGTGTTGCAGATACTGGACATGACAGTGACACCCTGGTGTGAGTCACCCTGGAAAGCCATCAGTGTGGACAAAAGAGTCATTTCGCGAAGAATTTGGAGAGTCAAAAAAAATCAACATACTGTAACATCTGAAACAACTGTTAGCAGCAAAACACAGCGCATCTACATTCAAGGACTGCAGAACTTTCAGTATACAGTTTTGGTTCCAGAAAAAAAAGAATCATGATATTCTGTTCCAATTCACACATGTCAAATTTGACTGTAACTTCCAATGTTACAAGACTAGAAGATGGGACATTATGTTAACCAACATATGTCAAAGAATGGACTTGATGAAGGTTTATGATTTAATAATGTGAGAGTTATTAAGAACTCTCAAAGGGGGAATTGTTGAAATATAATTTGAAGTCATTGTTTTTGTTTTATTAATTATTATCATATGTATCTGTTCACCTAAATATGAAAGAAACAGTAAGGTAATGGAAGCTATTAGCTGGAATGCATGTCTTTGTTTTAATAGGGCATATTGACCATTTGTTATCTACTCAAAGGGGGATGATCTGGGATGCGTTTACACAGACCCCTTCCCGCTGGAATGGTTAACTGATCAAAGGGGGATGATCAGGAATGCGTTTACAGCTGTCCTTTCTTGCCTGACTGTAACCTCTCTTTCATGTTTATATTGTAATCTAAAGGCTTTGTTTCAATCTGAAGGGACTGCCCCCTTCGAATGGCTTTAAATGTAATGCATGTCTACCCAAAGTCAGACTTGGTTACTGCAGCACCCCGAGCTCTATGCTCTGATTCCAAGAACGCTTTCTGCGATAAAGACTACTGCTCGAGGAAATCCAAGTCTCCTGGTCTTCGCTAAAAAAGTTTCCAACAGTAGCTTCTGTAGCACGAACACAATCACGTAGTCCGCCGTTATTGTTGTTGCTGTTACGTGTGACGCTTCCGACACGTGACGTGATGATGTTTTCGCTTCACAAAATATATGGATTGGCTGTACAGACGAAACCGCAAGGGTGTCGGTTTCAGATTTATCCACTTTAGGACCCGGTTTCAAAAAATAGCGGATTCAGTCTCCCAAAACGCCGGATCCGTGTGGATGAAACGCCAATACGATAACAAATTTATACGTATACGGTGATACGCGTCTCCGTGTGGACAGCCCCTAAAACTTTCTAGGAGGGGGTACCCAACACTGATCTAAAGTAATGTGCATTACGTAAGGAATGGTTGACGACGGGCCATTGAATTATAAGAAAATAATGCACACCAAGGTGGTAATTCGCGTCGTGCAGTTACACCGCAGGTGTGCATTATTTTCAAATAATTCAAAGGACCGGAGTCAATTATTCCGCTTATACCACGGTTACCACAAACATTGCTCTGGTGCCTATTTTTAAGACATTTGACAAGTTAGGTGTGCGGTTTACAGGAAAATAATCAACACCCATAGAACATTTCTCAGCCAATCAGAATGCAGCATTCAACAGACCCGTGGTATAATATGAAAACAAGATACAAACCGTTCTCCTGGTGATGCACAAAACTCTGTATAATACTTGATCTTTGGCTCAGTCCCGCTGGTCCTAAGAGTAGCAACAATGCCATTCTGAAATGTGAATGTGACCATTTGGCTGTTTTTTGACAAGGGAAGGACCTAAAGAAGATATTAAAATATTTGTTTATTTTTAATATTCTATTAAACTTGAAACACAGAAAATAGAGATGTTGATTTAAATTGACATACACATTTTTTATCTGGCTGACTGCTGTCATAACCAGTGGTCACGTCTCTAATGTGTGTGATGCAGTAACCACCACATAATCCTGGATATACACCCTGATCTCCAAAGTTGCGTAGACGGCTAAATATTTTATTAATAGTGAGGGGCTCGTTGCAGATGACATAGGAGGTTCTGGAAATGTGATAGCCGTATCTGGTAGATAAAAAGTAAAGAAAACAATATGAACAACAATATATGATAATACAGTTGTACGATATAAACTAAGACATTTATTACATTTGATTTAATGTTTTGAAATGGATAGTTCACTGAAAAATAAATATTCTGTTATCATATTTTTAAGAATGTTTGTAACCAAGCAGATCTAGGGCATCATTGACTTCCACAGTAAAAAAAAGAAATGCAATGAAAGAGAATTGTGCCCCACAACTGTTTGGTAATTATCATTTGTAAAATATTTTTCTTCGTATTGAGCAGAACAAAGAAATTTATACAACTGGAGGGTGAGTAATGTGGTGAATTTATTCTCTTAAAACTCTTCTTTTTTTTAAGTTACAAGCCAATGCCAGCATTTTTTATGATTTTCACAAAAGTTTAATGCCTTTCAGAAAATGCTCTTCTTTAAATATATAGACATACAATATATCAAATGAAATAACAGACCCTCTGCTCTCAAACAAACAAACTAAACATTTCATCCTATCTTTATTTGCTCTCTTATACCACCTCCCAAATATGGGTAGGTTTCTTCAATATTTTGAACAAAAAGCTGAGATAATTTTGTTTTTATGAAAAACTTTTGATAGAGATTAGATTCAGAGCAATGATAAAACATACAGCGAGTTTGAACTATTGACCTAAGGGGTTGTTTCATGGTTTTATAAGTTGGCCACCTGGTGGATAATAGCGTAAATACGGATTGCGGGAAAAACTTGTCATTGGCAGGGAAGCGTTTTCTCTTAATTAACGGGTTAACTCGTCAATGCCGGGGAAAGTGTTAAGGGGCATTTAAATACAATAGTGAACATTATTATCATGTGCACACTTCAATGCAACAAATCATGAATTATGAATACAATGGTTCCTTCACTTAACTTAAAAGTTTAGTCATAACTGATATGTATGAAAGAAAAAAATGTGGTAGTTACTCACATTTCATAGATGTTGCACAGTTGTTGACTCAGTGAAAGATTTTTGGTGTGTAGATAAGCAGCCATCTCAGCCACAATAACAGCTGTGCTGACTCCATCCTTATCAAGAACCATGTTTCCACACAGAAACCCTGACACCAAAATGAAGGATAAAGTAGATCTTCATTGGTCACTCACAATTGTAAAACATAACCAGGCTGTCATCTAAACACCACTTTGTGTCAAATGCAAAACTACACATTATTCAACATTAACATTGGGGTCATCATTTTTGCATACATATAAAGAATCTGGGAAATGTTGATAATTTCGGTAAAATAAAGTCTGTAAATCTGTAAAAAGTCTTTAAATCTGTATTTCACACAACAACATTTACATATGGTCCAAAACACAGAATGACTGAATTCAATTTACCGAAAAATACCTAAATGTACCCAGTCTTAACCATTCAAAAAAGCTGTACTATGTTACCGCAATGATCAGTGTGAAAACATGGATCTTAATATTATACAGTTACTCTTGAAAAGGGATCAAATATGCAGAAGATGCTGGCAAAGCAAAGAATGTGTAAAACCTGGGGGATTTTTCTGAAGACCAGAGGAGAGTTTACCAGCTTATGACAAACACAGAACTATCACATAAGCCCAATCATTCATCATCCATGTTACATTGCACAAAATTAAGATTTAAGGGTATATTAACTTTTAAAACTTACATTTATACATGTTACTGTGTTGAGGAATATTTAATATGTGAAATAGATCCAGGACAGGTGGTGAAGGGGATAGTTCACCCAAAAATGAAAATTCTGTTATAATTTACTCACTCTTATGTTGTTACAAACCTGTACACATTTATTTGTTCTTATGAACATGAAGGAAAATATTTTGAGGAATGTTTGTAACTAACCAACCAGAGGCCACATTGATTTCAGTAGTGAAAAAAAGAATACTATTGAAGTCAATAGGGCCTCTGATAGGTTTGATTTTCATTTTTAGGTAAACTATCACTTTAATGATTGTGACCTATTCATGTCAGGTATTTAAAAATACACCTACCAATGGACTCTTCAAAAGAGAAAATGACATCCTTTCCCATTTTCGTTAACTCGTAGATTCTATTCCCGATCCATTTGAATCCAGGTAATGTTTCCTAAGATGAAGGCAAAGAACCAAAAAGAGAAATTCAATAACCAGCCTGAAATCGTTTAAAGAATAGTTCACCAATGCTGATTTTGTATCCGTTATGGTGGGTTTAACTACATTAATAGAAACTGCCCAGTTAAATTTTCAGTTTAAATTTTCCACCAACCACTCAAAAATATAGACATTTCAGTGGCAACAACATAAACAAACGGCTTTCGTGGCACAAACTTAAAGGATAATTCCGGTATTCAACACCCCGAGTCTCATTTCTGGTTTGTTTTGGATGAACTACAGCGATGGACACAGAAATTTTGACAATGGGTCGTGTCTTGACTCGTTTAGAAGCGTCTCTTGACTGCTTCAGAATGGAAGTCAATGGCCATGCACAAACATGTCATCAAAACAACACCCAACGTTCACCTTCAAAACTGTACTACTCACCGAGTGGTTCGTGGTGTTCATTGATGATTAAAAAAAAGTTGTGTAGCGAAATACAGTTTCTGTCGTGTTTTATTTGGCATTTTGTAAAATTCCATTGACTTCTCTGGAAGACTCATTGCTCGCTGATATATCACTCCGCCGCCGGGAAACAGTAAGGGTCTGTTTGTTTACATGTGGTTGTTGTTTTTTCGCTCGGTTTCTCTCAGAATACATTTTTCCCATATTTGTAGGGCTGGACCAGAATATTCGAATATTCGTTCCGTGGGTTGACATTAGATTTTCAGTTTTGAGATTCGAATATATATATAAATATTTTACAGCGTTAATGCAGAGCTTTTGCCAAGCAGGAAGTGCGCTTCATGCTCCCGCTCTATAGGTGGCGCAGAGAGACCAACATCCATAGCCAACAGCCACCAAACGGCACCAGTGGAAGATTGCCTCAAACGGAAAACGCGCTTCCTGCTTTGGCATTCACGCTAATAGTGTTGTAAATAACGTTCAGTTTCTTGCAAAAACTGATTGATTTGCTTCACAAGACGTCAATATGTCACACGGAGTTATGGGGGATTACTGTTGTATTGGATAGGGGTGTAACGGTACGCAAAAATCACGGTTCGGTGCGAACCCCGGTTTTGAAGCCACGGTTCGGTTCATTTTCGGTACAGTAAGGGAGAAATGCAAACATTAAACTGCAGGTTGTTTATTACTATAAACTTTTTTTTTACAATTTGTTTACACTTTTTTAAACACTTTTTATTAAAATATAACATAAAATATATATAAAATGAAAAAATAATAAATAAAATACTACTGCAAAGTTCTTTTTTACATTATTTTATAACAGAAGGTAACTCTTTTCTTAACCTTCTCTTAAACTTTTTCTACTAAAACCTTGAACTAACAAATTCAATTCCTGAATACATTTATGAACTATTAGCCTACATTTTTGCCACCAAAAATTTTCTGTTTTGATTTATTTTGGATTGTTTAACTCACAGTATTGAATTGGCTATGTACCATCTCTGTATAAAAATAATATTACTGCTCTATGTGTAACTGCATCGCAAGCAACATGATGATATACTTATTATACACTCATTTTGAGATTAGTGAGCTGCATACCTAGCCATCTTTGATCTTTTGCATGTTTCTCCTAATCTTTGCTTGTGTCGTCAATGTAAGCTGTAACGAACCCCTCCGCAGCTGAGTGACAGCTGAGTAAGCCCGGGTTACAGCTCTTCTCTGTCCCGACCAGCTGATCGCATTGGCACAATGATATGATTGACGTGATATGCAGATGAAAAATCTGATCACGCATTCCTTTTTCTCGCTGTCACAGAAAGCGCGTCTCATGAATGCGTAGCAACGAAAGACGCGCATCCTCTCACGCACTTTTGAAAGAACAAAGCAGCGCGTTGACACGCGTTTAACATGCGCTTTTAGATACGACACGTAAACGTTTACATCAATAATCAAACGGATATACAACTAAGTAAATAAAAATCTTTCTGCGGGCCGAATTATGTTATATGTTTGACAGAAGACTTGCGCTGAACGCGGAGACTTCAGTCACTTAATATGTTCGTGCGGAAATGCACGTATTATGTTCCGCACAGGCGCACACAAAATGCATTCGGCCTTTCGGTGCACGTGTGCACCGTGCCGAAAGCCCTGAACCGAAACGGTCCGGTTCGAATACACGTACCGTTACACCCCTAGTATTGGATATATATGCTTTAGCTCTTAAAGTGTGCGGATCTGTTGACTTGCATGACGGAGCACTGGGGTTTCTGCAAAATATCTTCTTTATTGTTCTGCTGATGAAACATATTGGATGGTGTAAGTGTTATAAATAAAGTTGATTTTGAAAGTATGCTACCGTTTTATTACAGTTTGTTGGACTACGTTCATTCATGCTTCAGACTCAAATATAGAGCGGAAGTATATACGCGGTTGTGAGGTATCTGAAAAAACATTTCCACTATAGCAAATAACACGGATTGAAATCATACATTGCGCCAATATATTTGTTTTTAATCATCAACGAACACCACGAACCACTCGGTGAGTAGTACAGTTTTGAAAATGAACGATAAGTGTTGTTTTAATGACATTTTGTGCATGGCCATTGACTTCCATTCTGAAGCAGTAAAGAGACGCGTCTAAATGAGTCGAAAAGTCAAGACACGACCCATTGTCAAAAATTCTGTGTCCATCACCGCAGCCCATCCAAAACAAACCAGAAATGAGACCCAAAGTGCCAAACACCGGAACCATCCCTTCACTTTCGGTAGACTTCTGCAAAGAATCAATAAAATCCTTCTAGAGTAGAGTATTTCTGATAACATGCAAATAAATATTAAGTAAATTACCTCAGTTTAAAGGTGCCAATTGACATAATACAGTACTTTCCGGACAATAAGCCGCACCGAAGTATAAGCCAACTCATTCAAAAATGTGTGTAAGACGAAATAACATATATAAGTCACAGTAGACTATACGTCGCGTTTATTTAGAAAATGATTTCACAAAATTCAAGCCGAAGAACAAACATTTAATCTGGAAAGGCGAGTTATTCAACTAAACAGCAGCAGATAGAACAGCAGGCTGAATAGATGTCTGTACGTTAAAGCAATATTATCAGTTATTTAAACGATAAACCATAGCATACAGAACTTACCTGAAAGGTTGAATAGTCTAAATTAACCGAACAAGCCAACTAGCGGGAAGTTTGCAGACTCGTCATTCCACATCACTGAATCCACTGAATTACATAATAATAATAATAATAATAATAATAATAGATTTTATTTGTAAAGCACTTTACATTTATGGCAAATCTCAAAGTGCTACAGTAAATGTCATAAAAATATCATAAAAAACAGGTAAAAACATAAAAAAAACACTCCCAAATATTTCGTACAGTTTAAAAAGGTTAATTAAAATAGGTTCTGCTGAACAGAAATGTTTTTAGTCCTTTTTTAAAAGTCTCAGTATGTTGAGATACCCTCAGATGGTCGGGGAGGGCGTTCCAGACCCGAGGAGCTGCAGAACAGAAAGCCCGATCACCCATGGTGCTGAGCTTGGTCTTGGGAGGGAGGAGGCGGTTTGAGTTTGTTGAACGGAGGGATCGGGTTGTGGTTTATATGGTGACTAATTCTTTCAGATATGAGGGAGCATTTCCATAAATGCACTGGTGAGTGAGAAGGGTGACCTTGTATTCAATCCTGGCGTGAATGGGGAGCCAGTGAAGTGAGTGAAGAATGGGTGTGATGTGATAAATACAGAAGCAGCATATGGCGGACTCTTGCGGCTGTAGACGGTGATGTTGTCTCTTGCCTCATAAATGTCAAAATTAATTCATACTGACACACCTGTCTATAAGATGCAGCACCAGCCAAATTATGGAAAAAACCGCGGCTTATAGACTGAAAAATATGGTATGTTAAATAAAGATAAAGTTTGTAAAATAAATGGTTTTAAAGGATTTGATGATCTCTTTAGTCATTGTATGTTATTCTGTGTAGTCAATGTCAACATTCAGGTTGGATTTTAGCTTTACGTGAATTTTTTTAAACAAAGCATCTGATAATCCCATAGCGACAGCAAGAAGCTACTGGGCACTGGTGATCCAATGTTCTATTAAGTTTCGCCTATTGGGTTCTACGCTTTTTGCCGGACGTTAGCATCATATATATTAAGAGAGACAGAAAGGGATACAACCATGCACAACTAAGATTGTTAGAAACACTTGTTGCTTGTTCATTAACAAAAAAAAAAAAAAAAACAGCTAAAGTAATTTTTGTGACAAAATCGTACTCACTAATTTAAAGAACGAAGAAAGATCGATCTCTTTAATAATGACTAAGTAAGTCCAAAGATTAAAGTCAATGTGAAATCAAACTTTGATGCTCTACATCAGTGGTTCTCAAACTGGGGTCCGGGGCCCCCAGGGGGGCCGCGAGATGGTGACGGGGGTCCCCAGTTTTATAACATTTTATAAAATACATTAATTTATCATGAATTCTGTGAAATTAAACCTAAAAAAATAAGGCAGCACTACTTTGTTTAATTTAATGTTTTGTTTGATTAAAATGTAAAGTTTTAGAACTGTTTTTTTGATCATAAATTTTCTTTTGGGGGCCGCGAAGGAATGCACCATACACAAAGGGGGCCGCACGCTTAAAAAGTTTGAGAACCACTGCTCTACATTATGAGCCACAGACATGGTCACAAATATGTAGATAAGGCTATGGTGCAAACACAACCATAAAATTAGCACTAATGCCAATTTGCAACTGTAACTTGACCTACCTCATTTTCATATCATATTCTTCTAATCAGTGTTTTTCATCATGGCTAGAATGTTGTGTTTCCTAAGTAAGAATCAAAGATTCTTAAAAACATTCAAACGCATTCAGGATACTGATAATTCAGCTTTCACAAACCTCAAAATGAAAACCTTCTATGCGTGCGAAGGCCTTCAGTATTTTGGAGGAAACGGTGGTGGCCAGCATGTACACTCTCTCTGTGTCCGCTGGATCTGGGTGAGTTTCCTTCCAATTAAATAACATCCACCAGCCTAGCAATGCGGCCAATTCATTTCCCGTGAACACTTTCCAACCGAAACTGTCCATAAAAATATTAGAAATTCAGTTCAAACCTACATTTATATTTTTACTTTTTATATCTGAAATACTAAAATACTGCCTATGCGATCACAGGACAACATACTTGTCATTTTGCTCTGCAACAGCCAGTCGATCAGCATCAGGGTCAGTGGCCACCACAACAGACGCCTTTTCTCTTTCAGCCAAACGAAGAGAAAGCTCCTAGAAAACCACAGCAATGTCATTTAAAATACTCTGTGTAAGAGGACAAATGTGTAAATATTGTATTCTTTGATGTTGATGCTAATATTAATGTGCCATAAGTTATATTTTATTATTGCATACATTAATTCACCCATTAAAGAGTATTCTGCTATGTATTTTTTTATAAACGAATAATCAATTTAAACATTGATCAATGAATCAATCCTGGCCAAATTTGCCCATTGGGCTACTAATCATCCCCATATACTGACAGCTATATCAGTCTTTCTCCTCTCCACCAATAAGCTTGGCATTCTGGCGCAATATGGCTGCCGTCACATCATCCAGGTGGATGCTGCACATTGGTGGTGGTTGAAAAGAACTGCCCTTATCCATATGTAAAGCGCTTTGAGTGCTACAGAAAAACGCTATATAAATGTAACAACAACAATTATTTTTACCAGAACTGATTCTCCTTCCTCTGGGTTAGGACAACTGACAGTGGAAAAATCTGGATCCGGATCTTTCTGTTCTGGAACAGGTATTGGAGGAGCAAAGCCAAACTGCTGAAAAGCTCTCTGGACGTAATTGTGAGCAACACCATGGAAAGATGAGTGCACAAACTTCAGCGGTGACTTTGCATTAAGTTCTCTGTAATGATAAAGACTTTAGGATCAAAACAACCTCCCTACACAGCAAAACAAATCGTTAGAAGAACAGTATAAAACACAACTGTTAAATTTAGTATTTAAGTAAATTTAATAGACAGAGTGAATTAAAAAAGTAGAATATAATATTGCAAAGTGCACTTGCATAATTACAGACTTATGTAAAGCCTACAGGGCTTTTCACACTATGGATGATAGGGGTGTAAATTCAATTCGATTTTACATTTTTAATTTTTACTCCTTTCTGTTTCTTTGATAAGGTGCATATCGTGTAGAAATGCAATGTAGCATCTTTAACGTTAAGATTAGATGCTTCACATCCTAAATAACTTGTTTCTATGCATCAATGCAATAATCGTTCACATCAGCAAGGCATCGTAAAAACGATTATATTCAACAGCCCAAAGGACGATAATGATAACTACAGTTTTAATAATCATTCTAAATTAAAAGAGAATTGCAGAGTTCACACCACAACGATAATAATAAAGATACAAGGAACAATATAGTTGGGATCACTTTTGGAGCACTTTTTAAGTGCTCACATATTTGAAATGGCAGGTGACACTGTGGAGAAGCTCATTGCAGAGGTCCATAACATAAAATTGCCTTACTGTGGGTTTACACCAGATGCGAATTCATCGATTTGCGCGAGTAGATTACATGCAAAGTCAATGCAAAGACGTAAGTTATCCAGTAGTGAAATTGAATCCAAATGTTTTTATTCTACTACACTGACTACAGCAATAGACAAGATAACAGATTACACAAACTAGATTCACTGTTTAGAGATATGCAACTTAAGTATATCACTTAATAATGAGATTTAAATTGCAGCTGGTCACATATTACTGCAATTATTCTATGCTGATCTAGGCGGATAGCTTTGTTAGAAAACCATATATCCATATATCACGATGCAGGTAGAAAGGCGTTTCGAACGCCTCTGTGATGTCACACGCCTGTGTGACATCTGTCTGTGCAGCACCACATGAAGTTAAGAGCAACGGGGCCCCCTAGTGGTTCGGGGCCCTACGCAGCTTGCGTACCTTGCGTATAGGGAGGATCGGCTCTGCCTTACAGTACCGTTCCTGCCCTTTGTGATGACAGGATACAAATAAGAGACACACATTAACCAATGACATTCCACCTTATCAACGCGTCGCCATATTTGACCTCACTGCACTGATCTGTATCTTGTGATTTGCACATATACCTGCATAAAAAATATGTAATAGCTAAATAGCCCAACCCTTATGTATGAAATAAAAAACATTACTAGTGCCTAGGTTTTCCATTTATTCTCTTAATACAGTAAGGACACTGCACCTGTGGAAGCAGACAGTTCTTAGCTCGTCCATGTACCAGCGGCAGATTTCCTCCAGTGGGTCTCTCATTAGCTTACTGCTCTCAACTAGGCCCTCGTTCCAAGACTCATGCCAGGGTTCGGGACTCTCCTCAATGCAACGCAAGATCTCCTTATCATGTGGTGAGGAGATCTGCGCACCATTGTGCCAGTAAACCTACATAAAACAACAAGAGTTGAAAATAACAATAATAATAATCATTAAAAATGAATGTACATGCTTTTTATAGTTTGGCATTTTGAGAACCACATAACTTTCTTTTAGCTGAAGAATGGAAACCATGTGCATGTGTGTAAATGAGAGTGTGTAAATCATGGGTGAATTTTAATATTTGAGTGAAGTAGTCCACAAATATAAAACAAATTTATGTTTTTATAATGATATAAAATGCAACATACAAATCCATTTCTAAGAGAAAAAATGCTGTATATGCAGAGTAGCATGTGATTTAATAATTTAGAAGTTGACTACTTAAAAAATAGTCTATGCATACCCAAAACAGAGCCAGATGGTTGAAAAGGAAGGGATTGAAAAGTAAGAGGGACATGTCATTTGAAAAGTCATTTGGGAGAAAGAGCACATACAATTTTGCAATAATCAGAATTTTATTTAAGTATCACAGACATTAGAAAATTGAATGATGGTCAATTCAGATTTCAGGTAAAAAGTAAAAATGTGTAACTAACAACAACTAACAAGATAAAAAATAATACATTTTCAAATAGGTTTCCAAAACACTCCCTTAAATCTACTATAGGGGTTATTCGATCTACGTCATCAATGTTCGTGGCGGCCATATTGTTGACACTGTCAGTCTGTCAATTGACAAGCGAGGCAGCGTGGGTATTATGCATGGTATTATCGGTGTAATTTTTTTTAAACCGCGCAATGGTGTGTGGTGTTATACACGGATGTTCTAACAACAGCAAAAAGAACCCCGGAATTAGTTTTTATGTGACAACGACTGTCAGAAAACATGAAAGGAGACAGAGGAGTTGAACCAGCGAAGGAGAGACTCCCCACAGCAAAGTCTGTCCCCATCATTTTACCACAGGTAACGTTAGGGATATATGCCTCACAGCATCTGTCCTCATAATAATCACATATGGTTATCTGTAAGCAGTGGCTGAAACTGCTCTTTCAAATAAGCTGCCATAAATTGAGACAGTTATCATATCATATAGTATTAATAACTATATGAACATAATAGGTCTGGCATTGATACTAGGGAATTAAGGGCCGTTCACATTATAACGATAACTATAAAAAATATAGTTTTGAAAATCGTTTTATATTAAAGAGAATAGTGAAGCTCACACCAAAACTATAATGATACAGATACAATGAACGACATCATTGGGATCACTTTCTGAGCGATTTTTCCCACCTGATGAAGGATAAACCATTGATAGCATTAAAATCTGTTTGAACTTCAAGTGCACGAGCACTTAAAATGACAGTGAGCTCATTGCTGAGCTCTATAACATTAGATTACGTCCAGTTGCTGTGAAAATTGACTACGTAATGCTTTTTAATCTATTACATGAACTAACTGTTATGCCAAAAGGTAAGAGATTACACAAACTATTAGATTCACTGTTTAGAGTTACGCGAAACGCAGCGCGTTGAGGACATCTGCAAAAGTTTCTATTACAAGCAATATTAAAGGCAAGTGATTTGCGCGAGTGCCGTGAGCGAATTAGCATAAACGTATTGTTTGGTGATGTGGACGATGATATAGTTATCGTTATAGTTATCGTTATAATGTGAACGGCCCTACAGTGCTTGTATGATGAATGCGGATACTGTATGAACGATATAGTTATAAATATCCGGATAAGTTACGGCTGGCAATAAGGACGGATCTTTACTTAAGGCTATTGGGTCTATTTGATTTTGTTCCACAATAATCAAGCTCATCTTCTCTTAATACAGACGAGATTAAGCCATTAGGCTACTGCTCCCCTCGACTCAAATCTACGTGCGGCTAGGGGCAGGACAGATGTCATGTCAACAAGATGGCCGCGGTTAGCGACTTCCGGTGTTTGCGAATAAGCCCTATTGGTCGGCCAGCAGACTGATCTCAACACCTGCATATAATTTTCTTTTTTAAATAAATACATTTGCAATAATATACAAAAAAACCACTAACCTTGTATCCATTGTCTTCTTTTCTGTTATGAGAAGCAGTGATCATAACTCCAGCTGCAGCACCAAACTTCACCACGGCATACGGCTGGAGGAACAAAATGTAAAGACAATTCATATAATCTATTCACCTTTATTACTATTCCAGCCCCATCATCACTTTATATAATGTTCCCAAACCAGACAAATTCCGTATTTGATTTATTATTTCTACTCAAATTTGGATGCAAAACGTAAATGTGCTTTTATCATTTAGCTTTAGCTTTTATCATTTAGCTTTAGCAATAACATCAATATTATACCTAGTAACCTTTCATTTAAATTAAAATTAGGGTGGTCTTATTATAAATGATGTTTTCCGATACAAGTTGGTCATAATTATTTGTCCTCTTTATTATGGAATACTTTTGCAACCTCCTATTTGTCAAGATAACAGTTGCGAGTCTTCTCCTGCAGTTCCTACAGATGAAGTTAAAAAATAAATGGCAAGCAATCTAAAAATTCTCGAGGACGCTACTCTTCAGTTCACCCCACTCATTTTTTTACATTTACATTTCTTTTGGTGTGTAAGTGTTTATTAGTACATGTTAATGATATGCAAAAGGTAAAAATACCAAAGTAAATGGTGATGTGAGATATCGTTTTCAACGTCAATCTCTTTTCTTGGACTACAACAAATACACAGATTGTAGGTTAGAGTTTACTTCCTGGGCCGGTTGACATGGACAAGACCGACATTATTATAATTCTTGAGTCTATGTTTTCATAT
The DNA here is from genome assembly GCF_027580225.2 of Misgurnus anguillicaudatus. NCBI lineage: Eukaryota > Metazoa > Chordata > Actinopteri > Cypriniformes > Cobitidae > Misgurnus > Misgurnus anguillicaudatus. The sequence continues at coordinate 4,076,108 of NC_073360.2, forward strand.
TTAAAGAATTTAAGATAAAAGATTTAAGATGGCCAAACAGAGGACACTGTGCTTTTCAGATTGAAGAGCTTTGTACAAAATCAACATGTTTCAGGCATCATAGTGTACGGTATTGGTAAAAAAAAGTTTTTAATTTCAATTTCATGGCAGTTTATGTTAGCGTGGACACTGGACAAAGGTAACATCATAATTATTACCCTAAAGATTTAAAGGGCCCATGGCATGAAAATGTTAGCATTGCCACTTAGTAGGTGTGAGCAAAAATCGTTTTGGGTGTGTCCTTTAAAATGCAAATGAGCTGATGAAGCGCAAACACTGATCACAATGATGGTGGTTTGTTGCAATTCAAACTCAATTGTTGCTATTCATTATTTTTTTCTCTCTCTTTCTCTCTGCACTAAATGGCAGTGCTGTGGTTGGATAGTGCATATTAAAGGAATAGTGCATTTTCTTAAAAGAAAAATCCAGATAATTTACTTACCACCATGTCATCCAAAATGTTGATGTCTTTCTTTGTTCAGTCCAGAAGAAATTATGTTTTTTGAGGAAAACATTCTAGGATTTTTCTCATTTTAATGGACTTTAATGGACACCAACACATAACTCAACACGTAACAGAGTTTCAAAGGACTATTAACAATCCCAAACGAGGCAAAAGGGTCTTATCTAGTGAAACGATTGTCATTTTCGACAATAAAAATAACAAATATACACTTTTAAACCACAACTTCTCGTCCAGATCCGGTCCTGAAAGTGCAAGCGTGACCTCACCCAATACGCCATGACGTCAAGAGGTCACAGAGGACGAACGCAAAACTCCGCCCCAGTGTTTACAAGTGTGTTGAAAGAGGACCGTTCCGACGTTGTTGTATGTCAATTGATACTAATTAATCTCTTTGTGTCAGTTTATTGTTTACAATGGTCCGCAAATGTGCGTTTTATATATGCAACACATGACCTCTCTACGTCACTACGCATTTACGTTAGGTCGTGCTGGACCGGACCTAGACGAAAAGTTGTGGTTTAAAAGTGCATATTATTTATTTTTCTTGTCAAAAATGACAATCGTTTCGCTAGATAAGACCCTTATGCCTCTTTTGGGATTGTTTAGAATACTTTGAAACTCCATTGAAAAAAACTGTTACGTGTTGAGTTAAGTGTTGGTGTCCATTAAAGTCCATTAAAATGAGAAAAATCCTGCAATGTTTTCCTCAAAAAACATAATTTCTTCTCGATTGAACAAAGAAAGACATCAACATTTTGGATGACATGGTGGTGAGTAAATTATCTGGATTTTTCTTTTAAGAAAATTGACCATTCCTTTAAGGGGGCTGTATTATTATAATAAGATTTCCTTATGACATCATAAGGAGGGCCAAATTTCAATTACATAATTTTTGCTCACAGCTACAAAGTGGCAATGCTAACATTTTCATGCCATGGCCCCTTTAAATAAAAAAGTTGATGTTTTGCTATTTTTCAAAAGTCACTTTCTATTTTGTGAAGCTCAACAATCTCTTTCTTTTGTTTTTTTGTGACAGAGAATGTATGACAGAGAAGATTGAGGAACTTTAGCAACTGGTTTTCCTCATATTTATGCTCATGTAAAAACAGGAAGCCATGGCTAGACAATGTTCATTTTTTTTATAAGAATTTTTAGGGATGCTATTAATTGTGGCCAATGTGTATTTGAGAAATAAACACTAATTACATATGATTTATTTTTCAAAAATGCTTTTATGCTAATAATTACTGAAGGTGCCAACATAATGTCTTTGTTGTGTATAGCACTGTGCCATATTATATTGTGTAAACAACACTTGTGACATCACAGATATGACATAGTCATTTTACAGTAAATTTGCTTATGTATCCGATAGGTATTTGTTAAAACAAAAAACTGAGTCTGTGGCAAATGATTAATGAGCCATACCTTGTTGCAATGTTAGTCATAATATACAGATATATACTGAATCCAACTTGATATTAGTTATATGACATTCTATTTGTCTTGAAAAACAAAACAGAGTCATTTAAGTTTGGAATGACACCTGGTTGAGTAAATGACTACTTCAGCACCCACCCCCTGAGAAATTCAGCCATGTCAGTAAGAATCAAGTAAAATCAAGTAAGATGTCATTGTTTCAAGGTTCCAGATAAAACCCTAATCTACACTGACTCAATTTTAGAAACATATCCATCAATAACACTGTCTTACCACAAATGGGGTAGGCACATATGTAGAGAACAGATAGACGGGAATATCTTTAGAAAGCATAACAGCTGCGGTCAACCTCGCAAGTCTGCAGATAAAGCAAAGAGAAAATAAAAATAAAATGTGTATGCTTACAAAACTCTGTACACTTGTAGACTTCTTCCATCATGCTATTGAAATGTTACACAATCATTAGAAAATATACACAGCAAGTGACATTTCACTACCATTGTTCTCCTAACTCTAGAAATGTAAACAGTCATAAAGGATGTAAACAGTGAATGGGCTCATCATGTGCACTATTGTTCCATTCAGTAGGCGAGATCTATTTTCGATCTGATCCATTTGACAATCAATTTTGCTAGCAAACTGGGACAGTTTCTAACCAACCCACTGTCTGAATCTACAACCAACTCCATACTGATTTTCCCAAAAATGAAATGACCAATTTAAATGTTTGATTAAGAAAATACCCAAAAAATTGTTATATCGCTTTGATATAATACATGCATCACTCTTCCACCACTTTAGGTTCCAGAACAAAAACTTGCATGTGTAAAAAACTGATAAATAATTAGTGTAGATCAGGGGTGCCCAAACTCGGTTCTGGAGAGCCGGTGTTTTGCAGAGTTTAGCTACAACCCTAATCAAACGCACCCGAGGCACCCCTCAGATGTGTCTGACTGTAACATTTGGTCTCGATGATAATCTAGTCTAGATGGTCTAGTATAATATTTTGGTAATATAAAGAGCAAATATGTTTTGTTGGATTGATGTCATTGAATATATAAAGTATTTCTGCTTGGAACAATAGTGAAGTAAAAGGTAAAACACTACCGTTCACTTGTGCAGCCACTGCTTGCTTGGGCACGTGTGTCATATCCGACCACCAGGCCTCTTGTGTTCAGGTCAGGAAAATATTTGGCTAAATATTTGTACATCCCCTGTAAGGATAATAAGAGACAGGCAGTGTTAACCACATTAAAATAAAACCAAAACTGATGACAAAAGTTAAAGAGTCCAGGCGTATGGGGATCAAATTAAATTCATGATGCAGCAAATAAATAGTGGAAATGAAAGTAAATTGTCTGACTTTAACCTGACCCCTTTCTTCACGTGCTGTATAAGAACCCAAACCATGTCAAGTCACATTTATTTATGTAGCACTTTTTACAATGTTTCATTGCTTTAAAGCAGCTTTACAAGAAATATGAAGAAAAATCACAAAAACAGGGAAATTATTAATATATAGTACATATAATAAGTAGTATTATTGCAAATTTTATTGTCTTCATAAATAGATTCTAATTTAATAACTTGTTTGATATTCAATGAAAAGTATCAACCATGTAGTAAATAATGATAAATAACAGATGTCATATTAAACTATACATGGAAATGGACCTTAAAAAGAAGAAAAAGTTGCATAAGAGGAGGAAATTGATATTACATAAGGAAACTGCAATAGTAACATTAAAAAAAAAGAAATTATAGTATCATTTAGTGCACCCCAGCACCACACACCTACAAAATTGAAACAGTGATTGTACCTAAACCATTACAAAAAAAGCTATATTAAATGGCAGGGTCCATGATCTCTGAAAGCCAATGTTGACATTTGAAATCACCTAAACAAACAAGCCCCTACCCCAATAGAATCTGGACCTTCTGTTGATAGACCCGCCCCACACATACACAACGCAGGGAATGATGTTGTTTAGTAGACACGCACCTTACTGCTGATTGGCTACCAGAGGTGTATAATACTTAAGTATTTTAGTTACATTTTCCAAGCATCTGTGCTTTATCAGAGTTTTTGTCTTGGGAAAAAAATTACTTTTCTTTACAAAAAAATGTTCACTACATTCTAAAGCATAGAATCATACTGTGTATTCATTATATATTGCATATTAAAATTTATTTAATGCCTAATAACATAAAAATTGTGTACTTTTACTTGAGTAAAAGTACGAAAAAAAAGTTTACTTAAGTAAAAGTACAAAAAATTACTAGATGTTTAATGTACTTAAAAATTAAATATAAACCAAAAACTTGAATTATGAAATGTAGTGGAGTAAAAATTATGATAATATGTTTTGGAATGTATGTTTTCCAAAGAAAAACACTAATAAAATACGAATAATTGAAAATTTACTTTTATGTAGAAAGTAAAAATACTTAAGTACTATAAAACTCTGTTGGCTACAAGTGGTTTTTGGTAGTCGGCCCGACTCTCTTTTCCAAAGCGTTTTTCTGATATCATGCAATAATAGAATTTAAAAAACCCTAGACTTAGCTAATGTCAGAACAGTCAAACAGTGGAAGGAACCAAAACTGCTTGTGTCTGCTTTTGCACTATTCTCTGTTTCTTTTCCACTATGTTCTTTTCTGGTAGGTGTAAAGTCTGTTCCCACTGAGAGTTCATTTGTTGCTGGAAGTGATTCTTTACTTCACAGAAAGGAAAAAGCTCACAAAACAATAAGATAAAAGATTTGGCCTGAAATTGTCATTGCAGATAGTAGTGGAGCTGACAGTGAATGATACCATTAATCACTGTGTAAATGGAACATCCAAAAGTCATAAGAGTGTTATAAAATTGTGATAAGAAAAGCAAATGCTGGAAAAATGCAAATAACCTATTAATTTCTATGCCTTAACAAACCTATGACACTTATACAGCACTGTATGTTAGGCAGATGAAGCGTGCTTGCGTGCACGGTTAAGCACAATCTAAGCGGAAGAGACAGAAAGCGACAAGATTGACAGAAGATGACAGAACAAAAAGAGCACAATAAAGCGGCCTAACAAAAAGCTTTTTGTTAATAAACACTTACCACTCTCGTTTAATAAAAGCGTGTTTGTCATTGTAGAACTTTACAGGATCTATTAAGTTTTTATTACATACTGCTTTGATGTTCTATGACATGAGATGCAGAGCTAAGGTCACTCGTTCTCCGTGCTCGTGCATTCAGCAGATTAATACCCAGGATCATCGCTGCCGTGTCTTTTTTCATACATTACATGGTGTTCAGGATGTCTCGATTGTAAATAATAAATGGAACTTGTAGTGCTGTATGTTTTTGCGTCTTTCTCTGACACTTTAAAATGCTTTTAACAACATGGTTGCTGCATTTGCGCATCTCTCTGCGCTAGTTAATTTGATCACGTCATCAAAGACCTCATTGTTCGGTAACATTTATTCTACCTTTTCACTTGTTCTATTTTCGGCCGAATAATTTTAGTTGCCAAACATTCAAATGCATCCCTAATCTGAGTCTAGAATTTTTATTGTCTGTTTACATTACAAATGTACCGAGCCCCTAAGGTGACATTGGAGTAAAAAAAATCTAAAGTTTAGTTTCATGTGCTCACGTGAAACTTTCATGTGCTCACGTGAAACTTTCATGTGCAGAATTTTTTTTTTAAGTTTAGTTTCACGTGCGCGCGCGATAGTTTCACGTGCGCGCGCGATAGTTTCACGTGCGCGCGCGATAGTTTCACGTGCGCGCGCCATAGTTTCATGTGAGCAAGTGAAACTAAACTTTTAAAAAAAAAAATCTGCACATGAAGGTTTCGCGTGAGCACATGAAAGTTTCGCGTGAGCACATGAAAGAAAGTTTCGCGTGAGCACATGAAAGAAAGTTTCGCGTGAGCACATGAAAGAAAGTTTCGCTTGAGCACATGAAAGAAAGTTTCGCGTGAGCACATGAAAGAAAGTTTCGCGTGAGCACATGAAAGAAAGTTTCGCGTGAGCACATGAAAGAAAGTTTCGCGTGAGCACATGAAAGAAAGTTTCGCGTGAGCACATGAAAGAAAGTTTCGCGTGAGCACATGAAAGAAAGTTTCGCGTGAGCACATGAAAGTAAGTTTCGCGTGAGCACATGAAAGTAAGTTTCGCGTGAGCACATGAAAGTGTCGTAAAGCTCAAAATATAATTTTTTCCCCATCACAAACTGTTTTGCTTTTAAAAGACAATGACATATTCGATTATATATGAATTACTGTAATGATGGATGGATCCACTTTTGGAGCTTCAAAACATCATCATGATCAATGCCATTATAAAGCGAGGAAGAGCCAGGATGTTATTTAATTAGGGCTGTAACTAACGGTTATTTTTATAATCTATTAATCTCACGATTATTTTTCGGTTAACCGACTAATTCGATAAAAAAACGAAAAATTTACTCAATTCGATTTTTCACCTATTACAGTTAAATGAGGCACTTAATTAGGGTAAAAGTGTACTTTTAAAAGTGCAAAAGCCACACAACTACAGAGTTTTACTAATATAATCTTTTTAATTTTGATGTTTTAAACCTTACATTAAAGTTTGTGCAGCTTTTAAAATGGTAAAACAATCAAATAATCAATAAACAAAATGTATTGAGTCTCCAGAGATGTGCTGGTGAATAAATTTAGCCACAGATAAATAAACTCATTTTAATCAACTGCAGATCTTGATGAGAATAAACATTATTCGTTATTAACAAAATGAATAAGTCATATGATATGAAAGTAATATAGCCTACATATAGATGGTTTCAGCAGTAACAACATAAACAAGCGGCTGTCGCGTTCCACACGTAACTTCCGGTAAACTCCGCTAAGAATAAATAACAACAAAGTTCTTTAAACGTAGTTTATTTATATAACAAGCAAAAAACAACACATAGATTATCTAGGAAACAAAAAAAGGGGTTATTTTCGACGAGGCATTTATTCAAGAGATCAGTTTAGCAACTAGTCAGACCATTAAAACCCAACGACACAGGAAGTAAGGTTCAGATCCAGACGTGTATCACGTGCGTCCGATGAAACCGTCTATAGCGGATGCTTAGTTTGTGGTTCATTAAAGGAATAGTCTACTCATTTTCAATATTAAAATATGTTATTACCTTAACTAAGAACTGTTGAATCATCCCTCTGTCATCTGTGTGTGTGCACGTAAGCACTGGAGCGCGCTGCGACGCTACGATAGCATTTAGCTTAGCCCCATTCATTCAATGGTACCATTTAGAGATAAAGTTAGAAGTGACCAAACACATCAACGTTTTTCCTATTTAAGACGAGTAGTTATACGAGCAAGTTTGGTGGTACAAAATAAAACACAGCGCTTTTCTAAGCGGATTTAAAAGAGTAACTATATTTTATGGCGTAATAGCACTTTTGGGAGTACTTCGACTCGCCTGAAAAGTCTGCTCCCCTTCTCACTCTCATAATGGGAGAGGGAGGGTGTTACTGCGCCGAGTCGAAGTACTCCCAAAAGTGCTATTACGCCATACAATATAGTTACTCTTTTAAATCCGCTTAGAAAAGCGCTATGTTTTATTTTGTACCACCAAACTTGCTCGTATAACTACTCGTCTTAAATAGGAAAAACGTTGATGTGTTTGGTAACTTCTAACTTTATCTCTAAATGGTACCATTGAATGAATGGGGCTAAGCTAAATGCTATCGTAGCGTCGCAGCGCGCTCCAGTGCTTACGTGCACACACACAGATGACAGAGGGATGATTCAACAGTTCTTAGTTAAGGTAATAACATATTTTAATATTGAAAATGAGTAGACTATTCCTTTAAAGGAATAGTCAATTTTCTTAAAAAAAATCCAGATAATTTACTCACCACCATTTCGTCCAAAATGTTGATGTCTTTCTTTCTTCGGTCGAGAAGAAATTGTGTTTTTTGAGGAAAACATTGCAGGATTTTTCTCATTGTAATGGACTTTAATAGAGCCCAACATTTAATACTTAACTCAACACTTAACAGTTTTTTCAACGGAGTTTCAAAGGACTATAAACGATCCCAAACGAGGCATAAGGGTCTTATCTAGCAAAACAATTGTCATTTTTGACAAGAAAAAAAATGTACTTTTAAACCAGAACTTCTTGTCCAGGCCCTGTCCAGCGCGACCTCACGTAATTGCGTAGTGATGTAGAAAGGTCACGTGTTACATATATGAAATGCACATTTGCGGACCATTTTAAACAATAAACTGACACAAAGACATTAATTAGTATCAGTTGACATACAACAACGTAGGAACGGTCCTCTTTCTCAACACTTGTAAACACTGGGGCGGAGTTTCACGTTCGTCATCTGTGACCTCTTGACGTCATGACATATTGCGTGGGGCCACCCTGGCGACCGGATCTAGACAAGAAGTTGTAGTTTAAAAGTGAATATTTTTTATCTTTCTTGTCAAAAATGACAATCGTTTCGCTAGATAAGACCCTTATGCCTAGTTTGGGATCGTTTAGAGTCCTTTGAAACTCAGTTGAAAAAAACAGATAATCAGTAAATTTTCATTCTGAAGGTGGGAGAGAGTTATCTTTTAAGAGAAATAAGAAAAAAATATTGAATGTCTCAGCACGTATTATACTTTCATTAAATACTTTTGAGTCAAATCCGCTTAGTCACAGTCTCAGGCCAATAAGAAATATCAGTGTGTTGGCAGAATCCATTAAGAGTCTGATTAAAAAAATGCTCACTTCAAAAGCAATGGTTTTGCATCTGGGCTCTTCATATGATAACATTTTCTAAAATTATTTTCATAGATATTTATGCCACACCCACCAACCACAACATTATTATTTCAATAAAATATTATTATTATTATTATTATATTATAATCTCTATTTTTGTCACCATTAGATAGTGGCTATTCCAGTATCCCACTACCACTACAGATGAGTTCCTTTTTTCATTACAACACATTATTGACAAGAGCGCACCTTCATTTCGCTCTTGGTGTAAATAGGCCTTAAGTGTCTTTAAAAACATTTTTGGGTTAAAAAATTCTGCCTTTAAAGTCATCTATTTCGTACGGTTTAAATGGTACGCAACAGGCAGAAGCTTAGCTTGCGATCTTGCCACCTGTATAAGACACTTTGCATATGCAGGAGTGGCAGTGTGGAACACACAAGTGCAAAAAAACACTCACTGCAGCTGCGTCACTATATGAATAATCTAGTTTGTGTAACATGCAAGCTAAAAAACTAATGTGTTTTAATGTGTTCTCCTTAAAAGACCTCAATAATTCTGCCATGTTCTGTCTAAAATCACTCACACCCTGTATGGTTCATAGCGCACTATTTAGGAAGACACAACTTTCAGACACAATTATTCTGCACTGATGTAAACATTGCAATCGCATCTGCATGCTGATAACCTGGGCTGACCTGTGTAGACTGGATGACGGTTAGGTCATTGATGCAAGCAAACCCTGCACCCATGGCAGCTCTCAGACCGGCCGTTCCAAACGTCATCCTGGAGCACAACCTCCTCTTTAGTTCAGCCACGCGCCCCTCCCGAACCAGAGACAGGATCTGCTCCAGCGTCTGTGGATTCTAAACACAACAGACAAACATTCAAACAAAATTGCAGGACACTGTTTTCTATTGGCCAGATCAAAGTCAATTGTTTGTTCAGGTCCTGACACAGAAATGATGAAGAGAGGCCATAACCAGACACACTTCCCAGCACCTACCTCAGTGAATTAGTGGTAATGAATCTAATCATAGACGTTTTCTCAGTATTCAGGATGGAGATAAAATATTTCCTTTTCTACATTACTGAAAGCCTATATCTGTGGCCTACATAGACCACGCTTTGGATTAATTCCAGCATTTAAACAACATGAGTAATAAGAAATTACAGAAGTATGCAAAACACTTTAACAAATCAACTTTTCATCAATTTTTGCTTAGCTAATGGATTTTAATGCCATGAATGATAGCTGGCAGCTCAGTACCGAAACTACTAAATACAGTCATGCAGTACTGGTTAAGCTTGACATTTACAGAGAAAGGTCACCCAGAAATACTGAATGAAGAGCTGGCAACAGCAGACAAAATCTTCTTCACTAAATATAATCACATTACCTAAATAATGAAGTAAAAAAGTACCCTGTGCTTTAAATGTTGTCTGCATAGTTAATGCATCAAATGGTATTGATAATATCTTTCACTGAACTACGACGCTGAAGACAATATGCAAAATATGAACTCAGGGTGGCACTGCAATGCAGTTCAATACAATATTGAACGGTTTTAGAGATTTTCTATTTTTATTTTCCCCTCTATGATAATGCCCATAAAAAAGCATGATAATTATTTATAAGGCGATTCCTTATTTAACAATTGATGAACACAACCGGGTGATGACAAACATAAAAACACAGTAAAACAACTGACAGCAACGGTTGGCATCACCACACTGGCATTCTCACCTTATCCCAGGTAATCCATTGATTTATCGCTTTGTCGAGGATCAAATCCCCAGTGCTGCTGAGACACTCTGAGTTTGCATTTAGGTCTCCGTTAGACCCCATGACACCGGTGAACCCAGACCAGCGTCCTCAGACAGGAACTTTTTAAGTCCCAGTTGCTTCAAGCCGGCGCGACTGAACGTCGTTACGCGCGGCGTGATCGGAAATTAACGATTAACCGGCTGACGTCACGGATCGTATCACTCAAATAGATCACAGCCGAACGCGATCGGACAAACGTGGATCTGTAATCTTTAAAGTCGTGACAACCTCAACCCATCGCACTGTCGCATGGGTGTCAAAATAAGAGAGCAAGTGCTGTACGTCGCGTGTCAACAAACCCAATCGGAGTTCGTCATTGGCTCGCCGTATTAAATATTAAAATGTCCTCTGGTTACAGAATGTCGTACTAATAAGTTGCACCGGTCTAATGTGTTTAGTGCACATTAAATGTTACCAAGCATTTCCGCGCCCAGAGCATTTGGTAAGCCGCGTGCAGTTAGCATTAGCTGTGTATTTGACCTAAGTGCGGTTGGCAATGATCGGAGGCAGTTCCGTTATAATATAAAAACAATAATGCAACGCGAATGTATGTCTAGAATAAAAAAGGCGCCGCTGCTTTGCTTCACTTACAATCCGCTCTGACTATCAAACTGTTAGTTGTGCTTGACTTCATGCGACGGTGCGCAGACCGACCAGCCTATGACATCATAATTCTGCGAGAGGGGTCAGTTTCTAGCGTAATCACGCAAGTCAGAGAAAGTCTCGCGGTACTTTGGCGTCACAAGAAGATCGCTCTACGCAGTGCCGAATGTTGCTAGAAGGATGATTCAGGAAAAGGTGGAGCATATAAATGTTGGATACTGGGAAATGTAGTTTTTTGATAGGCTAGTTTGCAGGTACGCTATGAGCATAAATTAACCATGGTTTTACTACATGGTTACTGGAGCTAGTAAAAATAGTAATCAATACACCAAAACCATGGTTACTTCACTTTTACCACAAAAGCATGGTACATTTTTATAAGGGTTAACTTCTTGCAAGCTCCTAATATTTTCTGTTGTAATTAAAAAGTTTTTTCTTAAGGCAATCTATTCATTTTCAGCGTTAACAATGTTCAAGACAAACTCAAGACAAATATGTAAATTTAGTGATATTTGTAAGCGTACTACTACCTGTTCACCCCAGTTGTTTCTGCATTGACATATCTTAGATTTACCCTGTCTATGAAATCCATACTAAAGTCTCCAAATAATTATGAGATTAAAAGCATCAAATGAGTCATAGCCATAACATATGATAAAATAGCTAATGTGTGTTTATTGATGTAAATGATATCAAGATAAAGTACTCACATTTTCATTTAACATACTGAAATTAATGATAATTGCCATTACATTTAATTGTTTCCACAAAAATACCAAAATAAACATTGATTTCAATCTTTGACATTACCTTACTTAATCAATATTAAAGAATTCGAGTTTAAATTTCACAGAGTGTTCTTTACATAATATAAAATTATTTAGCTGGGTTTTAACAGACTGGGTTACAATTATAAGGAAATGTGCATAAATATATAATCACCATTTTATATGTTTAACCACTGATAATATGATGGACACTGTGCACATTTTTCATTTTCATCAAATTTAGAAATAAATTATACATTTATAATCTGCATGAACTTAATTATCTAAACCTATATAATTGACTTATTTTTCCTGATGCTAAATTGATGCTGATTCATGTAGTATCAAACAGATGTCTTAGAGTTTGCTGCTGATCAGGTTTTGAGCTTGTATGAGACGTTGCAGACGTTTATGTAGATCAGTCCTCTTGCGTGCTCTCTCTGAGTCTTCACTGAGCAGTTTCACCACATCTGCCCCATTTCTCAGTTCCATCATTTGATGTCGCAAACTCTTAGCTGCGTCCTTCAGCATGAAGAGATTTACCAGCATAGGCACATAGTCTGTGAGGCGTTGATAGACTACCTTATAGAGACAGACAAAATTGAGTTAATGTAACCATCACTGTAAAAATATAACAGAGATAGATTGGTGGATCCATCTGGAGGAACCTCTATGCATTCCTGTCTAAAGTATTTATCACTCAGGAGTTAAGGTGCATCAGAGACTTAATCATTCTGCATTGAATCATTCCAGTACGAAAAAATACTGTAGTATACTATAAATATGTGTATTTAAAGTAAATTTAAAAACACTTTACAGTATATGTAAGTAATAATTGACAACAGGTTGTTGATATGGCATAGTTATATGCTCAAACAGCAGTAATATGAGATTTATTAACCATAATTTTTTCCCTGTCATTAAATGCTAAATAGCCAGCCCATTAAGGAGTTTCAACCCACCTTATAATAGAGAACCAGTTTGTCTGGAGTTAGAGGTCTAGTATCCACCGAGGCACAGCTTTTGGAATTAAATATTTTGTCACAATTATCATCATAGAGGCCTTCACCGTTGGTGTCTATCCCAACCTTTCGAGGAACGTCAGAGACATTGAGTTTCTCTTGTAATACTTTATCCTGGGTAAAGACTAGCTGCTCCATTTGAATAAACTCTTTGATTCTTTTCTCCACTTTGGTCTCTTGTTTTGACTGAATGTCATTAATCATGTTCTGAGAAAATAATAATAATACTAGTTACATTAATGCTCTGTTTCTTTACATAAGTACATGCATTAGCTAACATTATCTAACAATAATCAATATATTTGGGGCGGCACAGTGGCTCAGTAGGTGCCAAATTGCCTCTCTCCCAACATGTGTGTGCATCAACTTGTGTATATGGATTAACTGGTTCTTGCCATGAATATAGCCAGAGATGCTGGAATGGCGTGAAGAGTAAATAAAGAAAGACACTGGGATATTTTAGCGTTTATTAATCTTCCTTAATGCTAGTTTATGCCAATACAATTGTTTTTGTGCATTTACCAGTGGTTTAAAATTAACAGTTACAATTTTTGATTTAAAAAATGTATTAGTAAATGTCGAAAAATTATTATGAACTAAGATGAATAAATGCTGTAGAGTAGAAGTATTGATCCCATATTAGATCATGTTAGCTAATGCATTGACTATTGTTAACGTTTATTAATAATACTACTTTTTACTTACAGAGACTATGTATTTCAGTTGAGGGTACTGTTCAAAAGACAAATCACAAACCACCTTGAACTCATTCTGAACAATCTCTGGAAATGCAAAAACATCTCATTTGAGTTTGTATGGCATAGAAGAAAATGGTTCTTCTTAATTAAATAATGGGTAAGTCACACACTGCCCAACACAACCTTGCCTTGCAAGCACAAAACGGAAAATATACATTTAAAATAATGTTTTTATAGTTTCAAAGTACAGACAATTTTATACTTTCTTTCATAGCACTTACCACACAACAAAATACTCCAGTCCTGCACAATTATAAGAAATTAAAGGCAGGGTATCTGATTTTGAATATTGCTAACTTTAGCGTACTAGCACTGAAATCACGATCCAAAGCCATGCCTCTTCCAAAACACATGAACGCAAACAGAACAGAAGCCCAGAAAACTTTGCAGTACAAAGTGAATAACATTACCAAAATAACAAACAAATCAGAATTAGATAGGCCTACAGCACATTTCGGTTGTGTGGACGTAGTAGTTTGCTTATATGTTTGAAAACATTGTTACACTAATTTGTAAAGGTACACAAATACTAAATAGAATCATACCGCATACCTACCTATCCAAAAGAAACACTGCAACGACCCTTTTAGACCCTTTGTCTCCCGCAGCTGTTTCCATTTTGTGGAAAAGCAGTAAGTTACCAATGTTAATTCAGGTTTTTGTTCTTTGCTGTTTTGTTTCGTCGTTGTTGTTTCAAAAGATGTCTTTCATTTTGTGGCTCCTGCAGGTTGTAAATTCAGCAGGAGAGTTTGCCATTCACCCTTTGTTTACAGACGGGAGGTGAGTGCACATGAACGCGCTGATGATGTATAGTGTCTGCATAAACAGGGTGCGCAATGGCATTCAAAACACTTTCACAGAGGAGGAGATAAAACGCATGCAGTCCAATTATTGCATTCGGCCCGAGTTCAATGATTTGTTGAACATTTTTTGGTCCTACGACTTTCGCAGATAACATATTTTTATAAAAAATAATTTCTGAATTAGATGAAGTACTAACTGCTTTATTGTTAAAACTGTACGTCCTATATGTAGTATGTGTGGATGCATTTCAAACATACACGTATTTCCTTGGATTTATGATGCCCGGTTCATAGATTTCTGCTAATTTTATTTTATTCACTTTTATTTCACAACTCCTCACGTAGCCTCATGGTAACTATTAAAATGTCCATCAAATGTCAACTTAAAAAAATCTAGCTGGTAATCCAGGTACTTTTCAAGGACATTCAGTACTGTACTCCTCGCCTGGCATACTAACTTTTGCTTATCTACAGTCTTTAATATAGAAGTAGATGCAGCATATCATCAAATGCACACTTTACCTCGTATGTCATTTAGTATCTTCATAGCTGGTTCTTGAAGATCTGCCACATGTTCTTTGATGACACGCTCAAATTCACAAAAATCTGTGAATGTTAGCAATTCTCTTCCACGATGTATCTCATTGTACTTGTCTATCATTTCTTTCACTTTTGCTGTGACTGAACAATAAGTCAGGTTAAAGAGTCATGCAATGTGCAGTTTTCAACATAATGAAAACATATTACAAAAGTTACAAATGATTTTTATCTTGTCTCACATGATACTTCTGTGTCTCTCAGGAGCGTGTCCCATTTCTTGAACACAGGACGCAGGAGCCTATAGATGTTTTGGTTTTTTGAATGCCCCGTTTTTCTCAGTTTATTTATTAAATCACTGAACTCCATTATAACCTATATTAGAGCAATATACTGTATGTATTATTATACTATAATATTTCCATTAAAGAATATTTATTGCTGATCTCCTACCATACTGAGAAAAGGTCCCATCATTTCTTCTTCCAGAGGAGGACCCTCCTCATAGTTTTTAAGCTCTCGTTGCACATTAAGAACTCTAGTATGAATCTGCTCAGTCAGGTATGGTAGGGATTTCTGTCCATGAAAAATATTGATGGATATATTTAGCAGATGTATTATAAAAACACTGGAAACTATGGTAGAGGTGCAATGTTAAAAAAAAGAAAAACATGGTAAGGAAAAAAATTTCTTAGTTCCATCCTGCATGAGCCTAAGAATTTTTTCTAATAAATATAATACAAAAATTCCCTTCCATTTTTTGTTTTGTTTTTACATGTATTGTGTAACCTCTTGAAGAGAGAAAAAAACTTTTTTAAGATACAAAGAAGTTTTGGGAAAATAATTTTTTTTGGAGAAAAACGATTTAAAGAGAAAAAAATTGAAAGAGAAAAATCCTTAAGCTCAGGAAGAAAGGAAATAAAACTGTTCTTCTTCTTCACTATGGCGGTGTAAAAAAATAGCCCCCTACACCCTTAAATAGTGTGCACTTTTAGTGGTGTACAAAATCATACTGGACATTGTTGAGTGCACTCATTCAACCCCACAATGCACCGCAATAATAAGTGTACAACCGATGTCTAGAGGCTACTCATCCACTGAGGCTCAAGTAAAATGAAATCTTTCATCTCGGCAGATTTCGGTCCATGTTACAGCATCTCCGGTGAGCTCAAGTATGCAATTTCATTCACTCATTTTTATTCACTCATTTGAATATACTATATTAGTGGATTTATGTAGGGAATAGTGAATAAGGGTATAGGGGGTTATTTCGGACACAGCTCATGTTTTTTCCACGTTGCTTCTGGGCTTCAATTGAAAATATCTACAGGTATTTAGGAGAACTTTTTGCCCCTCCCCAAAAAAATAATTTGATGGGTTTTAAATTAAAAAGTTGTGTCAGAAATGTAAAAGTGAATTAAATACATAATAAATATTTCCACATGACCATTTGCACTCATGCAATGGTGTTTTAAAATCTCACTCATGTCATGTGCCTATGGGGCGGTTTCCTGGACAGGGATTAGACTAGTCCTAAACTACAATTAATGTAATAGCTGTCCAAACTGAAAACAACTTGAACTGACATATCATAAAATACATCTGTGCCCTCTGTGCCCTTTGTTTTGCCTCATGCACACAAGTAATGTTTTTAGAAAGGCATGTTTCTTCAAACTAGTTATATTTCCTAATTAAGATATGGCCTAGTCCTGGTTTAAGCTAATCTCTGTCCGGGAAACCACCCCTATTACTTCACATTTTTAAATGTATCTATTTGTATTTGTCTTTGACACTTAAATATTGTAGCTTGCTCTGTGAGCTGTTCTCCATCTTGATTGATCTCAGCTGTGTCATGTTTCCTTAAATACTGTAGTTGGTGTATTTAAGCCCTATAGACGTCACAGTTACGTCACGCGCGCATGTAGTGGCAGAAAAACAGTGCAAATGAACGAGACACGAGTGAAACGAACAATATAACTCACTAGAAAATGTTTTGTTGTGCCGTTGAGTGTCAGAATAGGAATCCCAAAATAGATGACCTTCATTTTTATAGTATACCGTCGTCGAAGACACCATTTGAAGATAAACGTAGGTGTTTATGGTTGCAATAAGCCCTCAACCGGACAAACTGGAGTGATGAAATCATCTGAAAATCTTTTAATAATTTGAATAGAAAATAATTAGAGAAGATATCCGGTGTTCTGTCGAAGTCTGATCCCTCTATGTGTTTCTTATAGCGTTTTCATCACGTTACGTTTATAATTTATTTAGAAAGATTAAAGATTTGAATGAGTTCATAATATCAATAATATTACAATTTATTAAAGTTTTTCCTAGACTAAAACACATGTTTAAGCTGTCTCGACTGAAAGTAACTTGCACTGACAGATCTCATGTCAGTTTCATTTATTTGATTTGTCTCAAGATAAACACTAACGGTTTTCTTAAGGGCATGTTTATAAAAGATGCTAAAACACCTTCATTTAACTAAGGCCTAGTCTTGGTTTTAGCTACTGTAAGCATTTTCTGTTAAACCAGGCCATATATCTGCCTATTATCTTACCATTCCTCTTCCTTATCACATGAGGGCGCCCTTGCCTAAACTTTTTGTTATGCACTTCTATTCCTATTGCCTCATTAACATTCAATGTATATATAGATCTGTTTTAATGTTGTTCTTTGCAAAGTTTTGTATCTTCATTTCCTCTTTATTTTTAGATCTATGGGGGTTATGTGTTTTGACCCCATGCTTGTTTTTATAATTTTTTCACTATATTACCGTTATGATTTTACCCCATTAAACTTCTGAATGGATCCAATCTAATCCTCTGACTCTTCATTGTAACAGTTTTCTGTGTTTCTGACTGTCTGTAAACTGTTATTCCGTTATCCTTTCCAATGCCTATTAATTAAATAAGATGTAGTAGGAAAGTTACTATGGTAATTTGTTAGTGCTTGCCTTAATATGATCCACAAGTTCATTGGTCAGTTTATCTGTCAGACATTTAGTAGATGCTTTACCTTCATTCAGCAGGGAACTGTCATGAAAAGTAAAATAATTACTTATAACATTATATATAAATATTTTTAAAAACTTTAAAACTTTTTCATTTTCAATTTCTCAAGGTTTAACATTTCTTTAAACATTTATTTCAATTTTAATTAAATAAATTTGATTTGCTTTCAAGATTTTTAATGGTAAAAAAAGTCACAATAAATAAACAACTGGGTCACCGGTCTTTACTTGTCTTTAAGACAATACATACCTGAAATACCGGTGGTTCCTAAAGAATTCCATTTCAGTTTTCATAGCTTTATCAAAAGGGATTTTGTTGTTGATGTCACTCTGACCACGACATCGCACTATGATGTAACCCTTGCTGAGGGGAATGACTTTGCCCTGCACAATGTTTAAGACATCAATCTCAGCTCCGCTATCAATGAGGTCCGGCTTTGTAAGAATTGCTAACCCATTCAAAGAAAAACAGAGATAAAAGGTTAGGATAAGCAGGAATCATAAAGCTATAGTAAATGTTAAAGAAATTCATTATCCACCTGTTTCATAATGTTAAAATATATAGGCTATCCTCACTGAAAAGTGTTACAGATGTTACTATACCATGAAGACAGGGAAAATTGAATGATGTACCTGTTGTTGTGTGAACTTTTACTGTAGTAATGCAGGACTGAAATAGCCATTTATCAGGTGATGAATATCATTACTGCTTAGCTAAAGTCAACTGTTAAACCACAAATCAAATGTACTATGAATCTTTAATGAACTAATCAAGGTAATCATTCGCACACATACACACCAGAGGTTGCGATAGACTTTTTCAATCTCTGTAATTTTTTTGATGAACAGCGTTGTAAAGAGTCCGTCACAGTGAGTTATTATTATCCGTCATTTCATGTTTTAATTGTTTTCGTTCACACGTACATATCTAATCATAAACCTAAAATACGAGCATACAAGTCAAAATGTGTTTATTTATTTGTGAAGAGAACAGATAAGCTAACTAAGAAACTAAGGTTTACATCGTATGTTTCTCCGTAATCAGCCAGCGAAGAACATCTAGGCTATATTTCTATTGGTTGCAGCTAGCCAACTCCATTTGCCATGAGAAGTTACACAGACTGCAATGATTTGACTCTATTGGTCAATCTGGTCCAAGCTTCTTAATCCTTTATTTATTCATAAATTAAATTAAAATCATATTTTCCTTTATCTCAAGATTTTTCACTTGCTTTCACTGATCAGTACTGTAGCTATCTATTAACACAACAATCTGCAACGCGGTTATGAGACTCTGACAACGATCCAATCACAGAAGGTCAAAACGTAAAAAAACACAATATTGATTCGCTTACAACATAAGTGAGAGGATTTGGGCCGCACAGTCCTGCGCCCCAGGGTGAATCTGAAACCAGCCTTTAAGAGCTCAGCCTCAGGTCACATTTTTTACCCTTTTTACTGACCTACATGTTTGTGTTGTGCCCCAGACACACAAACATGACACACACACCAAACAATCTCAGTTTGGATTTTTATTTTTTTTCATCAATGATAACATGACTAACAGTGAAACAGTACAGCTAAGTGATTTTATTTTGTATTAATTTTGCACTATATATTTAACTTTTTGGTAACATGTTAAAGTAGATTTCTTTCTTTCGCCCACATCCCCTATTGACCAGCTGCCACTGTTTGTTACTTAAGTTGAAATTTTGTGTATCTATACTCTACTGGAGTACTTATTTTTCATCCAACGTTTTTACTTCTACCCTATACATTTTTACACAATTATCTGTACTTTCTACTCCTTACATTTTAAAAATAGCTCCATTACTCCTATTTTAAGTTTTAGAATGTATGACATAAAACATTTTCAAAGGGATGCAATGCACACAAGGAAGGGGACACACTGAAAAAGTTTTAGAACCACTGGTCTAGTGCATCCCTAATTTTAGAAAAATGTTTTTTTTTTCTTTTGAGAAGGTGGGTTAGTGCACAATAGGCCCATGTGGTTTTGTCCATAATGGTGTTTTTCCCCTTACATTACTTTTACTTTTATACTTTAAATTTTAACACTTTTTACATGAGTAGAAAACTTGATACTTCAACTTCTACAGAAGTCTTTTTAAACACTTCTACCTGAGTAATGAATGCGAATACTTTCGACACCAGTGAGAGCGACTAATGAACATACAGTTCTCACACAAACGTATGTGCTATTACTTGCGCATTACATAGTAAGATTGATAGAAATGTGTAATATTAAAGTTGACATACCAAGAGTTCTGTGTCCTTCAGGGTCTACTTCTTGTGCCATTCTTAGTGCTTCTGTTGTTGCTATGTCAATATTGCAGGGTACAACAACTAAATTGATGGTTGCACTCTTGGAAATAAATTTCAGTATTAAAGCAACACTATGTAGTTTCCATGTAAAAATGACTTACAGCTCCCCCATGGGGTTGAAAAGCGCAACAGTGTCTGGTACCAGACACTCTTCTGCAGGCAGGGGGAGGGGCGGGGCTGTGTGCTCTACCCTCCATCGCCACTTTCAGAGGGTGCTTGTAGCAGCTAGGAGGCTGCTCAGGTTGCAGCAACAGTACAATTTGTCCAGTTAAAAGTTGTTCTATCACTGAAATAATTTTAGAGACATTATTTAAAGGTAAAAAAACTACATAGTGTTGCTTTAAGGCTTTAATCTAGAAAAAATAAAATATCAAATATTTTGTTAGCAATTTTATCAGTCACAAACTGATTGGAGCAGTTTTTTTAAGTGTCAAATATGTGTAGTTTTGTGGCATAAATTTATTTTTATAACATTAGGAAGACACTTTGCAAAATATAGCTCTATTCATTTTACTTTTTTCCTGTCTCATCTTACTTCACTCTCTCATATATAAAGGTTTCAGATGATCCAATTTAAAGGAGATAAGATTTTACACAACACTCACCTGATCTCCAATATCTTCAGGTTGGCCATGCACAGGTACGCGTGTTATACCAGGAAGATCAATCAGAGTGAGATCACACACATCAGGAGATGAAATCTCCAAAGTGATGAGCTCATCACAGATCCCTACTGTATTTCCAGCAAGCTTGTTTTGAGCTGTTAAAAATATGTTACAAATTCAAGGACTGTAATATAGTGTGGCATACATCTATCCATCTAGCAGTACATTTATACAGTTTATAAAGAAGATTTCATTCATTTAACATATTTAATACTGGGGGCATCAACACTGTGTCAGGATCCTGCCAGATTCTTGTTTGTATTTAGATCTAGTCAGCATGGCAGGGTTCTGACAGTACAATGTTTTATGTGGAAGATGCGTGATTTTAGTATTGGTTTATTCTGACCACGCATTTCCCGGGTCTCGTCACTTTTTCCCCGATCCCTTACTCATGATTCTTTTCAGGTGTGTGTCATTAAGTTTTCCCTATTTAAAGTCCTTAGCCGTTTCTCAATACCAAGTACGCCAAGTTCGGACTTGTGTCCTTCCTAGTTCGGACTTGCAAGTTCAGACTCGGAAGAACGAACTTCTGACGCGAAATGCATTCTGGGAAACTTCACTGTCATATGTCCACACAAGTCTCCTCTGATGCATCCTCGATAAAATGGGCGGATCAAGAACACATCCGGGGATTTTATGTGAACTTGGGCTTGATGCGAACTTTGAATTGGAACAGTACTTGGGCCGCGACTGATGACGTTTCACAAGTCCACAAGAACACAAGTACAGACAAGAACGCATATTGAGAAACGGCTCTTGTGTTTGGTGTCTTGTACGGGTTTGTTTCTTGCTGTTTCCCTGTGAGTACAGAGTCAAGTATATGTCAAGTTAAAGCCCAGTCTAGTGTTCTTTGTTTTTGTGAAGTCAGTCTAGTTTTGTTAAAGTGTTTACCTGTCATTAGTAGTGGTGGGCAGAGCGAGGCTTCGTGAAACACTGAAACAGTTGAATCAATTGTGCCGTATGTTTCGAGGCTTCGAAACATCAATCCGAAACCGCCTCCGCAGAGACACCTAGCGGTCATTTGCATGTCTTTACATGAAGCAGCCTTGACAAGATTTTAGACGAGCGCTGACAAATTGTATCCCACATGTTGTTTGATTGACACACGTGATAGAATGGGAGAGTGGATAGTGTTCACGACTCTCATGCGTAGATCTTAGGATCGAACCCGGGAAATGCATGCGCTATGTCATCATAATAAAATGCTTTTTGTTGTTGTTGTTTTAACATCTGTTTGACAACTACATGAGCTTTTAGGCTCACAATTGTCGATAACTATAGGATATTCGGGTCTATTTAATAAAAAAAAATAGAATATATATATATCAAGCCATAATATGCCACATTGTTTACATATAAAGATCTTTATTCAAATATATAAATTGTTCTGTGTTGATAAACTCAACCAGCTTCTGTTACATACCTATGAGGAAAAATGACTTCTTTTCAGTAATTTATAGTATTTGATCTAGCCAAAAACGCATGAGGTATTGTCAGATTTGTTTCCTACCCTGTCAGTTTAAGATTCGACGCAGATTCGACAGGTACGCCACCTTTCGAAACACTTGTGAAATGTACCGCTTGGTGTTTCTAATCACTTCATCACGTGACACGGGTGTTTCGAATCACATTTCGGAGCACTGTTTCGAAACATTTACGCTTCGGGATCTTGACACAGTGTCGAAACGTCAGTTTCGCGGGAGCCATCCCTAGTCATTAGTTTATATTTTGTTTTGTCTTGTTTTCCCCATCGTGGGTTTTTGTTATTTAATAAAGTCTTTAGTGTTTTTTGTATCCGTGTCTGCGCTTGGGTTCATCCTCCTACCAATTCATAACACACTGTTAACCCAAATATTGTCTTTACTTAAACAATCAAATAAAAATCACTTAATATTTTGTGTTTTGAAGCCAATGCTTAAAAAAGTTTAGTTAATTTAACTTTTAAGCTTACAAAATCCATTAAACTAAAACATTCAAGTTAAATGAATTTAAAATTATTAGTTCATGTTGTGAGGAATACTCATAATCCTTTGCGCCTGAATATTTTGATTATTTTGTGAAATCTAGTCCACTCAGATTATTTGTCTCTTGCATGTTACAAAACCCACTTTTGGACCGCTTAGTTATGGTACTAATTTACACGAGTACTGTGGCACTTTCCTGAGAACTATATATGTATGATGTTTGTGGACTAAAACTACACATGTATGTTGAACAACTGGCATCAATGGGCAGCACAAGCTCATTTAGATGTAAGATTAAAGCGTTTCGTAATAAAGTTTTTCATAATATGGTATGTGCTGCTATGAATGTAACTAAACTTAATATTACTGTTAATAGAGGACGTCTCTGTTACGAATGTAACCCTCGTTCCCTGAAGGTAGGTAATGGAGACGTCACGTTGATGACCGACGAACTGTGAACTCGCCAGAGAGACCAATTTGCCTCGAGTGTAACGAGAAAGAGCCAATGAATATTGGCATGCAGTATCTGCATATGCCGGCCACCCCGCACCAGGGAGAGAATACAGTCGGCAGCTGAACTGCATTTTATTTTTTGCTAAGGAGGCGAGCATAAGAGACCCAGCCCCCTCAACAATGGTACAGTAACCATGGCGAGGGGACGGGACATCTCCGTTCCCTACCTTCAGGGAAGGAGTTACATCTGTAACCGAGATGTTCCCTTTCAGTCGGTCACTATGATGTCACTTCGATGACCGACAAATTGGGAATCCCTACCAAAGTGCCACGGTAGCTGCCCCTTCCAGTGCCCAGAGTAAGTCTCCTGGACTTGTTATAGGATGCCACGTCTCTAAAAGAGGAGGTCTTTCCTCTGAGGAATGCACTAGGGAGGGGCTGTCACAAGGAGAACTACTTCTGGGAACCAGGTTCGATTGAGCCAGCTTTCTGCCGGGGCAGGATGTGACGGATGACTGCTGAGCGTAGCCCACGACTGCAGGAAGAGGCCCAATAAATGGGGGCATTCAGGAAGGGACAGCCAGAAATGCCGTTTCTGGACCACCAGGGTGGACATCTCACGGTCCAGGGACTGCGACTTAATCTTGGTCCACGGAGTGCCAGGTCCATCGCACTGCGCAGTTCAGCTCTACCGAGGGAACCACTGTGTACCCTTTAACTGCCCCCCTGGATCTCTTAAGCTCCTCATGCACTTCCGGAAAGAAAGGCACCGGGGGGAGTGTTGCGGTGCAGCGCAAACCACCCAGAAGAATCAATTGAATAGCCTGGAGGGGTCAGGGGGATACCTCACTGTAATCCTCAGGTTGGCGCGCTCCGAGCCCAATGCGGCTCACCACACATAGGGTGGCATTGACTGGGGCATTGGAATGGGAACTCCACCCCTCTTGAGGTAGCAGAGTCTTGACCGTAAGAATGCGATGGACATGTTCCCTCAAAGAGAACATGACACATCCATGATCGAAGCCTCAGCATGTGCCACCCCCAAGCACATCATGCAGGGATCGTCACCATCCGTAGGTGCCATATATTTGCCACATCCCGAAACACATGAGTGGAAAGCCATCTTTAAAAAAAAACGCAAATATACCCGCGAACACAGGAGAAATGCTTTCTTTAAAAAGACGCAAAAACCCCTGAATAGCTATTTAGTTTGGAAACTACTCCAAACTATATATATAGCTATATATAACTATATATATATATAACTATATATATATATATATATATATATATATATATATATATATGAAGAGTTTGGTTCCAAAACGCGATAAACGCCATTTTGGAAAAAAATGAGTTACTGCCAAAATCAGTATTATATCAGGTCAGTAGTTAAAAGTAAATTCTTAATTTTACGCAAAATCCAATATCCGCCGTGTTATTCTGTCATCTTTTCTCCCTTTTTTCCCAAAATGCAATAAACGCCACTCCCCCTTTTTTACAGAACGCAATAAATCCTACAGCGCACCATTCACTCAATGTAAACAAACAATGGCGGCGCGCTGATACATGGAGTCCTAGTTTTCCTCATCTACTTTGTACTTCGTGATCAACAAACAAAACAAAATAATACTTTAATTACATTGATAAACCTGTGGTGGTTTTCTGTGATGGGAAAGAAACGTAAGCCATCAACATCTAATAATTTCCCTGAGAGGCACTTGGGAGACGGGTGCTTGTTCACCCGACAGCATCAAGCTTCTCATGCTAAAACATTGACCCCAGAGGATCTTATGAAAAACTTTCCATAATTTTACTCAAAGTCAACAAAAATATAGCAGGACCAAAAACATTTTACAGCTGATCGATGTGAAAGACGTTAAACGACGACGACGGCAAGTATAACCGCAATGACAGGGTTCTTAATATAACGAAGTAAGTGTTTTGATTAATAACATTAATGTTTATATTTTTAATTAGTGTGTACAACTAGTCAACTAAATGAATATAACATGGCAAAGATGAATGCACATTTATATAGGCTATTGATTTAATAGATTTATAGCATTTTGAATAAAAACTTGTCATGGATTTATTGCATTTTGTGGAAAAAATAATCCTTTTTTTTATAATAAATCTTTGAAAATCAACTTATGGATTTGAATTTTTTATGTTTTTATAACCTAAAGATGCTATGTGAAAGTTTGTAACAGAAAATAGTTGTTTTCATCTTGTCACTTTCTTTTCAATTGTTAATCGATCGATAAGATCAATCAACTAATGAATTAATCGATAATTTCCATCCCTACTACTGGCATAAGCCTTACTGTGCATTCAGAGCAGAGCAGAGCAATCAGAGCAGAGCTCAACATTATTATTCATGACCCTTCTAAATAGGGCAAAAATAGACTATTTCATTCAAAGGACATACCTAGGGTTGTAAATGGACATGTAAAACGTTTCTGGATATTTTTTGCACTTAATAAAGTTACATACCATTTATGTAAACATCACAGAACAATTTAACAGATTATTTGAATGCATTCTTTGGCACCATTAACAGAATTTTATTGAAGTATCATCAACGAAATAAAGACGCTCCTCAAATATACTCCTCACCACTGTCCTTTTCAATTATAATAAATTATATTTTAAATTAGAATGAATATTTTCTATCAAGGTTTTGTCACATACCTTCTCGAACAAGTTGATCCACCTTTAATGGATCCTGAAAAGTCTCATTGTGACCACTGAAAGAAATGGTCCCTGACCATGGACCTTTCTTGATCTTCCGCAATTTCAGCTCCAGAGGACAGCGTGTGACAATACCTGAAAATAAATCAAACATATTTTTCTTATGAAATCATCCAATATAGGTCTTAAATGGATTGTTCACCCAAAAATGAAAATTCTGTCATCATTCACTCACTATGTTGTTAGAAACCTGTATAAATCTATTTATTTTTACCTGTATTCTTTTTTCCTACTTTGGCAGTGAATGGGGTCCAGGAACGGTTTGGTTACACACATTTTTCAAATTATCTTCCTTTGTGTTTATTAGAACAAAAAAAATTATACAGGTTCGTAACAACATGAGGGTGAGTAAATAATGACAGAATTTTCATTTTTGGGTCAACTATCCCTTTAAGTTCAGTTTAAGTCGCCTTCTTTTACAAGGGGCTGATATGAAAGCAAGACATTGCATCAGGGTCTTACCACTTCCTCGAGGCAGTGCGACACCAGAGAGTGCCTCTAAAACTGAACTCTTTCCTGAACTCTGATCTCCGACCACTGCAATGGATGGTAGGCCAATGTCTTTATCAATGCCAATCGACCTCAGCGAGTCAATCAACTCTATCAAAGGTTGAACAGATTCGATGAAAGGATTGTGGAACGTTCCATTATTTCGTGTGTCTGAAAGCAAGCTTTTAATTAAAAGAAGAAAATATTTACATTATATCAAATGACATTAAATACATTTCTAAACAGTTTTCATGGTATTCACCAAAACACATACAAAACACATCCAGTGAAAATATATCAAAAGATGAAAGACAAACGATACTCAAATTGTATTGTGTTAATGTCTAAAGAATACTAAATTATGAATCCGTTTCAGCTATTCCATAGTCTTTAAAGTATTTATTTTGTATATCAAGTTGTCAAACTTAAAACATCTAAAACGCTGAAAATGTACCTTTCCTCGTTTTGTTAACCATGGTCTGAAAGTTTGTCCCCATCCATCGTTTTCTGAAATTTAAAGTAGAAACTCTAATTTAACCCAAGTTTATACTGTAAAATGAAATAACTTTTGTTATAAAATCCTAAAGGCACAACATCTCTGTTTACATTACAGAAACAGTGATGCATTTCTTTTTATACAAAAACATACACCACATAATAAAAAAATAAATGCTTGTTTCCTTACTTTGTGCTTACCTACTTAGCAAATGACTTACATGATCCCACAGATATTTATATATGTTTTACATGACCTTTCATTTTAACTGACCTATTCAGAAATTATACCAATAAAGCACAAATTATACCAATAAAACCAAAGGTCATTGTTTGTTCGGCACTAACTGTTTTGCTTTCACCTTTAGAAATAACTTAATTTCCCATGATAGTTCTTAGTTCTAAGTATCAACTTAGTCTCAGATGTTTCTTTTAAAATAGCTTAGGAGAAATATAAATAGAAACAAATGAGAAAATTGTAATAATGCATACAAATGCTGCTGTTTGGAGCTGCTCAATAAATGTAGATTGAATAGGTAAAATAATCTGTATTTGGGTAAATTTGATGAGAAATGTTTGTGTTCATAATGAAATCTTCAATAATATTGACTTTTGTTTGCAGTTTTATTGGAAATAATTGACATATTAAAGAGATCTAATTTGTTTTGTCTGTGTTTCCCCTAAAGTACATTAGGCTGAGAAAGCTGTGAAAGGCTCCAGCACTCCCTGTGACCCTAATCATAACTATAAATGTGATCCATATGTTTACCATCTCCAGGGCTTTTAACCAAATTTTTTCCAATTGGTTCGTTCCAAACAGAAACAGTATTTTAACGTTTCCTGTTTTCGGTTCAACCCTAAAATTGACGTTCCTGAACCGATAAGAACAAAAAAATAAAGTTCCCGAACCGGTTAATAACCTTCCACGTCAGCTGTGGGACATACATATAAGTAGACTGATCATTAAGACATTAAACTTTAATTATTAGTCTACATAATTTTCCTTAAGTCTTGTCATCAAACATTAGAAAAGGCTACATTATGTAAGCGGCATAACTGTAATTCTCACATGCCTACATTTGTTGAGTGCACATAAACATGCGCACACACACAGACGGAGGACAAATTGCAAACAGCGCTTCGGGAAGAAGGTGCAGCATAAACATTCGCTCCACATAAAGTGAAAATTACATTGTTTTTCAGGGCTTTATTCACCAAATGTATTTTACACAGTAGTGACACAGTAGTGCAACTCTCTCTCAAGTTTATACATCAAGAGTTCTGATCTTTAAAGGGCATAGGGATAATCACGTTTGATTGGAGTTGGACCAGGCAAATTCAACTGCATGTGCATCTGTGCGTAAAGAAAATTTCTCACTTTAGTGCCTTTCTGTGGTTAAATTGTTTAAAATCACTTAACTGTTAACATTTGCAAGCCTTTGAAACACATGCAAATAATCAACTTTCACCCTATTTAAATTAGTGTATTAATCCATGAATCGCATGCAAGCCGAACCGTGGGTCGTGATCTGTACGGAATGGATCACGGATAAACTGCGATCCGTTACACCACTTATTAGTATTAAAAAACAAACATCTTGAGATATTTGGTAGCCTACAATATTTCCCTCTTATGATTGAGCATTAGAGACTTGGGCTTGAGTAGACTACTTGCTGGTGGCAAGCTTCTCATTTCTCCGATGAGTCAACGACGACCGGAAGTGAACCTCATTGAGTATTGCACAGAAATCTTATCGAAGAACGAAAAAATAACGTTATTAACCGGTTATCATTATTTTAAATAAACGATTCTGTTCCGATTCTGTTCTGTGATTGTAGGTCCGCGATTTGGATGTCTAACAATGGCCCCAGTTAAATGTCAATATGCAGTTCAACATTTGAGTGCCTACCTAGATAACTTTTTTTGACGTCTCTACCGTGGCTGGTTAGACATCTGCAGAAAATTGACATTAAATGCTATAATGGAGATGTTGATCACATGACAACTGGTGACTACTCACATGACATTAACTCCTTTCACATGTTGCTGAATTTGTTTGTCACGCTCCCTGAGGAAGGCATGGGCCAAAACGCATTGAAGAGTTCATATACCTTTTGTATGTAGCCATCTAAAATAATGTTTTTTTTATTATTTAAAAGAGTGCAATGGTCATTCTAAGTTTTGTTTGTTGGACTAAGATTAGCCCTAGACCATAGAGCACCTTGACTTATTTTTTCCCCAGATGCGCTCTCTTTCATTGGGCTTTGTATGAGTACAAAGTTATTTGTGATTATTTGGAATACAATTAGCCCCTATACAGAGGTTCAATGATCTTCAATACTGGACGTTTAATAGACGCTGGAAAAAAGACATTGTCTGGGATCACAGTCAGCACCTTCAGGTGCAAAATATGTTGTTTCGATGTCACATTGCTCAGTGGGATAGGAAAAAGACTGTAGGGTGAATACTGACAAAAGCTAAATCGTCACTGGTAAGCATTGTATTAGTTAGCAGGGACGTGCACAGACATTTTGAGGGGCAGGGGCTCAAGTGAAATAAAGGGCACTTCTCATAATTATGTATTTTTTTCTTTTTTTAAACAAAAAAAGTATATATATTAACGCAATTTTGACTTCCTTTTTAAAAATTTATTTAAAAAGTTAATTATTTGATCTTCCTCAAACTCACGCAATTGTTTCATTTTTAAAAGATGTCTACAAAATAATCAGTTCACACAGACACCATGTTCTCCTTAGTATTCTAGGTTTATAGAGCAGCAAAGGAAACCATTACACAATGTGCATGTTTTGAAAACATTAAATTACACATTAATGACAAATTTGTTAAAATGCTAAAAACAAAATTGTGACTGCTGAGTAGTGCTACATGCCGATAAATGCTATATGCTAGCGTTTAGCTGAAGTTCTATTAGTTTGCAATTAGTTGTTAATCAAAATCTGTATTTTTATCTGATAAGGGCTCAAAATATAAGGTCTGTTTACTAATGTGAGCTTCTGGCATGAGCCTCAGAGCAGTGCCAATCAGAGCAGAGCTCAACATTATTATTCATGACCCTTTCAAATAGGGCAAAAATAGACCATTTCATTCAAATGACAAATTCTAGGCTTGTAAATGGACATGTAAAAACGTTTCTGGATAATTTTTGCACTTAATAAAGTGCCTTCTTTTTCAAAGAACAATTTAACATAGCCTATTATTGCAACACATCCTT